>NC_133807.1:29638166-29955666 GCF_043250625.1 Sebastes fasciatus | reverse complement strand
CTGTATCTTATCTATATGTTTCACCCATACTATAAGCCTCTAAGAAAGGGGAATCTACAAGCTTATAATCTTAAAATGCTGTTATGAGTCAGACACTGGGAAAAAGAGAGGTCAAGACAGGTCAGAAATAAACAGGAATTGTAGGTATAACATAGCTTTATTAAAAACAAACATTATTCACAGCTTTATGTGACTACACCTCCTCACTCAATCATTGATCTTTCAAAACTGGGACTAGTTTTACATTTTATATGCAAGCTTCTCCCTGTAAACTGTATCCCTCTTTTACATTTTATATAGTCTTTTCAAATATTTTATATTAACTTAAAATTGCAGCAGGAAAGGAATGCAGAATAAGAACATTGTATAAATTGTTCTTGGTGCATGTTACTCTGCAAGACATATTACAGATTAATAAAAATGTATGTGCACTAGATATGTGCGTTTATTATTTATATACATTTTATTCAATATGTATTATTATTTTTTTATTTTTTTAAACATGTTTTTATTTTCTAATATTTTTTCTTTATTATTTCAATCATTGCTTTGAATGTATCTTATATTTTCATTGACTCATTATAATAATAATAATCATTATTACTATTATTATTATTATTATATAGTTAAAGTATATTTGATACAAGGATAGGTTCATTATCAATAATATATCATTACCACATTTCTTTTCTATAATTATCAATTTCTTATGTTACTTTATTTTATTTCTCTGTTTTCAATATTTGTTTTAAAAACGAAAAGAAATGTTGATAAAGGTGGAATTGTAAAATAAGCCTTTTGCTAATAAAAATAAATAATCTCTTTAAAAAATAGTATACTTTTATAAACTAAAAAGTAAAGTATGCTTGGGAATACACTTGAACTATACTTAAGTTTACTTCATAAAATAAACTTAAAGTATACTTCTTTTTTTTAATAAGGGTTGCTGTGTCATGCACATTTTACCTTTTTCTATTATTATTGATATGTTGTGTTGTTCTGTTTTAGCAGTTACCATATTTTTTACTTTATTTATCTGCTTTTATTGTCTTGTGAATATATATATATATATATATATATATGTGTATATATATATATATATATGTGTATACATATATAACATTTTATTTTATTTATTTTCTACTTTTTTTAATGTACCCCTGGCATGAGCAGTTTTATATGTATATATTGTTATTGTACTTAGATTTTCTAAAATAAAAAAATAAAAATATAAATAATATAAACTGACAAAATACCAGGTCTTCAGTTTGATAATGTGGTCAATAACTCCAGCTACAGTAACGTATTGTCTATTGAGATAAAGTATAACTGAAACCATGTTATTACCCAACACTGCTGTTACACTGGAGTTACATCACTGCTGACATTAGCAGAAAGCTAACTGCGCAGCACGCATTTGATGCTTTTAGCAGGTTTTACGATCAATAACAGTTAAACCAATTAGTCAACATTACATTATCATAAGCTTTTGTCGATGAGGATTCATAGTTGTGTTTATTTTTAAGTTGTTTGATCACACAGCAGCTCTGTGTGAGCTAACAGTGAACATGCTACTGTTATCTATTTCAGCACGCGTTTCTCTATCTACTGCTTTTATATGAGAAGGGAATAATTATCGTTAACTATTATGTCCTTTTAGAATAAACCCCGGTGTTATAAGCATGTTATAATAGTTGAAACTACCTGAGAAGGAGTGATAAAGTCATCCAGATCTGTCAGCTGCAGCACACCGCTGAAGACAGAAGCCATGTTCACTGCCGTAAAGTGTTTGTTGTTTACTTTTGTGTCGTGAATAGCTCTCCTTGATTCAACCACTCCAGCTGAGACAAACTTCACTCTTAACCAGGTGTTGCTGTGCTTACCTGTCATCTTTTATAGTATCGATTTAATTATCTCGTCTATCTGTATCGTGTCTATATATTTCTCAAATACTGTAATATATATATATATATATTTATATATATATATTTAATATTTATATTTTTAATATCTTTTAATCATGACTTGTTATAGTGCTTCATGTATTGTAATGTATTGTTGTTGTTTTTTCTTTTTTCTTATCTGGACCTTGAGTCTGCATAAAGTTTGAATGAATGAATGTAAGCCTCTAAGAAAGGGGAATCTACAAGTTTATAATCTTAAAATGCTGATATGAGTCAGGCACTGGGAAAAAGAGAGGTCAAAACAGGTCAGAAATAAACAGGAATTATAGGTATAGCATAGCTTTATTAAAAAAAAAACATTATTCACAGCGTTATGCAACTACCCTCCGTTACCCAATCATTGCTCTTTCCAAACTGGGACTAGTTTTACATTTTATGTGTAAGCTTCTCCCTGTAATCTGTATCCCTCTTTTGCATGTTTTATCCATTCTTTTCAATTATTTCACAATTATTTCAAATTGCAGCAGGAAAGGAATGCAGGATAAGAACATTGTATAAATTATTCTTGGTGCATGTTACTCTGCAAGACATATTACAGATTAATAAACATGTATGTGCACTGGATATGGCGTTTATTATTTATATAAATTGTATTCAATATGTATTATTATTCTTTTCTTTTCTTTTTTTAAACGTGTTTTTATGTTTTTTTATTTTCTAATATGTTTTCTTTTTATTTCAATCATTACTTTGAATGTATCTTATATTTTATAATTTCATTGACTCATTATAATAATAATAATAATAATAATTATTATTATATGTGAATATTTCATATATGTATTATGAGGATAAACTAGATCAAAGCATTTTTTCTGGTTGCCTCCTCTGTGTAGATGAAGAGACACACGCACGCACCATTTTTTTAGGATAGCATTCCTATAAGTAGAAGACTGGGTATAAATATATGTATGTATACATCCCTTTCTGGACGTATGTGTACAGTTATACACATTTATGTATATATACTGTATATTTGTTTTATCAACTTGTCCTACCATTTTACCACTTCTATTATTATTGATATGTTCTGTGATGTTCTGTTTGAGCAGTTACCATATTTGTTTTACTCTATCTGCTTTTATTGTCTGATGTTCTGTTTTAACAGTTACCATATCTTTTACTTTATTTATCTGCTTTTATTGTCTTGTGAAGCACTTTGTAACATCTGTTTTGAGAAGTGCTAGATAAATAAATTGAATTGTTATTTATTATTATTTTGTTCAAATGATAGTGAATAATCAGATATTTATCACATATATAAAGGGATAAATCGATGCTATCTATATAATGTATATATATATATATGTGTATATATACATATATACACATATATACACATATATATACATATATACACACACATATATATTCATATTAACATATATATATATATATGTATATATATTACTCTATATATTACTCTATATATTAAGAGTAAAACTAGATCAGAGCATGTTTTCTGGTTGCCTCCTCTGTGTAGATGAAGAGACACACACACGCACCATTTTTTAGGATAGTTTTAGCAGTTACCATATTTGTTTTACTCTATCTGCTTTTATTGTTTGATGTTCTGTTTTAACAGTTACCATATCTTTTACTTTATTTATCTGCTTTTATTGTCTTGTGAAGCACTTTGTAACATCTGTTTTGAGAAGTGCTATATAAATAAATTTAATTGTTATTTATTATTATTTTGTTCAAATGATAGTGAATAATCAGATATTTATCACATATATAAAGGGATAAATCGATGCTATCTATATAATGTATATATATATATATATATATTAACAAGCTAGTATGACATGGTTGGTACCAATGGATTCCTTAGGCCCGCTACAACCTAAAGAACACAGGTTGCGTTAAAGCGTTAAAGAAATTAAAAATTAGTTACTATCGTGTTAACTTTGAAAGCCCTAAACAAAATATTCTTTAACACAATTATAAGTATAAGTAGCTGGCTGCACACTTATTTACTATTACATATATATATATATACATATATATATATATGTATATATATATATGTATATATATTACTCTATATATTAAGAGTAAAACTAGATGAAAGCATGTTTTCTTGTTGCTTCTTTAACACAATTATAAGTATAAGTAGCTGGCTGCACACTTACTTACTATTACATATATATATATATATATACATTATATATATATAATGTATATACATTATATATATATATATATATATACACATATATACACACATATATATTCATATATACACATATATATATACATATATACACACATATATATTCATATATACACATATATATATATATATATATATATATATATATATATATATGTATATATGTATATATATTACTCTATATATTACTCTATATATTAAGAGTAAAACTAGATGAAAGCATGTTTTCTTGTTGCCTCCTGTCTGTGTAGATGAAGAGACGCACGCACGCACCCTTTTGTTGTTATGACTACGGGGTCGTAAATCCGCCATGTTTTGCCTCCTCGCAGCGGCGTTGCGACAGAGACGGAGAACGACATGAATGTAGAAAATCCTCATCATCATACGGCAGCAACAGAACCAGAAGCAGAGAGGGAGACAGCGACCGACGACGACAACGAGACTATCACCATTCAGACCACACTGGGAGACGAAGGTGAGCTGTGCTTCTGGCTGAAAGCAGACAGAAAGATGTGTTAAACATTGTGTTTGGGCCTAGCTGACTTCCTCCATCATGAAGTGTTGCTAACAGCTAGCCACAGACAGCTAGCTGTTAGCAACAACATTAGCTTAGCATAGCTAGTTTGTGTCCCAAGTCAAACAACAAACATTGCCACATTATAGTGAAAGCAAACAGCTGTCTGTTTACTAGGGCTGTCAATCAATTACAATATTTAATCACAACTAAATCACACATTTTATATCTGTTCAAAATGCACCTTAAAGGGAGATTTGTCAAGTGTTTAATACTCTTATCAACATGGGAGTGGGCAAACAGGCTGCTTCATGCAAATGTATGTTTATATTTATTATTGGAAATCAATTAACAACACAAAACAAAGGAAACAAGGATAGGTTCATTACTCAGAATGCAGAATAAGAACATTGTATAAATTGTTCTTGGTGCATGTTACTCTGCAAGACATATTACAGATTAATAAAAATGTATGTGCACTAGATATGTGCGTTTATTATTTATATACATTTTATTCAATATGTATTATTTTTTTAATTTTTTTTTAAACATGTTTTTATGTTTTTATTTTCTAATATTTTTTCTTTATTATTTCAATCATTGCTTTGAATGTATCTTATATTTTCATTGACTCATTATAATAATAATAATCATTATTATTATATAGTTAAAGTATATTTGATACAAGGATAGGTTCATTATCAATAATATATCATTACCACATTTCTTTTCTATAATTATCAATTTGTTATGTTACTTTATTTTATTTTTCTGGTTTCAATATTTGTTTTAAAAATTAAAAGAAATGTTGATATACGTTGGAATTGAATTATTAAATAAGCCTTTTGCTAATAAAAAGAAATCTTAAAAAAAGAAGTGTACTTTTATAAACTAAAAAGTGAGCCAATTTAGTCCCAACAAGTATTGAAGTAGTACTCTTACAAGCATACTACTAGTACATACTTATTACATAAAATAAACTTGAACTATAATTAGGTTTACTTCATAAAATAAACTTAAAGTATACTTCTTTTTTTATAAGGGTTACTGTGTCATTATGCATCTTACATGATCACAGCTGCTGCATATGTAGCTGCAGATAATGTAAATAATATTTTAGCTGTAAGAGCAAAATATACATGCATTATCACTGTCAAATAATAGTGAATAATCTGATATTTATCACACATATAAATAGATAAAGGGATAAATGGATGCTATTTAAGATAAGATAAGATATTCCTTTATTAGGGGAAATGTGCAGTGTACAGCAGCAAAGGGGATAGTGCAGAAAACAAGATGCATCAGCTGACACAGTAAAAAAAGAGCTAAACAAAGTGTAACATAATATGAACCATTTAAATAGAAGGAAGTATTAAAATAGGAGCAGTATATACAGTATTGACAATAAACAGACTTAACAAAATTGCACAAGTGGAAAATGATATTGCACAGTGAGAATGAAATGAAATTCCATCTGAAAATATCAGGTTATTGTCAGTTTTTTGGTGTGTAATGCTCATATCATAACATGGCAAACTGCAGCCCAACAGGCAACAACAGCTGTCAGTGTGTCAGTGTGCTGACTTGACTATGACTTGCCCCAAACTGCATGTGATTATCATAAAGTGGGCATGTCTGTAAAGGGGAGACTCGTGGGTACCCAGAGAACCCATTTACATTCACATATCTGGAGGTCAGAGGTCAAGGGACCCCTATGAAAATGGCCATGCCGGTTTTTCTTCGCAGATATTTAGTGTAAGTTTAGGGCGTTATTTAACGTTCTTCGCAACAAGCTAGTATGACATGGTTGGTACCAATGGATTCCTTAGGCCCGCTACAACCTAAAGAACACAGGTTGCGTTAAAGCGTTAAAGAAATTAAAAATTTGTTAGTATCGTGTTAACTTTGAAAGCCCTAAGCAAAATATTCTTTAACACAATTATAAGTATAAGTAGCTGGCTGCACACTTACTTACTATTACACAATTACTATTCTTAACTTTGTGTTTCTGTGCTGTCAGATGAAGATGTGCACAAGTGCGGACGCTGTCAGACCGAGTTTTCCACGTTGGAGGCTTTTATCCAGCACAAGCTACAACACAACTGCAGACGTGCGGAGGCGATCAGCCAGGAGGCCAACGAAGAGGTATATGAACTGTTACTGTGTGTGGGTTTATATTCTATATTAACAGCAGTGAAGAACAAATGTTTATCTACATTTTTGCCAGGTTACTGAAGCCAATGGAGGTTCTTCTTCAGAGGTGAAAGCAGCTGATGGTGCATCCTCAGATGAACCATTGAAGAGCACTTATGGTGGGTCAACATTAAGACTGCAACTAAAGTATTTATCATTAATTAATTTGCCAATTATTTCTCTACAAATGGTGGAAAAATAGTGCCCATGATAATTTCCCACAGGTGACTTGTTCCAAGTGTTTATTTTATCCAACTATCAGTCCCAAACCCAAAGATATTCAGTTTCCTACTACCGTTTAAGACAAAGAAAAACATTAAATCCACACATTTTCAGAAGCTGAGATCAGCAAATATTTAGTGTTTTTGCTTAAAAGTAGATTAAAGCAATAAATTCCTTAAAACTACATTTTTGTTGATCGACAATTAATATCTGATCAACACCGTTTCAACCTGACGTTTCAGGAGGACTAAATTGTTATTTTGTCTGTTTTTCACACAGATGGAAGCAGCAGTGGTACGTTGGGTCGAGGTAGCAGGAAGAAAGTCGTTTCACTCAAAGTCACGGACCACTCAGATGGGACCGAAGGATCCTTATCTGACAATGCTGACAGTGACCTCAAGCCTGTCTTCAAAGTCAACCAAGAGGGACGCTACATTTGCCAACTTTGTGACAAGACATTTAAAACAGTGAGTCAGTTCGTTTGTGTGTGTGTGTACCTAAAATGAGATTTCCTGATTATTAGAAAGACATGCAGGGTATTACACTTCATGTTACCAGTGTTGTCTTTCTAATACGCTCTACTTTCACCCAACAGACCAACATCTTGAGAACTCACATGAAAACTCACAGCGACCACAAGAATTTCTCATGTGACCTATGTGGGACCTCCTTTCGCACAAAAGGCTCCCTGATTCGTCACAATCGTCGTCACACTGGTACAGAGCGTAAACGGGGACTGTTTTTGTTTTGAATTGATGTCCTTTAATACATTTTACCTAATGATAGCACTGCTTTTTTCCTGTTCTCTTGCAGATGAGCGGCCGTATCGCTGTACCTTATGTGGCCAGTCCTTCAGAGAGTCGGGTGCCCTCACCAGACACCTTAAGGCCCTCACACCCTGCACAGAAAAGATCCGCTTTGTTCAGTACAAGGAGATCTTGGTCAGCAAAGATGGAGTACAAAAAGGTTAGATTCATACTGCAGAAGTTGTTATCTTGTGCGTCTGTGCTGGAGAGGGTAGCTTGATGGTCTTGTGCATCTATTCTATCAAAGCAAATGAGCTGTAGCCGTGGGTGGAGTCCTTGAGAATTTTAAAAGTTTACAATGTAGTAACTTTAATAATAGATTTAGAATACTTAAGGAAGTGACTGACAGGTCTGTGTGAACTGTCCAGGAGTCGAAGATGATCACGCTGCAATGGCCGCCCAGCAGCATGAGGTCGTGGTTGTGGAGCAACAGCCAGAAGAGGAGCAGGAGCAGGAGATGGTAGAGGCTCAGACTGCTGTCGTCAGTGTGGTAGAGGCTGGTTCACAAGAGGTCCTCCATCAGGTCCACTTCACAATGGAGGTGAATGGAACAACGCAGGAGCAACAGGTGAGAACAGAAAGGGTGCACATTTAGCTCAAAGTCCTGTATGGGCTTTAAGCACTCTTAATATACACAAAACACATACTCTTTCTTTTCCTTAAAATGCCTTTTGGTACATTTATGGAATGATTTAAAGAAAAAGTGGAGTCATCATCCGACCTTTTCTGTTGTCCTGTCGCTCTGCCTCTGGCCAGGTCGTAGTAGAGCAGTCTCAGGCGGAAGCCCTGGCGGCTGCTGCAGCAGCAGGCGACAACCTCATCTGCCAGGCCATCATCAACTCTGGCATCGCTCTGGAGACAGAGGAAGCCGTGGTGGAGGAGACCTCACAGGAAACCGAGGAGATGGATAAAGAGGTTTCTGACTGTCCTGATATTGATGAGAGTGTCACTGAGATCCAGGTCAAAGAAGAGTTTGTGGAGATGGAGGCAGAGGTAAGGATGGCTGTAACTGGAACTGACCAGTACGTTTACTGCATTGCGTTAAGGCTCATCAGATCGTACTGCTCTTCAGCTGGCAGTTATATTCAGCATCAGGGAGTAATCATTAATAATGAATCAACATTTAACATTTTTTTATTTTTTTTTAGGGCTGCACGGTTTTGAAAAAAATATTTTTTAAAAATATAATTGCAATTATTTTGGTTGATATTATATAATATATATCATATAATTTTTATATTCTTCTCATTTTCATTGAGAAAGATATGAAAATGATTATGGTGTGATTTTTTTTTTTTTTTTTGCGGGGATCTGTACCAAAAAAATATGTTTTCTTAAGTCTGTAGAATATGATATGTAGGCCAGGACATCTCTGCAGCATCACAATATATATAATTTTAAATGGTATTTTGACACACATTTCATCTTTAACAAATATTGCAACTTCTACGATTTTAATTGCAGAAGGCCATATTGCACTTTAGATACAATTTCGATTCATTCTGCAGCCCTAGTTTTTTTTAAAAGGTAAAAAAAACAGAAAATCTGTTAATCACTAACAGAAACTGACGGGGAAACACTGAATTGATCACTGGAAACATTTGAACTGGTTCTCAGCACAGCAGAGTGTTGCAATGATTGATTTGCACTCATAGCTTTATTTTTTTATTTTGCAGGAAGCAGGTGATGGAGTTGAGCAAACATCTGCAAAATTGTACACGTGTCCACACTGTAATCGCTCCTTCAAGGGACTGAATTACTTCCGCTTTCATGTCAAGGGCCACTTGGGTAAGTGCATAACTATTAATGATGACTCACAGCATCACTGTACGCTCCCCTCTTATCATCCTCTTCATTGAACTTCATCAACATGTGAAATTAAAAAAAAGCAGTTTCTGGGACACTGACCAATTTCAGAAAAAAATAATTTTGGAATTTCAGGAACTTTGTGGACCTTTTGTTGGTCCGTAGATAAATATCATTCTTCTCTGTGTATTCTTTCTCTTTCTGCAGGTTACAAGCCCTTTAAGTGCACGCTCTGCCATAAGGAGTTTCTGACTGGTTACCTGCTGAAGAAACACATGGAAGTCCATGTCAGTGAGAGGAGGTACAAGTGTGGCGAGTGTGGCAAACTGTACAAAACCGTTGGGCATGTACGTGAGCACATGAGGGCCCACTCGGATGAAAGACCCTACCGCTGTGCCCGATGCAACAAGGGGTATAAGACCAAGGTGACTTTGTAGACATTAGACTTTGTTGTGTTAAACATCTCAGCTTTTATTTCATTCAGAGGTCATCATTCAGAGATGTAAAAGGCGGTGCCATCTCTAACATATCTCTTTGTGTTGCTCAGAATGCCTTGCAGGTGCATCAGCGGACCCACGGGGAAGATAAACCTTATGTGTGTCAGTTCTGCTTGAGAGGCTTCAGGGAGAAAGGCTCTCTGGTGCGACACATCCGCCATCACACCGGAGAGAAGCCTTTCAAATGCCCAAAGTGCGGGCGCGGCTTTGCCGAGCACGGGACTCTCAATCGGCATATGCGTGCGAAAGGTCTTTGTGAATAACTGACAACAAAACTTAGTATTTTCGGCAGCGATACAGACAAACATGATAACACAATTTGTGATTTCAACCAGGAGGCTGCCAGAAGGACGATTCCAGTGAGCAGCCGGATATGGTAACAGAGGAGCAGGCGTCGGTGGACAGCCTCGCTACGGCAGCCATCATCTCAGAGGATCCTCATGCCGTCCTGGTGGAGTTCTCCTCCGTGGTGGCAGACACACAGGAGTACATCATCAAGGTGAGACACAGGGAAGCAGGGCTAAGAGAAAGCGTGGTTTCTCCGCTTACGTCACAGCTTCAAGGTGCATTTAAGGGTAGAATTGTTTAAGCACCTCTGTCCCAATCAATATTATCACGGCAAGTGTTGTGTTTATTAGCGATCAATAGCAGAATACGGGCTGTCACATCACTGATTGAAGTGTAAATTGATTGCTGATTAGAACCAATCACTCAGCACTTTTCTTTGCCAAGTGCAGTAACCTTTTTAAAGAGACAACTTGATTTCTGGTAGTTTTTAAAGTTGCAAATTACATTTTATTTGTTTACAGAAATGAGTAACCGCAGACTGAATAGACAGGAATGGAAATACCGACTTCAACAGCATTTGTATCTGACATTATTTTGTATAGGAGTGGCTGACAGGCATCGTAGTCGATATTGAATAACGACACAAATGATTTATTTACATGGTCCAAATACAGTTTTGCAGACAGGAGGAGCTAGTAGATTAGTCAATGGAAGTAAGCACTACCGCTTACATATTAATGTTTCCAAATTATGGTCATCAGCTTAGTTCAAATTTAAAGACACAGACTAAATCATACGGACTCTTCACGTGAACACGGTAAACACGACCCCATTTGAAGGCACCATTTGTCATTAATTTTATTTGCTCTGCTTCTCTCATATCCTCTAGACTCAAACAGAGGAGGACGTGCAGGAAGAAGAGGTTACACTCATTCAAGACAGCCAGAATGAGGTCAGTACACACACACACACAAATGAGAACATCTGTATGATCATTAGAAGTGGCAGAGTGTGAGAATCTCACTGTTTTTAAAATTGGGTTTATAAACATATTTAATGTTAAAGGTGCAGTTTGTAGGATTTGGTGGCATCTAGTGGTGTGGTTGCATATTGAGCTCACTCCTCCCTTTCCAAGACTGCGGTATAATGAGCCACCGAGTGCAAAACGCTGTTTTCCTCGCTTAGAGGCCATCCTTACCATAATAACACTACTTTAAGAGCAATGGTCGGCGGCTCGCGGAACCATGGTTTTGAACTCTGCGGCTCACGTTACCGCAGTTTTACAAGCGTGTCGGAAAACTACGGTGGCTCTCTCTAGAATCAGTGTTTGGTTTGTCCGTTCTGGGCTACTGTAGAAACATGGCGGACTCCGTGAAGAGGACCCGCTCCCTATGTAGATATGAAGGGCTCATTTTAAGCTTACGATTCTTAGTTTCAGGTGATTATACACTAATGAAAACATAGTTATGAATATTATATTCCATTTCTTCTAATAGATCCCCCTAAACGCTACGCACTGTTCCTTTAAGGATCTGATAAGAGCTGTCTTTTATATTTTCATCATGTTATAACTCTGCTTCTACCTTCCTATATCCAACCTCTCCCTGCCAGATGGGAAACCACATCATGAAAGTGG
This sequence comes from Sebastes fasciatus, assembly GCF_043250625.1. Classification (NCBI taxonomy): domain Eukaryota; kingdom Metazoa; phylum Chordata; class Actinopteri; order Perciformes; family Sebastidae; genus Sebastes; species Sebastes fasciatus. The sequence continues at coordinate 29,943,561 of NC_133807.1, read as the reverse complement.
TGCAGCGACTTGTCAGCCAGTCGCAAGGCGCCGGCGGCACGGGCAGCCACCAGATCATCGTGCGCAACATGGCGATGAACGAGGAGGCCGCGTCCATCTCCGACTGTGGCGACACGATCACCATCGCTACGCCCGAGAGCCTGACGGAGCAGGTGGCCATGACGCTGGCCTCCGCCATCAGCGACGGCACGCTGCTGGGCACGGCGGGCACCGTGGAGACGGCACACGGAACAGTTACCATGGTGACCACGGAGGAAGCAGTGGAGGAGGGAATACAGATGGTGCAGCATCAAGAGGAGTACGTCATCACCTCCCCAGAGGAGGTGGAGATTCAGACTGTCGTTTTATGATCGAAGAGGATGCTAACTATGGACTGAACCTGCGTAGCCGACTACTGGAGAGTTTATATGAGCCTCATTTGTGAGATTTGATTTCAAAACAAAAGGCCAAAGTGTTTATAAGGTTTATAGTTACAGAAATAGAACAACCTACAAAGTGTGAAAGATAAAGACTTTGCATGAGGACTAGTTCTATCGTGTGTTTGGTTTACTAAAATGAAGCACTGCATTCAGCTAATTTTCAACCTTTAAGGTGCATACAGCTTAAAAGAATAACTAACCACATTCATTTAGTACGGTTTTCATTTTGAAGGCCTGAACAGATGCACATTTTCTTCTTTTAGGTGGTATAAAATGAACACGTCTTTGCCTTTTCATCTGTTGTCGTAGCCTGGTCTCGTCTCTTTGCTGCAGTCAAAAAAAGTGAAAATTCCCTCTTACTTAAAATTTACTACCTAAAACGGCGTCATTCCATCAGCAGTTTTCACTTCTGCTCTCTGATGTCCGGGTCGGCTACAGTCGAGTTTCTGAACTCTTTATCGTCTCAAAAATGAAATGTGATGCGTTCGAGGAGAGTTATAAAACGTCCCATGGCACAGTGTTAAATCATAATGCATCTTTTAAGCATGACGACTACAGCAGACATTAAGATGTGGTCAGTTTACTTGAGCAGAGTTTGCATCAAATAAATGCTATTTTCTTATACAGTTGGCTTCTATTTATCTTTGTTTATATCCTGTTTTTTTCTGATTGAGAAGATTGTCTGATCGTTCAGTGTGGGATTTATTTGATGTACTAATTATATTTATGTGATCACATTTGTTTTTGCCAAATTTATTTTTGTCTTCATTTTAGACTGAAAATGTGGGATGTTTTCAATGGAAATAATTGTATCGCTCACTATTACAGAAAGAGTTTACTGTGGCGTGTTGATATCTGGTTGTTTCCTACTCATTCATAGTTGATGTGCTTCCCCAAAGTCCCCGCAACTTCAGTGAGAAATACCTGAATATCAGCTTATTTTTTGCCTGTGTTTTATTTATTTATATATATATATATATATATATTTATAAATGTATATAAATGTGTATATATATAAATATAAATATATCTATATAAATATATATTTTTATATATAAATATATATATTTTTATATATTTATATATATATATATATATTTATTTATTTATATATATATTTATATATATGTATGTATATTACACATGTATCAGGGCTCTAGACTGCGACCAAAATGATCGCATATGCGACCTTTTTTTGGGAGTGTGCGAGTACAATTTTTACCTAGTGGCATTTTGCGAGTGCATGATCATTACTATTTTGGTAACAAGGTAAGAGCGTTGGATATTGCAGATGAAAGCAGTCCTTCTTGTTCCTCACTGGTGCAGCCTCTCTCTCCTGCACGCTCCTCTGTTCTGTGGAAACCTTAGATGATGAAAATGACTGCACGTTTTGTGTAGCGCGCACACACACGCACACACACACACACACACACACAACATATACAGCCGGCCTCTGATTTCAGGAGCTGCAGCGTCAATGGGGAACTATTCTCAAGTCAGTGAGTTCAACTTTCTAGTAGTTACCAGTAACTACAGTTAGTTAACGTTAGACTGCTGGATGTTACCGGTAACGTTACCAGTTAACGCTCACTAACGAGCCGGCAGCCACGTTTGTATTTACAGTGAGTGAGATGATAACGTTACATTAACGAGGAGTCAAAACTCCGCCACAGCTCAAATCACGTTACTGATGATGTTAACCACTTATTTAATGACTTACTCCTCTCTTTGTCCCCTTCAGGTAATAAGGCTGCAATGAATGAGTTTAGTCCGTACATGATCTCCTCATGACAGCAGCATCTCCAGCAGCTCCTCCAACTTTAGGAGCAGCTAGCAGGGCCTGTCATAACCTTTTTGGGGGCCCTATGCAAAATCTTGTTTTTCGACCAAATGCTATTTTTTTTCACAGCAATATAAAATATATAATAGAAAGGGAATTATGATTATACATATTATATTTAAAGGGACTATTTGTAAGATTCAGAAATGCTGCTTAAAAGTGACACCTGTGGCCTTGAAATCAACGAAAGTCAGCATCGAGCTCGCGCTTGCTCGCTCTACATAGACATGAACGAGCATCGCTCAAAACAGTGAGGCGACACACGTCAGCTAAAACCACAATATTACTCTATGTTTCAGCTGCTTGGCAGTAATGTTACTCTCCATTAGTAACTCCATGAATCAATGCTGATCCTAGTGTTGGCTTTTCCTGCTCAGCGCAGGCTTCAGCAGCGGGGCTCCTCAACGAGTTACGTTATCGCCTCCGTCACTTCACAAGACACGGAAAACCTCTGTTGGTCTGGAGGAGCTGCAGCAGTTATTTCTGCACAAACGTCCACTGTACATTCACTAAATATTCTCAGAGCTAAACTAACTCTTCTGCAGTGTGGAGTGAGCGTGCGTTCACGTCTAGAGGTGGAGCGAGACAGCGAGGACGCTCGCTCTGTCTGAGTGAAGGCAGGCAGGCAGAGGAGGAGAGGCAGCGGCCACACGCGAACGCGCATATGCGAGCGCGCATGTGTCCCGACCCGGTACATTTATACGCTTAAAAAGTTACAAACAGTCCCTTTAATAATTATGTTTTTATGCAAATAACCACTACAGATGGCAATAACAAACTACAGTTAATGGAAAACAGTTAATTTCAGACCCTGCTCACGCACATCACATGATCACATGATTGGCTTAGCTCAGGGGTCTGCAACCTGTGGCTACGGAGCCACATGCGGCTCTTTAGCCCCTCTCCAGTGGCTCCCTGTGGATTTATAAAAAATATTAGTGGAAATGAATAACTGTTTTTTTTATTTACGTTTTCAATTTTATTTATCATTGTTGTGTGTTTAATGTACGACGGTACAACGGAGTATTAGGGCCACATTGAGGAAAAAAAAATAATCTGAGATTTCGAGAATAAAGTCATAATATTATAAAGTAGTAATTTTACGTGTTATTTTCTTCTTTTCTTAACTTTATGACTTTTTTCCCTTAAAGTTATGACGTTATTCTCATATCACAACTTTTTTTCTCGTAAACTTATGACTTTTTTCTCGTAATATTATGACTTTATTCTCAAAATCTCAGATTATTTTTCCCTCAATGTGGACCTAATACTCCGTAGTACATTTGCACTTGGGCCCTCACTGCATTAGACTTATATACTATACACTTAGACTATAAACTGTGTTACCTTCATCACAATGCTCAAATGTTTTGCAGCTCCAGACAGATTTCTTTTCTTCTTTTTTTGCCTAAAATGTCTCTTTTGATAGTAAAGGTTGCTGACCCCTGGATTAGCTGAAATATTTCAGGCAACCTTGAGCATATATGTTCAGGCTACATCTCTGTAACTGGTGCTCCAGTACTGAGGTTAACATGGCCGCTATAATCAGAGAAGTGTCCCTGGCTGGTACGCCACACGCTGGTTTCTGGGTCACTCCTCAGCCCTCTGAGAGGGCCCTATCTACATGAGCAGCAGAGGAAGGCAGAGAGACAGAGAGAGAGAGAGACAGAGAGAGAGAGGGAAAGGTATTTATAGAAAAATGGGGCTTCGCAGTACCTTTTCTTGCAAAGAACCATTTCAGGACCAAGTGAGCGTGTCCCAGTTTTCTGATCATCGCTCAGCCATAGAGGGTTTGGACTGAGGCTGAGGCTGGACCGCCTCAACCAGGATGGAGAGCCTGACTTTAAGACGCTCTCCCCACTCCTCAGGCCTCCCTTTCCTCAGCTGCAGACCGCTGGTTCTCTGATTGAGAGCAGAGGGGAGGCATAGATGTGACCTTTTTGAGGTACGCTTGACTTTCCTAGCAGGGTACAGGGTTTTTGGAGGCAGAGAGCTCAGTTGAGGAGCAGCACAAAGGTGTCCAAGGGCACTCTTTGGCTGCGTCGCCCTCCAGGCCGGGGGCGAAGGGAGGCTGGCTGGAACGTGCCCCGCCGCAAGCCGGGCAAGGATGAGGCGTTTCCTGAGCAGAAAGGGCCGCTTCTCCCTGCGCCAGAGCAAGTCTGGAACCCGGAGTGCCTCCAAAGATTTCTGTAAGTCTCTTTCTCTGAATGGTAGTTTTTACATTCCTGAAGTGCTTCATGTGCTGGTGGTAAGATAAGAGGAGCTGACATTGTGTAACTGGGTCGCAGGCTGGAGAGAACAGGACAGAAAGAAGTCTTGACAGTCCTTCTGCTTGTGTTCTGGTGGGGAGAAAAGATTGTGATCCACACTCTTTGTGTCAGTGATTCCCCCAATCTATTTTAGATCAATAATCAGCTGCAGTTTGATGTTCCCTCTCTGCAAGCTGACACCACCTTCTGTGGCTCTTTGGGAGTCTTTGTATTTTATGTTTTATTCACTCAGCCACATCTCGCCATGAATATTTAGCCCTGTGCTCCAGTAAGATCTCATTTGTCTTGTTTTTGCATTGAAGCAGATCAGACGTTTCTTTTGCAAAGTCTTGTACAGACTTATTTTCTCACTTATCATGCACTTTTTTTTTTTTTTTTTTTTTACTTTTCCTACTTCCTGTCTCTAATTTAGTCTTTCTCCGTCTGTCTCACTTTTTTCCCTCTGTCTCCATCTCTCTCTCTGCCTCTGATCAATAGCAGAAAGAGAAGCAGAGCGGCTTGGTGGTTTGATGGATGATGTTTGTGTAGCTGCAGTTTTATAATGTATCTTACATAAGGATGCTGTGCTGTGTTATATTTCTCAATGTCAAATTTTACCTTCTAATTTTGCACCTTGGAGTCATTTTGTCACACGAGGAGACTTGATTTAAAATCTTTATTAATGGCGGAGATGCATTGACATAAGGCGATCATGTTTAATCCAATTACTTCTTTTCAGGTATTTTCTGCTTTTACACAGAAATAAATCGGATTCAGTGAAGCTTCTAATTAAATAGCCTTTAAATGCAAATGTGAAAAGTGCAAAGGACAAGAGGACAGGACAAAAAGATTGGAAAATAATAATTAAATTAAACAAAACTATTCGGAAGCTCATTTTCATTTTGTGATCCAGAATATGAAGCAGCTTTGGTGGGAAATCTTCCAACAGAAAACATGAGAAAGTGGGCTGACCGGTCCCTATAATGTCCTATTCTATATATATAATCTTTGACATATCTAGATGAGTGGAGATGAAGCCTGTTGGGACACTTCCTGCTGCAGTAGAATGAGGCCAGTGACCAGGGGAAGGCCAGCAGTTCATGTGGGCTACATACAGACAGTCAGAAATAACCTCCTTCGCTCTATTCTCTCCTTTTACTGTCATTCAAGTCAAAGAAAAACAAATCTATCAATCTAAAAAAAAGCTTTTTGACCTGACTTCTGTGTCTTTATACGTGTGGCTTCATCACATGGACTCATGTACCTGCTGCTACAGCTCCATCACTGAGATGCCCTATTTAAACCAGGGGACTGTTTGACCTCCATTTCGTCTGTGCGAGCAGCTTGCTCCAGATTAGCAATGTTCCTACATGCTAATATGACATCATGGTATCCTAGAAGCAGTAAAACATTTAACCTTCCAATTTAAAACCCGTTAAAGTCTGAGCTGATTTAATATTCTGGCCGCTCTTTGACACTAAGCTCCCGCCTTGCTAATATATCTTCTGTCCATCCTCCAGACCTCGGCCTGCCGGCCACCAATCAGAACTGGCCCGAGGCGTTTGGCTTCCGACTCGGTGGCACCGGGCCCAGCTACATCCTGTCCGTGACGGAGGGCAGCAGTGCCTACCTGGCTGGCCTGCAGCCCGGAGACCAGGTGGTGGACATCGAGGGCCAGGATGTGACCAACCTCAGCACACCAGCACTGGTCGCTCTGGCTCAGACCCTCAAGACGGTGCCACCCAGCATCGGAGTGGTGTCACGGGTCGAACAGGTCAGCTGACGGCCAGTAATCTGCACCCCACTCCACCCTGTCTTTTTTTTTTAGGGAGGTCCAGGGGATATTTAGGGGGAGATAGCAGGTCAACAGTAGATGTCACATAGAAGTGGTGTACATCATCTGAAAGCTGAGAACCTGAGATTAATGATGAGATGCTGCTCAGCACTGTGTGTCAAGTTCTTCTAGTCATAAATCAGTAACATGTATAAGGGCTAAGAACATGATAGATGTATATGATGGCATAAAATGGGCATGTCTGTAAAGGGGAGACTCGTGGGTACCCATAGAACCCATTTTCATCCAGATAGCTTGAGGTCAGAGGTCAAAGGACCCCTTTGACCCCTCGCCAAGTGTTATTTAGAGTTCTTCCCGACATGCTAGCATGATACGGTTGGTACCAATGGATTCCTTAGGTTTCCTTAGTTTCATATGATACCAGTACCTTCACTATAGCTCTAAAACTGACCCTGGTACAGCCTCCGAAAGACAGTAAAGTCGGCCGAGGGGCGGAGTGGTAGAGATGGGAAAACACTAAAAACACATATTCATGCTTTTCCCCTCCCTCAGATTGACGTCACTCCCGGCCCAGACGGCCGTTTTGGCTTCACCATCGTCGGAGACAGCCCTCTGATGGTGGAGGACTGCATGCCCAACGGTCCGGCTGGTCGCAACGGCCTCAAAGCTGGGGACTACGTCATGGAGGTCAACGGCATCCCAGTGAAGCATCATGAAACGGCGGCGGCCATGATCAAGGCTGCTCAGGGTCGTCCTCTGCGCCTGGGCGTGCTCAGTATGGCCCGGCGGCCCAAGCGGCTGAGCAGCAGCATGAGGGTGTTGTCGCAGAGCGGGGACAGCATCAGGGAGAGCCGCGCCCACAAGGCCATGGAGTTCAATAAGAAAGTGGGTGTGAAATAGATGCTTGTTATGTGTTTTATGTGCATTTTTATTTTGTATATTAACTGCATTTATTTACCCATCAGGTGGAGGAAGTGCTAGGGGAGGAGCCAGATGTGAAGGAACAGCTGTTCGAGGTGCTCAAGCAGTACGCTGCCGAGAGGGATGTGGACAGTCTGGCTGAGGCCCTGCCCGACATCTTGATCACAGAGGAGCATCAGCAGCTGATTGACAACGTCAGGTAACCAATTAGACAGACTTATACGTCAAACATGTCCGTGTGCATGTTGTGTGTGTGTCTCGTTTAGAGTCTGCGTGACTTTTTAGTCCTTCTCATGCTCATGATCAAAGAAGCCTCAAGAGACTTTATTAAAACTGTTCATACCCTCTCTCTCCCTCCACCTCCTCCCGCGCACCAAAACAGACTTCTCTGCAAATAAAAATCAGATTCGCTGTGCGACATCGTTCTGCTACAGTGGTGGCTTTACATCTTGTTTCAGTATCTATCACTGCCAGTGATGCAACCAGGACCACGCATTAATATTTTAGCCTGCAGTGCCGGTTTCCAGTCTAAACTCTCAAAGGGTTTATGTGCTTGTGAATTTAGAGTCGTATTTTAATTCAGCTTGTTGGGAAGTAACTGAGATGTTTCTTTGTAGGGGAAGTTACTGTCTAATGACCAAACAACCAAAACTCTTATTTGTTTTGTTTGGGTTGCACATTGTTTAATAGAGATTGCTAAAACACTTCTGTAATGCTTGGAAAAACTGTCTCGGCCATTTTCAAAGGGGTCCATTGACCTCTGACCTCCAGATATGTGAATGTAAATGGGTTCTATGGGTACTTACAAGTCTCCCCTTTACAGACATGCCCACTTTATGATAATCACATGCAGTTTGGGGCAAGTCATAGTCAAGTCAGCACACTGACACACTGACAGCTGTTGTTGCCTGTTGGGCTGCAGTTTGCCATGTTATGATTTGAGCATATTTTTTATACTAAATGCAGTACCTGTGAGGGTTTCTGGACAATATTTGTCATTGTTTTGTGTTGTTAATTGATTTCCAATAATAAATATATACATGCATTTGCATAAAGCAGCATATTTGTCCACTCCCATGTTGATAAGAGTATTAAAAACTTGATAAATCTCCCTTTAAGGTACATTTTGAACAGATAAAAAATTTGCGATTAATCACGATTAAATATTTTAATCGATTGACAGTCCGAAATATAATTTTGATAAGTATGTTTTCTTTAGTGTATAATCACCTGAAACTAAGAATTGTTGTGTTTTCGTTCGCTTAGAATGAGCCGTTTATATCCAAATAGGGAGCGGGCCCTCTTCACGGAGCCGCCCGCCATGTTTCTACAGAACGGACAAACCAAACACTGATGCTACAGAAGGCCGTTCGCGTTTCCACATTTTCGTGTCGACCACCGTAGTCCTCCTACATGCTCGGCAAACGGGAGAAGTTACAGTTGGTTGCAATCTGCAACCTCACCGCTAGATGATGCCAGATCCCACACACTGCTGCACCTTTAACTGTCAAACACTAACAAAAACATAGGAGCACAGTTCAATAACAGCACGGCAACTAATCCAAACTGTGCGTCTCAATAAATGATTAACAGTTTTTTTAAATGCAGAAAAACTCGACCATCCATAATTTATTCTATGTAGCGGAGTGGGGAAATTAAAATTCAACACGGCTCACTGAAATCCCCATGCAGATAATATCCTCGATGTGTTGTACATTTCAAATTGTGAGAGAACGCTTGTAAAAGTGCACTAGGGAGAGTTGTAGTCCATTATGTCTTGCAGACAGTTCTGTTATAGGATTCACTGCACAGCACAGCCTTTACACAACAATAAGTGCACATTGAGAGAGCAAAAACTCCTTAATTATCTCATGAAATCAATAGTTTTTGCTCAGCATTTTACTGTGAAATGTGAGAAAGGTGTACATGAAGATCACACATGAACAGCTGACCTGATGTCAAGCACTGACTGCTGCCCTTGGGCGCTTGAATTGTTCTGTTTCTCCCCTCTCGGGTACAGTACACAAGAGTCTAGTTAGAAATTCACAGCAGAATATTGCATTTCTTCCTCCTCAGCATTGATCGGAAAATCAAAACCTAAAACACAATACCCCTGTCTCCTTTCTTTTCTCCTCTCACTTTGACTTTCTCCCTGTTGGTCTCTTTCTTTCTCATTTCTCCCTGTCAGCTGTGATGCACTCTTTGATACACGCACCAATTTTTTTTACTGTGGATCACATCATTGGATTTATTCCCTCCTCTGCATACAGCTCTTAGCTGCTACAGAACAGACAGTTTGCTGCTGCTGCTGTTGCTGGTTGAGATATGCACACATACGAAAGCAGAAAAACATGCAGATGCTTCGACTGCTTGCACACAGCGCTGTTTCTCACACACATGTCCTTGCTCTGAAGTTCTATGTGGGAAATTATGAATTGCTGCCTCAGGTGAGTACTGAAAAAACAATTAGATTTTGCAGCATGCAACTGGAAGTTTATTTGTGGTCATGAAGTAAGATGTGGTGCATTTAAAGCATTTCTGTAGTGGCCGTCTCGTAACAATCATTTAGCGTTCAGTTTTTCCAGTGACTCATTTGTAGGGAGTAATTTGTTCTCCTTCCAGCTAAAAAACAAAGCTGTTGTCCATCTTAGTTTCCTCCGACACAGCTGCCTGTATCACAGCACATTTCCTCCCTCAGAGAGGAAAAAATGCTTTGTAATGTTTGTTTTGCTCAGGAGTCCCATTAATTATGCATTAGCTTTGTCCATAGAGAAATGAGAGCTGTTTTAGCTGTTTCTCTCACCTTTAGCCAGTGAGAAAAGTACAGTAACTCTCCCAATAGGAAGCCTGAGTCTCTCTTTAGATTAGATAAATCTACTTCAGATAGCTGCAGTTACCCATAATTCCATCCTGCTGTGTTAAGTTCAGGTGCGCTGTAACCTTGACAGGCTTTGATATGCAAAGTTTTTCCTCTTTTTCCTCTTCCTCTGGCTGCTGTGTCATTGCGTTGTTGTCATTATCGGCGCTGTTTGTGCTGTCATTTTGGGCAACAATATGTTTTTTTGTGCCAATTAAGTTGTGCAAATCTTACTCTGAAAAGGGCTAAAAAGATATTTTCCAGGTTTGGAATAGCTCTGGATGTTTACAGCAGAATCTGATGAACATGTTTCTGTGGTTGGAGCCTGAGGGGAGTTTCTGCTTCCAGGTTGTCCAGGATGAGCCATGCCTCAGGGTGGTGTTGGTGTTAATGGCTGCTGCTGACAGTGAGATGTCTCAGGCATCTGGGGAAGAAATGTAATGTGGAAGTTCTGTTAGTGGGGAAATGTGTTGCTGATTATATTTTTAAAAGGCATTAGGGCTGCGGCTATCGATTGTTTTAGTAATTCTACTGATTATTCCATCAATTTATTGGATACAAAATACTGTATTTTTGCTTCATTAAGGAGCAATAGTGAATATATAAAAGGAGAAAATAAGACAGAACAACTAATTAGTTTCCCTTTTTAGAAAAAATATCATTTTTATTGCTTAAATTGCATACATATGCAATAATATCTGTTCAAACTAAACCTATTTAGTGCATTTAAGTGCCATATTACATTCTGGATTTCAAGGCTCCAGACTTAAAATAATTTAAACCGTCCTGAAGTCAGTGTAACGCGTCAAAAATTCAAAATGTTTTCAGGTCAGTTTTTTTTAAATTTTTTTTTTTTTTTAAATTTGTCCAATGCTTCAGTTTATGACTAAATACCTGCAAAAACTAATGACAATCCCATCGCCCTTAGCTGTACATTGTGTTTAGTGCTAATTAGCAAATATGAGCATACTAACACATTAAAAGATACAGAGTGAGAGCTAACCTGAATATGTTGATATTGATGGTTTTCTCTATTTTCTCTGTTCTTATTTACTGGTTGCCCTTTATAGCTTCTAATCACAGTGATCTGAACAGTTGTGCGTCTAACCTCTCAGCAGGAATACCAGTGAGAGATTAAGAAACCAGAGTTTGGGGCTCTATAAATTATATATATATATATATATATATATATATAATTTTTATTTATTTAGTTATTTTTTTCTCTTAATTTTCTGTTAGAAAAAAATAAGAGAAGTAAACTCCAGATACATCAAATGTTCCTAACCATCCAAATCTGCTCGTACCCCGGTGTGCTGAATGATGAATCCTACTTGGTCGTAAATATATCGTGACAGTAGTACATGAAACAGGTAACCTGAATAAAATCATGTGCCTCTGTGTCCTCCGGTGCTCTTAACGGCATCTGCAAGATTTCACAGACCGGAGGAAAACAAGCAGTAAGAGCTGATCTGAGGTCCGCTGTCCAGCTGCCGTCTATGAGAGCAGGCTGTCAATCACTCACGAACTCCGACCAAACGGTCAAACTAGGCAGCGCTGATCAAATATGAATCAATATTCTGTTACTGTAATGGCTATTTCTCTCCTCAAACGTTCTCAGAATCATCTTGTAGTGCGCGGTTTAGCTGTAAAGTGAGAAAGTTTGTGACGCCGCCATTGTGAAATCTGGTGAAGGAACGCCAAGTTCTGGTCACATGACCGGAGCACAGCCAATAGGAACGCTCCTCTCAATGAAATGACCTGTGATTGGTCAAAGTCTCCCGTCACGGGCTAGATTTTTTAAAGCCTGAAAACAGAGCCATGAGGAGGAGCAGAAGTCTAGTTTTCTCTCAGAACACTTGAATTACAATATGCTGAAAGGTTATTATGGAATATTTGCCCAATGATGACAAAAACGTACTGCCTACTGCCACTTTAAGTACATTTTGGTGAATCCCAGAAATCAATGGGAGCTAACAAAATAAGAACAAATCGTGGATATGATCAAAAATAAGAGAAAATTTGTTTGTATATCGCTTCCTGCATGAGGCCCAATGTTAGTGATGAGCCAGGTGTCAGTGTTGTCGTATGAGGCGTGGAGAATCGGTGTGTCTGCCACTGAAGCTGAATCTCCCTCTTTTATTCGCTCGCTGTCTCCTCCCCCTGTATCTGTCTGCCAATCTGTCAGTCTCACTCCCTCTACCTCAATCACTGTCACTTCCCGTGACAGCCACACTCACACTTGAAAACTCTCCACCCAAACACCCCACCCCAGTCCGATACTTAGAGGTCGCCGTATCAGAGGATGTGAGGTGTGCTTAACACCTTACGAAGTTGTTTCTTCTGTGTTGCCTTTGTACAACTTGACCAGCTGGGCCACGCTCCGCTCCATCTGCCTCTGTCCCCTCGCCGATTTGCCTCGCTCTCCCACAGGATGTGTTCTATTTTTAAGCAGCCTACTTCCTTTAATAAATTCTCTCTTTGGTTTCTGACACATTTTGCCAGTGTCGATTCATAAACGTCTCTGAAGCCCAGGGGTTAGCGAGCGCTTCAACACTTGAAAGCTGCGCAAAAGATTAGTGTATCTGTCAGTGTCATCGGAGTCAATAATGGAACATCTATTCGCTCTTTTGTTCATGCTGTCCTGTAGTGTTGTGGTAATTGAATGTAATTACAATGAACTGAAGGCCTTTGTCTGATACTCTATCTGCATATAGACTTCAAAGATATGAATTAATGAGACGGATGCATTCTCATCCCAGGATGCAGTGCAGTTTTTTTATAAATCATGCTTTTCCTTAAGAAAACAAGACGACCACAACCTAAATCACAACAAATAAAATATGTACATATAACGGATAGTAACTGTAAATTGGAAAACAAAATATTCAAAAACAATGTTAAAAAAAATGGTAATGATAATAATAAAATAAAACATATAAATAAATAAATAAAAATTATAAAATTGAATAAAAAATATAATAAATATAATTTTAAAATGTATGAATAAAAATAAATAAATAATGATAATAATAAAATAAAACATATAAATAAATAAATGAAAATTATAAAATATAATAAAAAATATAATAAATACAATTTTAAAATGTATGAATAAAAATAAATAATGTTACTAATAAATAAATAAATAAATATATAAATAATGATAATAATAAATTAATATAAATAAATGAATAAAATATATTCTCACACACCACATTCCCAGCACCTGCTTGTATCCCTGTGGTCCCAACACCTGCACAGGACAAATACAGAGTGTTTACTGTGTGTTTAAGGCACGTTTACAAGAGAGTAAATAAAACAGAATATAAAAATAATCAAGTAATATGAATATAATTAAATAAAATACTTAAACAAAATTAGTTCAATATTATTTTACTTTCATTTTTATTTGAATACCAGAGTGTTTCTGTCTTTCACAAATGTTTTATGAATCAGTCAAGTTGTTTTGGGGCTGGAAATGTTTGGAGACATTTGGATAGACGTTGTCGTAGATGTCGTGCAGACGTGACTGTCAAAGTTTCTGTACGTGCACGCACACACACTCACACACACACACTCACATACGCACAACCATTGTGCTGACCTGCCTTTGATATTCCACTGGGGCTCTCCTCTCTCCTCCACTTCTCTCCTCTCTCCCTCCTCACTTACTCCTCTCTTCATCTCACTCTTTCCTTCCTCTTCCACCGAAGGAAGAGAAGATTTGTCACTCACTACCTCTTACTGCAAAATGATGGACGACTCTGTGACGAGGATTATCCTTTAAACTGTGACCGAGAAGACGGTGACCTGGCTCGACCCCGGCTTCTTTGGTGGAAGAAGGGGACAAAAATATGGGAACGAAGAAAGAGCGCTGCCCCAAACATGAAGTTGGAGAACAGCTGATGATGCTACCTGAGGATGTTTTGGAGGTGTGGAGAGATGTGAGCCTCAGCCACCCTCACAGTCTGCTCCTCTCATTCTCTCTCTTTCTTCCTCTGGCTGCTTTCCGAGCCTGCAGCGAGCGCTTTTAAGATCCAGGACACCTTCCCTTTTTCTCATCTTTCCTCTTCTTTCCCCTTTGTTCGGGAGAGTTTGTTTGTTCAAGCTATAGATGGGGACTCGCCGAGATAGAGGAGAGGCATTTGCATTGCTTAACTGAGCTCAGCTACTTCCTCAAAGCCCTGAAGAACCATGGGAAGGGATAGGAACGTTTCCAGACACTTTCGGTATGGCACTTTCCCTTTGATCTCAGCGGTGTTCGCTGTGCTTCGTGTTGTTTGTGCTGACTTGTAGCTGAAGTTGCTGAAGTATTGTTTTCTGTGCGTTTGTTATCAAGTTTGTATTGATGATTCTTTTGCGCTTTCTGTCGGCATGTAAAAATATGAAACTCTGTACTTTCCCTACGTCTGTTTCCAGTCTGTGAAACATGAGGACACTGCGAGATTCTAGCAAAACTCTCCAAATAACTACTTCATTTTGCTTTCTGTGTCTTTTTCTGTGTCTACAGTTATGCTTTGTGTTTGCAAATTCACGACTGGCCCGGCTGTCAAAATAGCTGATCAGAAGTGGGTCTGATAATAATGGTTCTTGCAATGAGTTTTCCAGCTGATAGCAATTGTCATTCATCCCTCTGCGTGCTCTGTCCTTGATCCACCCCTCCTTCAGGCCTAATTATAGACTCCTCTCGCCCTCCTTATAATTGAGGGCATCCCGAGGCCTACATCCAACTTCAACGGAGGAAACCTGTGAAGTTTCTGCTCGCTTGTTTTGAAGAGAAATCTTCTTTGACTGAGATTGTAACATGACATGAGAGGCGTTGGAGGTGATAAAGTTAATGAAAATCGATAGTGCCCGGCCCTATGTGACTGTCATAAAATCACATAAATGGCCCCATTCTGTTTAGTTTCCCTTATCCGCCTTTTGTCCAAGCAACCGTAGTGATGCATGAGTTTTTGGGAAAAGTTCTGTGGCCTACATCTCCTGTAATCACATACTAGCCTGCCTCATTCCCAGTAGTTACATGACCCTGGCCTAGAAAGAGCTCTAGTTCTCCACTTCCTCTCTTCCTCGTCTCTGGCTCGGTCATATTTTACCTGCTTGTGCTCATGTGTATATCTCTGCAACTATGGGCTAAGTTTACAGAGTTTGGTATTCATTCATGTTGTTGTGTTATGCCTCTAACTCGTCTACTCTTGCTGTACAAAGCTGGCCCTAGAGATGGCACTTAAGAGCAGCCTGGCGTCACAGACGAGCACATTTTGGCCCTTCGGGGAAGTGTGGACATTTTGCTGCATGAACACAACCAGCACTTAATCACTGACACCTACATGCACTACTTGCTTTGGCTTTTATTTATATGGATGTCTTCGTAGTAAGCAGATGAAATTGTGTCTGTGGAAGTGGTTATACTTTCAAGATGTTTTTTGCCCTGGCATCACTTGTGTATGTCCGTAATACACTGAGAGTGCACTGATAGGACTAAGATTGTCTATGAGTGATATTATTGTATATCATCATCATAATTATAGTAATAATGAAGTCTATATGATGGGTTTATGTTTAACATCAAGGTGAAACAAAAGGGGACCCATGATTGAGCCCTGTGGAACACCATCTAATGAATTAACTGTTAAATTAATATTTTTGGTTCATTTTTGTTTGTTGCTGAGGGGCGTGTACGGAGCGAATTTATCTTTTTCATCTCGAGAGCTGCCACCTCTGTGCAGGGAATCACAGACTTTGACGCTGTTGAAGTTTTTTCACTTGGCACTGATCTAATGTTCTCCTCCAGTGTATGACTTTATAAACGTCACTGTTTTTGTGGACTTTATTTAGCATATTGTGCGTTTTCTCTTTGGCCCTGATGTCAATCAAACATCGGACTTCTGCAGAAGTCCAGGTCAGTCTTCTCCCACTAATGTTAACCTGGTGTTTACCTGAGTCCATCTCAACAATTGCCCGCACAGGCAGCATGCATTTGGTTCGCTTGAAAACTGTCCAAGATATGACGAGCACAGGTTGTTAGTTGGGATTAGTTGGAGTGGTTTGATTTGGGTCAATGACCCGATTTATAAAAGTTAGTGTTTTTATTACACAGTGATTGACCTTGGATATGGTCCCAGCTTTTATTGGATATCTGTAATTACATGTGTGTTTTTTGAGTGTGTGTGTGTGTGTGTGTGAGTCTGTGAACTTTAGTGAATCAGATTTTTGTCTTGGTAAAAAATGGGGGAAATATCTGTTGGCTTCCCTCAACTTTGGATTGTAAGATATTGGTACGGAGGCAGTTCTTAATTCAACCTCAACACTTTCTCTATGTTTTTATGAAACTACCAAATCATCTAATCTTTGCCTCCGAACAATGCTCCCCAAATGTGCCTGCAAAAGGACCGTGACAGCTTTGAAAACCAAGCCGCACCGCCGAGCCTAATTGTCAAAAAAGTAGCGTTTGAGCGAGGAGTTGTGCTGCGTGTGTCTGGATGCACATTGGAACTGGTGCACTCGGAAAAACCAAAGCACTCTTTTCTCCTCTGCACAGTGGAAGCACCCTGGAGATTCATGATGAAGACGAGAGGCTTTTGTTGAGGATGGAGGCAGCATCATTTTGTAGGCGGGATGGGGGGGAGAGAGATATGCTAAATAGAAAAGGGACAAATGAGGTGTGTGAGATGGTTTGCTTGTGTATGTGTACGCAGAACCATCAGATAAAAGAGAAAGAAAAAGGGAGAAGGCGTCCTATATTTAAAGGAAAATCGCAGCCTAAAACTTTTTTCCCAGCACAGTTACTGGCAACGATTCTTCCATTTCTGGGTCATTTCTGTTGTTATGTATCTCTCTTGTTCTTGCAGATAATTGGCCTAATATAAACATTGTGCAGCAGACAGCTCAGCCATAAGCGGGTTTAACGGGAGTAGACATTTAAAGCAGAACAAAACATCAGTGGTAAATGTCAGACAGAAAATGCTGCTTTCTTTACAGTTGTATGCTGATGTTGAACAATCCCACACTGAGAAATCTGTCATAGAAGAAGCAGACATACCAATTTTTACATCAAGCCTGTCAGACAGCTTAAATAGAGCGCTGCAGGGATGACGTATTTTTGTAGGCCAACCAAGGAGAGTGAAAAGAGGAGATGTCACGCGTCATCAACGCGTCATATCTTTGGGGTACGACCATGGATGTGTTAAAAGAACTGGATACATTGTTGGAGGCGGGGCCCGGTCATTCCTATGAAAGTTGCTCATTGGCGTATGAAGCCTAAATGGCTCGACTTCCGTCTGGAAAAGTACCCAGATCTTGGCGGAGTACCGTCCGAGATGATTGGCGGAGTAGCGTCCGCTCGGTCACATGACTTGGTCACGGGGTCCCAACGTCACGCCGTTGTCAGGGCTTGAGCTCCAGCCTCGGACTGGGTCTCATTCACATGAACACATTCACATCCTCTTCAGCTTGTGTTAACTACAGACCTTATTGCAGGCATCAAACTAAAAACCCATCGACTTCCAGACGAGGGAACCAGAAGTGCTAAAATGCTAACTCATTTCCGGGTTTTAGGACTCATTTCTGCAGCTCTCTATACAATCCTTCTTTGACAGGTTTGATGCAAACACTGCTTTCCTCTCTCCAATCTTTATTTAATTGACCTCGACACTTTCTTTTCATCTACATGTATGCGGCACACAAGACAGACTGGAGTAAAACGCACGCTCACAAAACCACCCCTGGTACACACTAAATCGCACAAACTGACAGTATGTGAGGGTGGGTTTTTCCTTTAAGAGGATAAAGGCATTTGGGAGTTGATTATGGGGAGGGGAAGAATAACACTGGTAGAAGGGGGAGAGGAACACTTTCTCCCAGAGGTGGCTCTGAGCTTCCTCCTCTTCGCATATTAGTGGGGAGCTGTCACCGATACTGAACACTCTTTACCTGCAGCTGCTAATGTGACAGGACCACACAAACAAAGCTTGTCTCTTATCTCTTTCATTCTCCCACACACATACATTTAAAAACACATACACACAAAATAATGTTGGACCAATCCCTTCTACCTACCTCGGCCCTCCCATGAGGCGATATGGACTGAACTATTTTTGAACCAATTAAGTGGATGCTGCAGCTGGAACAATATGTAGTCAGAACAAGAATCCCTCTGTTTTTTCTTTTTGGATACTTTGGACGATGGATGCTTTTTTGAGAGATCAGGATGAAGAATTTTTGTAATCTGTAATGATGTGATTTTTCTGAGTGTCTGATCCCGCTATGTTCGCCAGGATCTTCATTCCCAAGAAGCACCGGGAGCGTTTTGACGAGGTGGTTTCCCAGAGCCTGATGAGCCGGCTCAAAGGGCGGAGCTTCAGCGACCCGAGCCGCAACCACCTCCGCCGCAGCCGGAGCGAGGATCACCCCGAACGCCTTCTGGTCTCCACCCGCGCCAGTTCAGTGCCACGCACCCACGCAGAGGAAGGCGTGGTCCCCCCAACCCGCGGCATGCGCAAGACCACCTCGCTCATAGCTGGGCACACCAGTGGCACCACCACCAACTGCAGGTCTGTGTTACATGTCAAATTGCAGATTTATTATTTGTCTTTTTTTAGTTCCTGCATGTTTTGGCCTTTTATCAGCAGGAGACCCATCACCATCACAATCACCATCCCACCAGCTACACAGCGTGTGTCATTTTTAGCTTTCAAAGAAAACCCTTTTTCCTAAAATAACACATCCTCTCTCCTTATGTCTGATCACATTTATAACTGCTGTGACTGCTCTTCCTCTGGAAGCAATTTATGTGAATTAAGACGAGTAGGAGTTAAGTGAAAAATAGACCCTTCAGTGATTTAGCCAATGGGAACATAAACCTATTTAGATGCTCTCTTCATCTGCTGTGATGTTGTTTACTGTCACATCTTTATGAATTGATGACAGTTTGTTTTCTGCCTAGATAAAAAACATTTATCAGGATTAAAAGATGTGAAAAGTAAACAACATGATTACAAACATCCGATCACCATCTCTTGAAACTGTAAGAATAAAGTGCCCCTAATCTCTTCTATGGCTCTGGTTTATGAGGATGTTACACAGCTCCCCTCTTGGGACTACTGTCCATATTTAAGTTGGGTTATTCATGCAGGATGGGAGTTTAAAGTAGTCTGCTCAATATGGAAATCTGCAGGAGGTTCGCAGTTGGACTCTGGATTAAACTTCATAATTTGTCTCATTGCGGATAACTTTTTTTTTAACAGATCACAGCCACAACTCTGTGTGCAATGAGCTATAGTGATTAATGAATTCTACCACCCTCACTTAAGCACAGCTTGTGTCCATTATGTCATATCTTTTAAGTCTAACTACTGTACGGAAGCCCTGAACGGACATGACTCAAACAAAACGAGAATATTAGGTTATCGTGAGAAAACAAAAGGTCGTTTTCTTTTCTTACTTATAATGTTTGCGTCAAATCAGCTGACGGTAAATGCATCCGAACGTCCCAGATCGAGCCCAGCCTATTAAGAGAACTGGATACAGCGTTGGAGGCGGACTCCCTGTCATGTGCTGAGTTACTAAGATGACCCAAACGCAGAGTACAAGCAGGACAGGAAGATCTTTAAATAAAAGCGAGCTTTAATTCAGCTGACAAACTCCAGAACTAACAAAACAAGGAGGGGAACAAAGTACAAATGAAAACACACCAAAAACAAACTGAGAACAAAAACAAAAAACTACAAACCAGAGGGTGCGAGAGTCACGGGCAGGAGGAACACTAGGAACACTAGGAACACTAGGAACACGGAGGAACACTAGGAACACGGAGGACAAGGGACTGGGAAGACAAGTACGAACCAACAAGGACAGAGGGGAAACACACAGGCTTAAATAACAGACAAATTACACACAGGTGAAACAAATCAGGGCGGGGCAGACAATCAACCACAAGGCGGGAAAACAGACAAAGGAAGGAAGTAAACCCAGACAAGACACAGGAGGAGTGAATCACCAAAATAAAACAGGAAACACCGGAAATACATACAAATAAACCCCATCCAAAACCACCACAGTTCACCACAACAAGCTGGCACAGCCAGAACACAACATAGCCCCCCCCTCAAGGGACGGATCCCAGACGTTCCACAACCAGAACCGGGTGGGCGGAGGGGGGCCCGGAGGAGGGACTCCAGGAACCCTGGGCACCGACCCTCTCAGGCGGACGGCCTGAGGGCAAAACCGGGACAGAGCCTGAGAACTCGGGCGGACGGCCCGGGGACAGAACCGGGACAGAGTCTGGGAACTCGGGCGGACGGCCCGGAGGCAGGGCAGAGTCCGAACCGAGAAACTCCGGCAAATGACCCGGGGGCAAGGCAGAGCCAGAGCCGGGAAACTCGGGCGGACGGCCCGGGGGCAAGGCAGAGCCAGAGCCGGGGAACCCGGGGTCCCGGAACCGCGGCCCAGCAGTCACAGGAACAAGGCTTTTGGGCTGAAACCCAGGCGAAACAGGAGGTGACGGTTGCGACCCAACCGGCGAACCAGACGGAACAGCAGGTGGCGGTTGCGGACCAACCGGCGAATCAGCCGGTGGTGGTTGCGGACCAACCGGCGAATCAGACGGTGGAGGTTGCGGCCCAACCGGAACAGCAGGTGACGGTTGCGGCCCAACCGGAACAGCAGGTGACGGTTGCGGCCCAACCGGAACAGCAGGTGGAGGTTGCGGCCCAACCGGAACAGCAGGTGGAGGTTGCGACCCAACCGGAAAAACAGGTGAAGGTTGCGGCCCAACCGGAACAACAGGTGGCGGGTGCGACCCAACCGGAACAGCAGGTGGCGGTTGCGACCCAACCGGAACAGCAGATGGCGATTGCGGCCCAACCGGTAAAGCAGGTGGCGGTTGCGACCCAACCGGAACAGCAGGTGGAGGTTGCGACCCAACCGGAACAGCAGGTGACGGTTGCGACCCAACCGGAACAGCAGGTGACGGTTGCGACCCAACCGGAACAGCAGGTGACGGTTGCGACCCAACCGGAACAGCAGGTGGAGGTTGCGGCCCAACCGGAACAGCAGGTGGAGGTTGCGACCCAACCGGAACAGCAGGTGGAGGTTGCGACCCAACCGGAACAGCAGGTGGCGGTTGCGGCCCAACCGGAACAGCAGGTGGCGGTTGCGACCCAACCGGAACAGCAGGTGGCGATTGCGGCCCAACCGGTAAAGCAGGTGGCGGTTGCGACCCAACCGGAACAGCAGGTGGAGGTTGCGACCCAACCGGAACAGCAGGTGACGGTTGCGACCCAACCGGAACAGCAGGTGACGGTTGCGACCCAACCGGAACAGCAGGTGGAGGTTGCGGCCCAACCGGAACAGCAGGTGGAGGTTGCGACCCAACCGGAACAGCAGGTGGAGGTTGCGACCCAACCGGAACAGCAGGTGGCGGTTGCGGCCCAACCGGAACAGCAGGTGGAGGTTGCGACCCAACCGGAAAAGCAGGTGGAGGTTGCGGCCCAACCGGAACAGCAGGTGGCGGTTGCGACCCAACCGGAACAGCAGATGGCGATTGCGGCCCAACCGGTAAAGCAGGTGGCGGTTGCGACCCAACCGGAACAGCAGGTGGAGGTTGCGACCCAACCGGAACAGCAGGTGACGGTTGCGACCCAACCGGAACAGCAGGTGGAGGTTGCGGCCCAACCGGAACAGCAGGTGGAGGTTGCGACCCAACCGGAAAAGCAAGTGGAGGTTGCGGCCCAACCGGAACAGCAGGTGGCGGTTGCGACCCAACCGGAACAGCAGATGGCGATTGCGGCCCAACCGGTAAAGCAGGTGGCGGTTGCGACCCAACTGGAACAGCAGGTGGAGGTTGCGACCCAACCGGAACAGCAGGTGGCGGTTGCGGCCCAACCGGAGCAGCAGGTGGCGGTTGCGGCCCAACCGAAACGGAGGTCGACCCGACCCCCGACAGGAGACGTGGAACGGAGGTCGACCTGACCCCCGACAGGAGACGTGGAGCGGAGGTCAGCCGGATCCCCGACAGGACACTTGGAACTGGAGTCGACCGGATCGCCGACAGAAGACGTAGAGCGGAGGTCGACCGGACCGCCGACAGGACACATGGAGCGGAGGTCGACCGGACCGCCGACAGGACACATGGAACAGAAGTCGACCGGACCGCCGACAGGACACGTGGAACAGGAGTCGACCGGACCGCCGACAGGACACGTTGAACAGGAGTCGACCGGACCGCCGACAGGACACGTGGAACCGGAGTCGACCGGACCGCCGACAGGACACGTGGAACAGGAGTCGACCGGACCGCCGACAGGACACGTGGAACAGGAGTCGACCGGACCGCCGACAGGACACGTGGAACAGGAGTCGACCGGACCGCCGACAGGACACGTGGAACAGGAGTCGACCGGACCGCCGACAGGACACGTGGAACAGGAGTCGACCGGACCGCCGACAGGACACGTGGAACAGGAGTCGACCGGACCGCCGACAGGACACGTGGAACAGGAGTCGACCGGACCGCCGACAGGACACGTGGAACAGGAGTCGACCGGACCGCCGACAGGACACGTGGAACAGGAGTCGACCGGACCGCCGACAGGACACGTGGAACAGGAGTCGACCGGACCGCCGACAGGACACGTGGAACAGGAGTCGACCGGACCGCCGACAGGACACGTGGAACAGGAGTCGACCGGACCGCCGACAGGACACGTGGAACAGGAGTCGACCGGACCGCCGACAGGACACGTGGAACAGGAGTCGGCCGGACCGTCGACAGGACACGTGGAGCAGGAGTCGGCCGGACCTCCGACAGGACGCTTGGAGCAGAGGTCTGCCGGACCTCCGACAGGACGCGTGGAGCAGGAGTCGGCCGGACCTCCGACAGGACGCTTGGAGCAGAGGTCGACCGGACCTCTGACAGGACGCGTGGAGCAGAGGTCGACCTGACCTCCGACAGGAAACTTGGAGCAGCGGTCGACCGGACCTCCGACAAGACGCTTGGAGCAGAGGTCTGCCAGACCTCCGACAGGACGCTTGGAGCAGAGGTCGACCTGACCTCCGACAGGAAACTTGGAGCAGAGGTCGACCGGACCTCCGACAGGACGCGTGGAGCAGAGGTCGACCGGACCTCCGACAGGACGCTTGGAGCAGGGGTCGGCCTGACCTCCGACAGGAAACTTGGAGCAGGGGTCGACCGGACCTCCGACAGGACGCGTGGAGCAGAGGTCGACCTGACCTCCGACAGGACGCTTGAAGCAGGGGTCGGCCTGACCTCCGACAGGAAACTTGGAGCAGAGGTCGGCCGGACCTCCGACACAGGAGTAGGCTTGGTTTTGGATGGAACACTGAGCAGCTTAGGAGAACGCCGCCTCCGAGACCCACGCTTCCTTCTAGGGGCTCCAACCCCTAGCAGGTCCAAGCTAGTGTCCTGTATATCAGCATGGCGAGCAGCAGACTGTAAACTTAGTGGACCTCCCAGGGCAAGGCGGGTTCCCAAGAACCGATCCGGGGCTGATGCTAGCCTAAAGCTAGCTGACTGCTGGGGCATGGGCCGGAAGCTCAGGAAGCCAACAGGCCGGGGCTGAGGCTGATGCTCGGACCGAATCCGGATGCCCAAATGGGCATAAAAGCTCTCTGCTGGGGTCATTATTTAAGGTTAGTTCGTTCTGTCATGTGCTGAGTTACTAAGATGACCCAAACGCAGAGTACAAGCAGGACAGGAAGATCTTTAAATAAAAGCGAGCTTTAATTCAGCTGACAAACTCCAGAACTAACAAAACAAGGAGGGGAACAAAGTACAAATGAAAACACACCAAAAACAAACTGAGAACAAAAACAAAAAACTACAAACCAGAGGGTGCGAGAGTCACGGGCAGGAGGAACACTAGGAACACTAGGAACACTAGGAACACGGAGGAACACTAGGAACACGGAGGACAAGGGACTGGGAAGACAAGTACGAACCAACAAGGACAGAGGGGAAACACACAGGCTTAAATAACAGACAAATTACACACAGGTGAAACAAATCAGGGCGGGGCAGACAATCAACCACAAGGCGGGAAAACAGACAAAGGAAGGAAGTAAACCCAGACAAGACACAGGAGGAGTGAATCACCAAAATAAAACAGGAAACACCGGAAATACATACAAATAAACCCCATCCAAAACCACCACAGTTCACCACAACAAGCTGGCACAGCCAGAACACAACACTCCCGTTCATTACTATGAGAGTTTCTCAGTGGCGCATGAAACCAAAATGGCCTCAACCGCCAAGTGATAAAGTACCCGGATCATCCGGCGATCTTCCGCATCCATTGGGCCCATGGAGCAGGCACAGTAGCGTTTCCTTTAACTCCGCCTCCCAGCCCTCGCTCCAGCCTCGGTCTGGCTCTCATTCACATGAACGGAGGAAGGGAAATAACTCTGGATTCAGCTATTAGTGCATTTTACAACTTTTAGGACCTAATGATTTAAATAAGGGCTATTCAAGTGTTCGTACTGGGAAGTTGATTCACCTCAAAAATAAAATTATCCGCTGAGTTACAGACGACTCGTTCCCAATGTAAGTCTATGGGAAAAAGTATTTTTGGGCTCAATGACATCACATGACGGACATGGAAGTTGTAATTCCACCGTTTGGCCACTACGAAAATTTGCATTAAAGCCCGGTGCACTTCCTGCTGGTTTGGCTCACAGTGATAGACTTGGCGAAGTGAGCGGAACGATACACGTGCGACTACATCTGGTTTTCAAAATAAGGTACATACAAAATACATATATGGAAATAAGATTAAATGGATTATAAAATTGTGAATTTGTCGTCACAAAATTGTGAGGAAAAAATGTATGAATAATTTCTGAAAATGACTGATATACTTGAGTTGAAGACATCTCTGCCTACATACAGACATAAAATCCTTCCGCTAACTTCCCCAAGTCCAGCACTGTCAGCCATGGATATATACATCCATGCTGTCAGCTCGATTTGGACTGTTTGAATGCAGTCCGTTTAGGGCTTCCGTATTACAGTATGGTAACCCATGCAGTATTTAATTGTAGGAAAGTTATAAACATGACTTTTTTTCATATATTAACCTCGTAAATTTAGCGATTACTTAAGATATTTATATATTTTTTATATTTATTTTATTTATTGAGAGTATTTATAAATATCTGCTTTTCTTTTAATTTTAAGGGTTTGTTTATTCCTCCGTCCTGCCATTAATCAAAGCTCATATTTGTCTCTTTAGGACAGTGAGAGTGTGTAAAGGTAACACAAGTTTTGGCTTCACCCTTAGAGGCCATGCTCCAGTGTGGATCGACTCGGTCATCCC
Organism: Sebastes fasciatus; assembly: GCF_043250625.1. Lineage (NCBI taxonomy): Eukaryota > Metazoa > Chordata > Actinopteri > Perciformes > Sebastidae > Sebastes > Sebastes fasciatus. The sequence continues at coordinate 29,918,145 of NC_133807.1, read as the reverse complement.
CGGTGAGTCAAAAATGTGTGTGTGTGAGTAAAGGATCAAGCTGTTGTCGTATAGGAGTACTTTTAGTTATTACGCTGTAATAACACTGTTATCAATCAATCAAAACTTTATTTATATAGCACTTTTTCGAACAAATCAAATGCACTTCAAAGTGCTTTACAAGCGATTGATAATGATGATCAACAGTTACTTAAAGGAGTACAATGTTAATAAAACAAAATTAGTAAAATAGATAATAGATAAAAATGGTATGAACTAGTATAAATATTAAAACCACTAAAATTATATTTAAAAAAATGACATTTAAGCCATGACCAAACAGATGGATTTTTAGTTTACTTTCTGAGAGGTAGTCTGGTGCATGGCCATGTAGTGCCTCATAAACTAATAAAAGAATTTTAAAATCAGTACGAAAACTAACAGGTAACCCAGTGTAAAGACTTTAAAATAGGCGTAATGTGTGCTCTCCTTTTGGTCTCCGTCAGCACTCGAACTGCAGAAGTTTGAATTAATTGTAGTTGATTTATTGAATTCCTCGGTAGACCAGAAAGGAGACAATAGTCTAGCCTGCTAATTATAAAATGAATCAGTCTCTCTGTGTTGCTCAGAGAGAGAAATGGCATCACTTTGGGGATATGCTTCAAATGATAAAATGCTGGGGTTTTTTTGTGACACCCCGCACATGAAATTAAGATCACTCCTAGATTTCTTGCTTCTTGGCTTGGGTTGAGTTCTACTATATTTAGTGTGCAGGCCAGTTTCTCATCAGCCCTTTTGTTTTATCCTTGGTTGAGCTGTAAAAAAATCTGTGACATCCAAGCCTTTATATCTAAAATACAGTTTTATTACATGAGTGTTATATCTTTATAAAGCTTCCAAACTCTCCCACTGTACCGTTCTTGTAACGTGGAAATGATCAAATCAAACGTCTCTTACTCATTGTCTGTTCTGCAGTGAGCCCAGCAGACAAGGCAGGTCTGAAACCAGGAGACCGCATCCTGTTTCTCAATGGACTGGACATGAGGTTGAGCTCTCACCCGCTTTCACTTCACAAATTCTTTGCAAATTGTGCTCAAGCTCCACATAAAACCGTATCTAAATCTATATTTATATTTACAAGTAAACATAAATATGGTAATACTGTTCCTCTTTTGAAGATGTGTTGTTGTTTGCAGAGCTCACACAGTTGTTGAAGGGAGTGGAAATTAAATTCAGATGGATTTGGTTGAAAAATAGCTGAAATTAGAAGACAAACAATGAGAAAGAAGCAGCTCCCCAGAGAGTCTTTATACCCCAGTATGTGTAATGTTCTCTGCAGAATTCAGAAAGCTTTTCATGTTGTTTATTTATTCACACATCATGAATTGACTAATTGATTTAAACTCGCTTCTTTCTAAAAAAATAAATAATTGGCTCATGCAGTGAAAAGGCTGTCACAGTGTGAGTGTTTCTCCATGTGTCTGCCTGTAGGACCTCCTCCCATGAGAAGGTGGTGTCCATGCTCCAGGGCAGCGGCGCCATGCCCACTCTGGTAGTGGAGGACGGTCCGCCTACTTTCTCCCTGTCAGAGCAGGACCTGGCGGGGGGCGGCGGCAGCGTTCCCACGGAGCTCCCCCGCTCCCCCGTGCTCAGCTCCCTGCAGTGGGTGGCGGAGATCCTGCCGGCCAGCATCCGGGTTCAGGGCCGCACCTTCGGACAGCAGCTGGAGCACCTGCTGACCATCCAGGAGAGGTACACCATCTGCAAGGCTCTGGAGAACTTCTTCCAGCACAGGTGAGAATAGAGGGGGTCAGAGGTTGGATGTGACGTGACACAAGGAGGAATAACTGAAAATGCTTGTATTTTGTACTGTTATATGCTTTTATATTATACCATACGAGTGAAAAGTGCATTGTGGAGGTATAAATACGTTCCAATAAGGTAGTTAAAGCTGTAGTGTGTAACTTTTATCTCCCCCCTCTGGCAGCGAGAGTAATAACACAAATACTGTTGCCGCTGCTTAAGACGTTTGCCTGCATAGCCATACTGTATATACATAGACGCCGCATTGACTCCTGGATTGTACGTCAACGTGGGCGCCATATTGGACATGGCAAGGCCGGCAAACACATACAAGTGAACGGGGGAGCTGCCGTTTTTCTAGATAAAAAGCACTATAACGTCTACATTTCTCAACCGATTTCAACGAGTCGTTATCATATTAAAAGGTTTATGATCTACGAGGAGTAACGTTAAGTTAACATAAACATGAAATGTACGATACGTATTAAAAACAATATGTGTCTAATATTGCAGACAATAAAAGTGATGGCACGTCTTTTTACTCTATTAGATTATTTTGTTTTTGTAATTGCTGTATTGTCATCATTATTTCAATAAATTTAGATCATAACTAATATTATTATACCAATATTTATTGTTACCATTATTTATTTATGTACTTGCCTGTTATTCTGATTGCTCTTATTATTAGTATTACTATAGATTGAAAGCATGATCGCTAAAACGGAGGAAGACATTTCATGGTATAATATAATATAATATAATATTAAATTATATTATATTATTTATATTATATTATATTATTTATATATATTATATTATATTATTTATATTATATTATATTATATTATATTATATTATTTATATTATATTATATTATATTATATTATATTATATTATATTATTTATATTATATTATATTATATGATATTATATTATGTTATATTATTTATATTATATTATATTATATTATGTTATACGGGGACCTCTTTACAGGAAAACAAGCCAAAGCCATACTTGACAAACGTGAGTTTTGTCAAGTATTTTAAGTAAGTACACACTCGTCTGCTGAACGTCTAGCAGCGATTATAGCTGAACTATCCAAACTCTAAGTAACTGGAGACAAAACTTTATTTTTCTACTCCACGTAGATCATAAACACCTTTAATATAATAACGAGAAATGCAGACGTTATAGTGCTTTTTATCCAGAAAAACGGCAGCTCCCTCGTTCACTTGTATAGGGCTACAGGCCAGTCTTGCCCGGTCCAATACGGTGGCCACGCTGACGTATCGCTGCAACGGGCTTGAAGCATCCAATGCGGCGTCTATGTGGGCGACCGTACCTTCAAGCTCAACTTCTGACGTTCTGATCGGACAGCCAGGCGATCTGTCACCTTGCCTGTGTTTCCATGGCAACAGGAATGTTGACACTCTGATCGTGGATGTGTTCCCGGTGCTGGATACTCCAGCCAAACAGGTGATCTGGCAGTTTGTCTACCAGCTGCTGACGTATGAGGAGCAGGAGCACTGCCAGAGCAAGATCTCACGCTTTCTTGGATACAAAGCGCCAGGTGTGTGTGTGTGCGCACATTTTGGTGTGAGTGTTTATTATGTGAATGAAAAAGGGGTGTTTGTGTGTGTGGGCGCTGCCATGGGGGATCTTTAACAACTTCACCGGCTCAGTAATCAACTCAGGTGCCCTTCATGCACCGTTGCCTCTTCCTCTGCATTGCCAATATGTGTGTGTGTTCCAGTTCCACCACCACCACCACCTCCTCCCCCTCCTCCGGAGCCCGACGTTGCCCCCGAGCCCCATCGACGTAGCAGCTCCATGAGGGTGACAGGGACCACGTACAGGAGCAGTGTGAGGGGACGTAGCTCTGACGACCTGGTCATTGGCACACACATGGGCATGGGTACAGACCTTCATTATCTTCATTATCATCCGTAGCAACAGTAACACTACGACCACCATGACACTCTTGATTCTTATCACCGCCGTTGCTGTTATTTTCAGCATTATCAACATTATCCTCATCGTGAGCATCAACACAGTAATGTTAAATGTGGAATCTGTAGCTTTGGTTTCCAGCTTCCAATTTGTTTTACGTGGCCAGTGTGGCTCATACTAGTTCAGTTCATACTGTATATTTTCTAAACTATTTTATATACAAAAAAAATAGCTTAAAGGGATAGTTTGGGTGTTTTGAAGTGGGGTCGTATGAGGTACTTATCTATAGTACTCCTGTCAGCTTGGAGAAGCAGACAGGAGTTACTGCACAGAAGCAAAGCAATGCACTGCTGTGGACGGGGCCGACAGCAAAATGTATTTTAGCCACCTAAAAGAAAAAATCAATATCAGTTTAAGTGTACGCTATATTTAGAATATTTTCGACGCTTTACCTTGTTAAGCAGCTCTTTCCGACGGGGAACTGAAGCTGTTGTATCCATCTATGCTCAAGCCAAGGCCACAAGACTCCATTGAAAAAACGAAAGTTACGAATGTAACTGCGGCTGGATGACTAAGAACTCTGGCGGTCAGTAAGGATGAAATAGAACGGGTAATTTTACCTTGCAGTACATCAGTTAGTTTGTTGCTACAGTGTGGTTTTTGGTGAATCCGATCTAACCAAAGTCACACAATAACACAGACAAACTAACCGATTGAGGCAGCGGTAGACCAGCAACTTCCATGTTCTGCAAGGTAAAATTACTGTTTTTTTCAATGGAGTCTGGTGGCTTTGGCGAGAGCAGCTTCAGTTCCTCGTCGGAAACATAGACCGTATAACTGTCTAACTGTCTGACTGCAAGGTAAAGCAGTGAAAATATTCTAAATATAGCGTACAATTAAACTGATGTTGATTTTTTTAGGTGGGCTTTTCTTTTAGGTGGCTAAAATACGTTTGGCTGCCGGCCCCGTCCACAGCAGTACATTGCTTTTCCTCAGTAGATGACTCCCATCATCAACTGTAGGTAAGACTATGGAGAAGTACCTCATACAACCCCACTTCACAACATCCGAACTATCCCTTTAACATATTCCCATGTAGCCAAAATCGCTTGGTTGATAGCTCTTCCATTACTGGCCCACAAATAACCTGAGCTGACTGTTAGCACAAATCAGCCCAAGCCCACATCCTCAAAACCATACATGGTCCAGGGCTAACTCGGCTACCTGGTTGTCGTAGGCCTCCGTGTAGAGACGGTGCTGGAGTCAGGGATGAGGTTGGCTCCAGGAGAGAGACAGTCAGGAGACGGTACTTCCCTTCCTGAGACTCCCAACAACCTCACCAATGTACGTACCAAAGTCCTAAATATCACCATTCACCTCATCATCAGGGCAACTCTCACTCTGGTTTCTTTGTACGTTTCCACCATACAAGCTGTCAGCAGTGTACGCTGAACTGGAGAACATGTATTCGACCAAGAGGTCCAAGTCTCTGAAGAGCCGTCCTCCTCCCACCCCCGAGAGTTTGCTGGATCTGGAGCCTCCCTCGTGCACAGCCTCCCCTACAATGCATGCTAACACAGGTAGCTCAAAGTATAAATATACACTAAACTCGTAGCAGCTGCAATTATATTTACTGTATAAAATGACTACCGTGCTGATCTATTGTGTGCATGAGTGAGTGTGTGTTTTTAGTGTAATAGAGGGAGGATAACAAAAGAACTGCAGTGCAAGAATGATAAATCCCAAGGCAGCCAACCCATTTCTCACTCAACTGAATATTACATTTACAGGATCTTTTGTGATTTCATGTACATAAATATACAGCACAGAGGAGCCTTGAAACAACCCACTGCTTTCAATATTTTCTCAGCCTGGCTGTTATGATTAGTTTATGTTTATTTTGTTACATTAGGACACGTGTTGGAAGGGTCAGACACCTTGCTATAGAGCATTATTTCGAATTTTTTTAACAAGATTGGTCTGCCCATGTATGGAGAATGGAACCTGCCAAAATAAAAAATAAATAAATTACTAAATAAATATGTCATTAAATGTAGCAAAAATAATATTACAAAGAAATGTAGCCATTAATTAATTGATAAAATGTGACATAAATTGATATTTTCATTTTTAATTTGCTTCTTTATTTATTTATCTTTGTATTAATTGCCTTATTTATTTACTTTTTTTGTTTATTTTTTATTCATTTATGAATTTTATGAATTTTTAAATGTAAGTACAGTATATGTTTTTTTTATTAATTGTATATTTCTTTTGAAATATATGTTTTTATTTATGTATTCATGCATTAATTTATTTATTTATGCACAATTTTCCTTTACATTTCACTCCTTACTTATTTCCCCAAAATGATTTATTTCCTTTCTTTACACATTTCTTAGTACATTTCTTAATGCATTTCTGCCTCATTATGCAAATAAGGGGGCTGTCACTCAATGTGTGACAAAAAGATTAAAAAAAAAAAAATGCAATAATAAAAACATTATAATTTAAAAATTAATAAAAATAAATGCATAAATAAATAATGGGGAAAATTAAACAGAGGAGTAAATAAATAAAGGAATTAATATAAAGATAAATAAATAAAGAAGCAAATTAAAACATAAATATCAGTTTATGTAACATTTTATCAATTAATGAATGGCTATATTTATTTTAAATATTATTTTGCTGCATTTAATGATTTATTTATTTATTTATTTATTTATCTATGGAGTCATGTATTTATTCATTCATTTAGTGTTCACATATCAGGGTAAGATAGGAATACCCTCACATTCAATCTACATCAGGCAGAGTCAGCCTATCAGGTGGAAGGAAGGCTCTTTTAAGTTGAGTCTAATACAGTCCAGAAGCACTGAACCTCGTACAGTAAGGAGGATATGGTGATGGTGGAAGTGGAACTAGAAAACACACATTTTAAAAACCCCTTCAAAAATGTGTTTTCTGCAATGTTAGCTCCTCAAGGAGACGTGTTCAGGTTACCTTTCTCCAAATGTAGAACTTTTCCATTTTTCCATTATTGGCACTGTTTTAGATTGACTGGAGTAACATTTCCTACAGATTATTAAATACTCCTGGATGGGATTTATATGAATACAAATGCAGGGTGAGCACACTTTATTGACTGAATCTACTTGTCCGAGACTGTCAACAATAGCCTTTATGTATTTTTTCTATTTAAACATCTGAAAGACAGAACAGAAACACCTGCTTCAAATATTTTCGCCGTCCTTATATAACTGTTTGTCTCTTCCTAATCTCAGGTAGCCGAAAAGGCCCGCCGCCCCCTACATCCTGGCCAGAGCCTCTCCCAAGCCCCCCTCAATCCCAGTTCTACTCATCCGGGCTGACGAGCCAGACCAGCGCGGAGTCCAACCCCTACATCAGCCTGGACAGTCCACCTCCATCACCTCCAGACCCCAACGACTACCCAGCTAGTCCTCCTCCCGCCAACCGCAACAACAAGCGGCGTTACACCTTCTCCAAACCGCCGCGCTCAGAAGACACCGACCGCTTCCTGGATGCACTGAGCGAGCAGCTGGGACAGAGGGTGGCCATCATTGATGACTTCCTGACTCCGGAGAACGACTATGAGGAGGTAGGGTTACATGAAGTCTGATTTATTAAGTGACATTAAAAATAATTAGCTGATAATTTAATGACTGTTGATGTTTATTCAGTTACCATGTTATCAGTTATCAATCTGAATATTAATCTGTATCATTAACTTTTTATGTGTGCATGCCGCACCTTGCTGATTATTTTATTACTTCTCTACAAGAGGAACCTTCAGACAGTCGAGAAGCTTGTGACAGTCTGTTAAAAAAGGTTTGGTGCTGAATGACTTACCGTATTTCCAAGAAACATATGAGCACATCTCTGTTAAACACAAGATTTAAAGTGGTGCTTTTGTGTGATTCTTTGTGGAGGAACTCAGTTTCTCAGATCTGTCGATTAAATCAACTAATCGATTAGTCGACAAACGTCAGGAAAAGGAACTTCTTTATCCAGGACAGCCCTAGAAAATCCCCATGTCTCCATAGTTTCTGGTGATAACGGGTTAATCCTGCGTAGTACACTGATTCCCTGTGGTATGTACTGTAAGCCTTGTGTCCAAATGTGAAATAGGACAGACCCCTTGACACACATACTGAACGGGTACAGAACGTACTCTCCTGTAAAATAAGTGACAAAGTGAAACTTGAGATTTAGAAGGAAACTAGGTTTAGAGAATAGTCTTTTGCGTAATATTGCAATACAACAGATTTCTTTCCCCTGTATGTTGTCCTGTGTACTACTTTGTTTCAGTTGCCTTTTGTTGTCCGTAACTTTGACCTCAACAAATCATTAAAATCACAATCTGTGAATCCCAATGTAAGCAAAGGAGCAGCCCCACCTTCAACATTTGAAACACACCATTAAAACCTGCTCTCAGTCCCGATTTCATTGGCAGGTCAAACCCCTAACCCTAACTGAAAATTAGTTTTATGCATGATTTGCCACGGGACAGCTCACTACTTTTGATGTGAGACTTTATAGAGCAGTGGTTCCTGACCTATTTTCCTTGAAGCTCCTCCACTTGTATCTAAGAAAAGCTGAGGGATGACGTCAATAATGACGTAATGTTTAATAAATCAACTTTCTTTAATTAGTATAACTCATCAGTTCCTCCCTCTGTGTCCGGCGGGCATGAGAGCTAACAGGTTTTTACCACAGTAAAAATGTTGTTTTTGAAAGGATGTATACCCACAAATATGGATTGAAGCAGAATATTTCGTTAGATAAAAACATGTTCTGAATTTTGGAAATTATTTCATCTATCTTTTTTCAATACATTTTGACTTTTAGACTTCACAACGCTCTGAGGTTATTAGAAATGTTTGAATCAAACAAGTCTGAAACAATCCTTCACAGCCACCACTGGAATCTAATTCGACTAAAAATACAATGCTTACAATATTATTGTAGCCGGATCTTTATCTGCAACTGTGCAGTAATACCAGTAAGTGTATTACGTGCAAATCTAATTTTGACAAGCTCTGAGCAGACAAATCCTGGCGCCCCCCTGAGGAGGGCCCGGACCCCAGGTTGGGAACCACTGGTAAAGAGTGAACCGGGTTGTTGACAGAAGTACAGAGGTTGTCATTAAAGCTGTCATCAAACCTGCACAATACTGTAAGTGGATGTCAAACATTTGCAATGTTTGTACAGCTTTTGCAAAGAAACATCGCCTGGAGATCCTGTAGAACCTGTCCAGTTTTATTAAACAACCATTAAAAAATACTCCTGTTGTGTAGCCAACTAACTCATGTAGCTTGACAAGTGTACCACTTTGACATTAACGTGGCTAATGAAGTGTAATTGTTAATACCAGGATGTTGTGCAGATGGGCTTCCCAGATGAGGAGGATGAGGATAATGAAGAGGAGTTGGGGGTGGATGAGGATGAAAATGGAGGATTTGTGGCGCCAGAGCTCAGCAGCCCAAGTGATGTTCAAAGCAGCAGTGGAGAAGAGAATGCCTCCTCCCTCACCTACTCATCCTCCTCTGACCACATCCCTCCACCCCCGATGACCCCTCCGCCACCGCCGCCTGTTCAGTTCAACGACCCGCCTCCTCCACCTCCAGCACCTGCACAGCCTCAGCCTCAGCCTCAGCGCCAACAGCAGCAGCAACTGATTAGCTTCACCCCTGAACACTCCCCAAGAAGATATGTGCCCATCCGCCGTAAATCTGGCCCTCCTCCCCCGCCTCCACCCCGCAATAATCCACCTAAACGGCACTCTTTACATAAAGTGCTGCCCTCCAGAGAGGACCTTCAGGTTCACGCTACCATACAGGAGCTAAAAGCATTCCAAGAGCAACAAATCTACCAGGACAGACACGCCTATGAGGAGCAACAAGCATATAAGGAGAGGCAGGCGTATGAGGAGCAGAAAGCCTATGAAGAACAACAGCTGTTCCAAGAGCAGCAGGCTTATCAGGAGAAAATGTTCAAGGAGAGACAGGCTTATGAGGAGCAGAAGGCGTATGAGGAGCAAAAAGCTTTTGAGGAGCAGCAATTGTACCAGGAGCAACAAGCCTACCAAGAAAGACAAGCGTACGAACAGCGCCAAGCCTACCAAGAACAAAAAGCGTTCGAGCAGCGTCAAGCCTACAAGGAGCAAAAAGCGTTTGAGGAGCTTCAAGCCTACCAGGAGCAGAAAGCTTATGAAGAGCGCAAAGCTTACGAAGAGCGCCAGGCCTACGAGGAGCAGCAAGCATATCAAGAGCAACAGATCTACCAGAGCCACCACTCGATGCCTAACCAGCCAACACAGCAGAAAGCCCTCTCGCCACTGCCTCTCCAACAACTCCACCAGTCCTTACCCCCGCTCCCCGCTCCGGAACCCACCCATCCGCACGCCAACCATCCTCTGTATTTGATGCGCCAAGCACAGCAACAACAGGCCCTCCAGAGTCATCACCACCGACGGCTCTCCCGTTCAGCCCCACCTCCACACCAGCCACCGCCCAAACCGACAGTCCACCCCACCCAACAAGGTCAATACGCTGAGGGCATCTACCAAAGCCACCAGGGCATGAGACCCCAGGCCCACCATTCCTCTGCAGAGATGCTCCACCAGACGCGCCAAACCCCAGCCCACCATTCGTCTTCTGAGATGCTCCATGAGCTGCAACAAAACCAGGCCCACCATTCATCTGCCGAGATGCTCCAGCAGATACAGCAGGCCCATGCCCACTTCTCGTCCTCGGAAATGCTCCACCAAATGCACAAAACCCAGGCCCATCATTCCTCAACAGAGGTTCTGCACCAAGGTAACCAGATGCAACCCCACCACTCCTCGACCGAACTCCTCCATCAGGTGCACCAGATGCATCAGGGACAACCGCACCATTCATCCACTGAGCTGCTGCATCAAATCCACAAACCCCAGGCCCACCACTCCTCCACGGAGCTGCTCCACCAAGCCCACCAGATGCACCAGACTAAGCCCCATCACTCCTCCACGGAGCTTCTGCATGAAGCCCAGCAAGAGCCCGCCTCCCTCCCATTTCATCTAAACCAGGACGGCCACTCCCGTCAGAGTCGGAGGAGTCTTAAAGGTCATCATCAGACACAAGTGTCACACCAAGAGCAGCAGATCCACCAAACCCATCACCCCCAGCCCACCAAGCCCTCCCCACAAAGACCCCACTCTATCCAGCAGACCCACCACCACTCCAGCTCACCTCAGATCCACCACATCCACCACATGACCCCACAGCCCCCACCGCAGGACTTCCAACACCAGATCCACGTCATCCACCCTCCCCAGCAGCCCCACAGGCCTCAGCCCCTTCTCTCCACCTTTCAGCCCCTCCAGCCGCACCAGCCCACCGCCTCCACTTTCCAGCCTCTGCCCCAGCACCACCAAGTCCAGCCCTCCGCCCAAGCCACCCGTCCGCAGTCCCAGCCCTCACATCACCTGCTGCAGTCGCAAGCCCAAACCCAGTCCCACCATAAGCAATCCCACGTCCAGAGCCAGCCCCAGTCCCTCCCCCACTCGCTATCTGACCCTACAGAGCACCTGGAGCCCCCTCCGCCTCCACCCCTGCCCCCACCATGCTCCCCTCCACCCTTGCCCAGGCCTTCGCTCTCCAGGATGGACTCGAACCACATGAGTGTGAAGAGGTTGCGCTGGGAGCAGGTGGAGAACTCAGAGGGGACTATTTGGGGACAGGTGAGCATTGGGGGTTTGGACATGGGGAGCTAAAGGGCCGTTCACATGCCACGTCTAAGCATGCATGCAAGCTATGGGTTTGAGCGTGCAAAAGACACGGCATGTGTACGGTCCCTACGGCCTCTTTAATGTAATACAATTTAGATTTAGAATTCCAAATTTAAAATAATCTAACAGTCATGACATTGTAATTCATTTAGCACCATTTTTTTGCATGTCTTTGGTAGTTGGGAGCAAATTCTGACTATGACAAACTGCACGACATGGTGAAGTATCTGGATCTGGAGCTGCACTTTGGGACACAGAAGAACCCCAGTGAGTACAAGTGGCTGTATGCATGTCTGCAGTACTTTCAGTGGAAGCACATCTGAAGATCATAAGATATGTAAAGCGTTCTGGATAAATCAGTACGCCCCACTCATGTGCACAGCACGTTACAAATATTTTAACAAGACTGACACATCCATCATAATTTCTTAGCACATCATTATCCAGGTCCTCTGGAGCACTCTGCATCCTTGGAGTGTGATTATTTAGTCATTAAAACTACAGTATTTCACTATAATAACAACAACACATGAATCCCCTGCTCTTTTTTTAATTACTTTTCTGAGCATTTATCTTATTTTTGACTGTAATGTGGGATCTAAGTTAATTCTGCATTTGCACTGCAATTTGCTCTTAACCTGCTGCAAAAAAATATAAAATTAACACAAAATCTTTATTCCCATTCATCTCTCTACTGTCTGCTATGTACCTCCATAACATCTGGCCATTTTACAAAACACTTATCCCATTTTTAGTGCTTGCTCCAGAGTCGTCCCTCCTGTCAGAAACCTTCAAGAAGAAAGATGTGATTGAAATTCTGTCCCATAAGAAGGCCTACAATGCCTGTAAGTATAAAATGTACATTATTTTACTATTATATATTATTATATTACTCATATTATTAGGGCTGTCAATCGATTAAAATATTTAATCGTGATTAATCACACATTTTTATTTGTTCAAAATGCACCTTAAAGGGAGATTTGTCAAGTATTTCATACTCTTATCAACATGAGAGTGGACAAATATGCTGCTTTATGCAAATATATGAATATATTTATTATTGGAAATTAGTTAACAAAACAAAACAATGACAAATATTGTCCAGAAACCCTCACAGGTACTGCATTTAGCATAAAAAATATGCTCAAATCATAACATGGCAAACTGCAGCCCAACAGGCAACAACAGCTGTCAGTGTGTCAGTGTGCTGTCTTGACTATGACTTGCCCCAAACTGCATGTGATTATCATAAAGTGGGCATGTCTGTAAAGGGGAGACTCGTGGGTACCCATAGAACCCATTTTCATTCACATATCTGGAGGTCAGAGGTCAAGGGACCCCCTTGAAAATGGCCATGACAGTTTTTCCTCGCCAAAATTTAGCGTAAGTTTGGAGCGTTATTTAACCTCCTTCGCGACAAGCTAGTATGACATGGTTGGTACCGATGGATTCCTTAGGTAGCTTTAAAACTGAGCCCATTACAACGTGCGTTAATGCGTAAAAGAAATTAGTGGCGTTAAAATGAGTTTGCGTTAAGGCGTTATTATCGTGTTAACTTTGACACACCAAATTATTATGTATTTCCATTAACCCAGATTAATTTATGGTTCAGAGTTAGTCATTTATAATCCCTGTTTATCTTCCTTTCAACAATCAGCCATCCTGATAGCCCACCTGAAGCTATCTCCCGCTGAGCTGCGTCAGATTCTGATGAACATGGTCACCGACAGGCTGGAGCCGGCCCACATCAAACAGCTGCTGCTCTACGCCCCGGATGCAGAGGAGGTCAAAAAGTACGAAGCGTACAGACAGGACCCCAGCAAACTCAGTGAGCCAGACCAGTTTGTGTTGCAGGTACATTGCTGGCGGGGTGTGGACCGTAGGGGTGTAAGAAAATATCGATACACTTGCGATATTATGTTTTGTGATACTGTAATGATTCTCAAAAGCAATATTGATTGTTAATTAATATTTTACATGCAAAGATTTGCAGACAGTGCCACAGATTGCACAAAAAGTAGTGCTGTGATGTTGGATGTTACGGAGACTTTGATAAATGCAAATGCAGACGCCACTGTTCTGATTGCATTAAAAAAAGATTTTATGTATATGGTGTGTTCTTAATATTATGAATTATTTCCCTAAAATTAGATTAGAAATTGCAATATATTGCCTTGCTTACAGTATTGCAATATTCCCGCAATATATTGAATCATAACCCCTGTATCATGATATGTTTTGTATTACCAGATACACAGCCTTAGTGGACAGGTGGGTTGGTTGTGTGTATTACCCGTCTCTCTCTCTCGTTGTCCATATGTTGTATTTGTGTTTCACTCACTTCTTTGCTCGCTGTGTGTGTGTGTGTGTGTGTGTGTGTGTGTGTGTGTGTGTGTGTGTGTGTGTGTGTGTGTGTGTGTGTGTGTGTGTGTGTGTGTGTGTGTGTGTGTGTGTGTGTGTGTGTGTGTGTGTGTGTGTGTGTGTGTGTGTGTGTGTGTGTGTGTGTGTGTGTGTGTGTGTGTGTATGTGTGTGTGTGTGTGTGTGTTGTCCATCAGATGTTGTCAGTACCAGAGTACCAGACCCGCCTGGAGAGCCTCCTCTTCAAGTGTTCCCTACAGGAGAAGACGGAGGAGTTGAGGGGAGCGTACGACTGTCTCTACAAGGCTTCGATGGAGCTGAAGACGAGCAAGAAGCTGGCGAAGATACTAGAGGTAGCCTGCCGTTCAGCAAAGAATATAAAAAGAATATATTGTTGTTTATGGTTTAAAAAAACCTGCTGTTATGATGATAACATAAAAATGCTTTCACAACACCTCCCAACTGCGTTTGTAATCAGATAAACGAAAAAAAAAGAAGTAATTTCCTTGAACTTGAATCCATTTTTTTGGATGTTTGACTTTGCAGTTAGTTACATTCCACCGTTGTTAACATAAAATACATTTAATAACTGTTTTTCCTACTCTAGTCAATAAATGTGATTGCAGTTGTGAAGTTTTCTGTTTATACTCAATATAATACTAATTACTAATATAATTACTAACAACTAATAATATCTTTAACTTCACAATTCATAATTAATCTGGAAAGTAAACAACAGATTTTGTGGCGCTCACTTGAATAAGGTGCCAGATTGCATTAAAAAACATCAAAATAGAGCTTGTAATATTGATTAACTGTCATTTACTGTCAGCATTGATTTTGACCAATGAAAATAGGTTGGCGTTGCGTGAAACTTCGCATAAATAGAGCTACGTTTTTTCTAACAAGTGACGCATCGCCTTTTCGCTGACGCCCGGAGCAGGTTAGGACATCTTCGTTTGGAAAATCTGAAACAATCTGATGCTCACTCGTTCGCTCTTTTGCATCGCGTCCAGTTAGGAAGAGGTGTTAGCCCCGGATGTCCTCAAATCCTAGAAACGCCTCTGTCCATGAGGACATATAAGAGATAAATGAATATGTTGCAATTGAAACTGTAATAAACAGTGTCGATAAATTAGTTTTGAGTTGAGTTACAGTTCTGCTGCGTTCTGTCTTTCTTCAGTTTGTGTTGGCGATGGGGAACTACTTGAATAACAGCCAGCCTAAAACCAACAAGACTACAGGCTTCAAGATCAACTTCCTTACAGAGGTACATCATACACTAATACATACTATATGTAAATGTGTTTTCAGAGCAGTCTGTGCTTTCTTTCTCATAATATTATGCTCATACAGTTAATAACTTCCCTGTGTCCTCTGCAGTTGAGCACGACTAAAACAGTGGACGGGAAGTCGACATTTCTACATATTCTGGTCAAGTCGTTATGTCACCACTTCCCTGATGTGTTGGACTTTTCCAAAGATTTAACCATGGTTCCTCTTGCAGTCAAAGGTATGTACAACATAGATAGAACATTTTAAAATGTACTGAGCACATGATTGGTTATTGTCGTGTTTTTTTTTCACAGATTTTAACCTTCTCCTTCTATTTTCTGTCCGTAGTAAACCAGAGGGCGATCTCATCAGATATGAATGACCTTCATACAACCATCCAGGAGATTCGCGCAGCCTGTCAGAAGATGCCTGCGACTGCTGAGGACCGCTTTGCTGCCGTCATGAGTGTATCCTTCACTAAAGTGCTGAAGAGGGCGCTGAGATATGTAGGCTGATGAAAAGAGAAAACAATGTTGTGCCCCTTGACTCCAGTATGTGTAGAACTTCCTGGAAAACAGTCACCCTGCAGTCCAGTCTCTGGAGTCCCTGCAGCAGAGAGCGATGGAGGAATTCAGCAAAACGGCCTCTTACTTTGGAGAAGACGGCAAATCCACAAACACTGAGGCCTTCTTTGGTATCTTTGCTCAGTTCATTGGCAAATTTGAGGTGAGCAAGAAAGATTCAGACATTCATTTTATTCAAATAATTCCTGCTGTCCTACCTCCACAGGGTTACAATCAAGAACTGTATGTATGTTACCCTCGGTCGTTCCTTCTCAGCCTTCCACCAAACTATTTAATATAAAACTTCTTCAAGATAAACACCTCTTATGATTACCTCATTACGTCCTAGATTACCTGTCTCATGCACTACTGTCAGGATATAGTGACCGTTTTATAAAAATAACTTTTTTTTTAACCACATTTGCTCCATTTCTACCCACTGCTGCTTTAATAAAGTAATAATAGTATTTATGTGAGCTTAAAAACGTTGTTGTTTCTTTACCTCAGAGAGCTCTCAGTGATACGCAAGCTGCAGAAAACCAGAAGAGCCCCAGAAGTCCACGATTGGCTTCCCCACTGGCCTGGTAACACACACACACACATACTGTATACTCATGCACAAACACATACCCACAACTCAATGGGTAAATTTTGAGGAAAAATCAAGATTTGAAGTATCTGTGTGTTTTTGGGAGGGAGAAGCTTTGACATGAGGCAAAAATAAATGTCTTTTGCATCAAAGATGGACGATTTAGCTTTATACCAGTGGTATAGTATATGCTGTATATCCTTTCAAAACAAAACAGAGTTTTTGTTGAAGTCTAAAACGTAACTGATTAAGACTGCTGCATAGAAAACAACCTTGTTTGGCCGTCTCTACTATTTGAAAGGCAGTTACTCAGTAACGTCCTGTAGTTGAAGTTTTCTTTCTTTAAGCCTGAGTGTAAGTGTAAGCTATATTACAACTCTACAGTAAAATCTTTGTTATATATATATATATATCCGCAATTAAGACATAGTTTTACCAATCCTGAAATAGATATTTAAATAAAAATACATTCACATTCTCTCGGTGGTTTGAAAGAAAACCACAAAAAGCCGTCTTCCTGTTAGTTTTCTGTATTTTTGTAAGCCGCCCACCACACTGAATGTAACATAAGTTCTTTACTGACTAAGTGTAGCTTATTTTCTCAAGTAAATACTCATAGAAATCATCCGTCCTGATGACGGATTGTTTCATTTACTGCTTTGTATCTCTGCCTCACTGTCAGCAGATTTTCCAAATTCCTACCATGTCAGTTACAGCCATATCATTTCTTTTTTTTCTAAATGGTATTGTTCTAACTTCTAATGTTATTAACATGTATATATATATATACATATATGAGTGAGAAGTTGGCGCCTAATGCTTGTTTTTATAAAAGACAATTTTAACTGTTCCAATGATCATTTTTAACCGGTCTGCAGTCATCAATGCACTAATTACTGGAAGTAGAAGTGGGATTATGTGCAGCTAACAGCGGGCAGTGTGCAATATGTCAGTGTTGATAAATGGTAAATTGATAGTTTATTAAACTTAAGTTATTTTACGGTTAAATAATAAAAATGTAATTTGTACTAATTATTAGCAATGCTATAATTTATATTATTTTACCAGTTTATTGTTGCACACATTATATTTTATATACTATATTATATGTATTTATTGATTACCAAATTATTTTCAAACCTTTAAGAAATTATTTGTAAACATTACATATATAGATATTTTTAACACTTTGTTAATTGTTAATAACTGGTTTGTAAACCACCTATAATCATTATTTAGATGGTTATTATATAGTTGCAACTGATGATTGTAATACCTTATTTAATGGTTAATAAATACTTTGTAAAAGCATCAATAAACATTATTTAGATTGATAGTTAATACTTTATCAAATGTCCATAATTGTATTTTGGTCCATCTATCTATGTAATGTTTTATAGACAATTTCTTAAAGGTTTAAAAATAATTTGGTAATCACTAATAAATACTTAATTTAGTATATAAAATGTTATAATATGTGCAACAATATACTGAATAGTTTAATGTAATGAGAATGTAATTATCGTCTCTACAGCCTTCATTCAATATATAATTTATACATTTATTATTTAATATTAAACAAACTAATGATAAAATAACATATAGCATTATTAATAATTAGTAAACAATATTAATAATAATTTAATTGTTTGTTAACGGTAAAATAACTATTAACTGAGTTTAATTAACTATCAATTTACCATTCGTTAATGATGGTTAATATAAAGTGTTACCATATTATTATTATACTATATTAAAGAGATATATTGTGTTTGTACTGTACAGAATGAGAGTGGATTTAAAGAAAACAGATGCTACAATATATGAAGTACTTTCATGTGTTACCCAAATATTTATTTCATATGGACGGATCATAAAGTCATTAAGTTTATTACAGCAGACGATGCAGCATTTTACATACAAACCGTTAATTAATGCAGCTTCTGAGATGTGCCAGTGCTCCGTAAAACATAAAAACTTAAGTCTTCAAGTGATATTTTGAAATGATAAGATAAATTATTACGATAAGAATAACGTGTGCAGCTAGTAAAAGCTTTGTTTTCTAACGGTCCGAGTTGTTTCTGCTTAAATTACAGAATGTAAACCTCTAAAGCATTGCTGTCCATTTAAGGCCTATAAAGTGTTAAGTCTGTATTTTGTATTGTATCCTAACAATGACAACTATAAAGAGTGGAATGAAATCTACTTTTGCCTGGTTGTCTGTGTTTTTAAGATTTTTTTTTATGTAAAAACGATGAAAAAGTGGGTTGTTTTACAGAGAAATAATACTTTATGCACTACTAGGGTATTAGGGAATCACGTCACGTACACTTAAGGGCTGCAACTAACGATTATTTTCATTGTCAATTAATCTGTTCATTATTTTCTCGATTAATCGATTAGTTGTTTGGTCTATGAAATGGTGAAAAATGTTGATCAGTGTTTCCCAAAAGCCCAAGATGACGTACTCAAATGTCTTTTTTTTTTCTTAAGAAATTACTCAAACTAATTAATCAATTATCAAAATAGTTGGCGATTAATATAATAGTTGACAATTGATGATTAATTGTTTAATTGTTGCCGCTCTAACTGAGAGTATTAGTATTTTCTTCAAAAGAAAAAGAAGCCAAAGTTCACAAACGTTTAATGTTGTTTTTAAATTGTCTAAAATTGTCAAAATATTTGGAAGTATTTGATCACATAATAAGTGAACAAGATTATGAATCTGACCAGATATTTGATGCCAACCACGGCTGCAACTAACGATTATTTTCATTATCAATTAATCTATAGATTTTCTTGTTTAATCATTTGGTCCGAAGAATGTCTTAACATCTTAAATGTGTCTTGTTTTGTCTGACTGACTGTCCAAAATCCAAAGATATTCTGTTTACTATCACATTTGAGAGACTTAAACTCGTCAATTTTTGTATGGCTGCAACTACAGTAACGATTGTTTTCATTGTTGATTAATCTGTTGATTATTTTCTCGATTAATGGATTAATTGTTTGGTCTATAAAATGTCAGAAAATGGTGAAAAATGTCAGATCAGTGTTTCCTAAAGTCTAAGATAACATCCTCAAATGTCTTGTTTTGTCCACAACTCAAAGATATTCAGTTTACTGTCATAGAGGAGTAAAGAAACCAGAAAATATTCACATTTAAGAAGCTGGAATCAGAGAATTTTGAATTTTCTTTTATTAAAAGAATTTCTCAAACTGATTAATCGATTATAAAAATAGTTGCTGATTAATTTAATAGTTGACAACTAATGGATTAATCGTTGCAGCTCTAGTACGCTTGTTCCTATATTTCCTGCAACTCTTGCGCTTTAAGGAACATCGCGTTTTACAACTGCTGCTGACACACACAGTTTATCCGTCCTGCTGCAGCAAAATCTCAGAGATAAGGACACACACACATTCCCCTTACCTTGTTTTAATATCCCGATATCACTGCCAACATCTTCTGCGTAATTTAAAACTCATTCTTTAATCTTTTACATCTCCCATTGGCAGCCACATCAGCCATCTTTATTGCTCTGTTAAGTAATAAATGATTTACATTTTAACTAAACCTCGTCGTACGTGTGGAGTTTGATCTTTTGGAGTGGAGTAAACCTTCGAGACAAACGTGAGCTTCCTCGTGCAATTGGTGACATGCTGTGTTGTTTGGGCCAGACAACTCAGCTCCAGGACACACAGTGTGACAACTTACTGAAAAGTGAGTATATTTACCAGATAATACTATACAATACACAGCCTGAAGATAGTAAGAGACTTGTAGAGTTGTAACGTTTACTGAATTGCTGTAAAACGTCAGTATGTATTATATGTTAAGTGCTTCACAGATGTGTTAAAGTGCAAAATCTGTGTCTTCACATGCTGATAGAAGTGCTGTTTCTAAGTCTGTAATTAAATATTTAGCTGTGTACCACTCGTCAAGAGTTCATTTCCTATAATAACAGTACAGCAGGTTTAATAATCATGTCCCCAGTAACAGACAAATTGTAATATTGTGTAAATTGATTAGAAAAGTTATGATAGAGTGTGTGAGTTTTATTTCAGTTGACAATGACATTGTGTTGATGGCAGATGTTGGGCCTTCATCTGGTTGCCTTTTCACTATCATTAGTGTAATTGTTCTCTTTTGTACAGTTATGTGAGTGTGATTAATTAATTAATTACAGTAATTAAAAAGAGACAAAATGCCCAATAAACAAAGTTAAAGATGAATTTGACGGATAGCATTATTATTATTATTATTATTATTATTATTATTATTATGGTTGCAGACTCTCTCTCCACCTCCCTACACTCGTATTTTGAGTTTAATCAATTAATTAATTTATTACAGTAATTAAAAAAAGACAAAACGTCCAATAAACAAAGTTAAAAATTAATTTGACTGATAGCTTTATTATTATGGTTGCAGACCCTCTACCTCTCTAACAGTTAACAATTAATTAATTAATTACAATAATTAAAGAGACAAAACGCCCAATAAACATAGTTGAAGATTAATTTTTACTGATATTATTATTATTATTATTATTATTATATTTTTATTTTTCCCATTTTCTATAGATTGCAATAATATCGTTATCGTTATTTCTTTTGGCCACGATTATCGTGTAGTGAATATCTGATATCTTGAGAGCCCTAATCTGAAGTGAATAGAACACTTCATTCTAACTTAGACAAATGAGTGAGTGAGTGAGTGAGTGAGTATTTTCCAAAGTTAAAGCCTTTTGAGTACAAAATGTCCTCTTATTTTTCATTTCAATTAATAACAAGGCATTATGTTTAATAAAGTCATTACAGGTTTTGTCAAATCTGTACATGAAAAGTAACTATATCTGTCAAATAGACGTGGTGGAGAGGTAGAGAGTAGCATATAAAAGGAAAGAATACCTCAAACTACAAGTACATGTGCTTAGTTTTGTTACTATACAGTCATACTTTTGTCATGACTTTGGGAACTACTACTAGACTACTAGTCTTAACATTTCATTACTGTATACTCACTATCACAACATATCTTTGATTCCAGATGGCCTTTGACCTTAGAGAAGGCCGCCAAGGGACCAGCATGCCCCCGTCTCCGTCGCCCTCTCCGGGGGGAAGATCAACTCTGGATACTGTGGATATCGTGGTGCTGGTCATCTACTTTCTGCTGATCATGGCTGTTGGCTTCTGGGTAAGTATGGAGAAAAACACAGGTCTCTGTTCTAAGACCTTTACCAACCATTTTATCAACAACCATTCAATGACTTTAAAGTATCCCCATGGTGTGGTGCCACATTTTGGTACTTGATGGAGCCGTCCCATCACTTATTTGGGGATCTTGATGTCTTCTCAGACGTTATGAATCAACATTGTATCTTTAAGAGGTTTCTCGTTTTCCTACCAGTCCATGTGGAAGACGAAGCGCAGCACGGTGGACGGATACTTCCTGGCTGGGAAGAACATGACCTGGTGGCCGGTGAGTCAAACAAACCTGATCATGATGATTATATTACTTTATTGTCTGATCAATATTTCTTGCATCTCAGCAGCTCCATTTGCAAAATTAAAGACAGCAAACAAGGAAATATACATTTAACATAACATTACAATCACTGCAGACAGTATACTCAAGACCATTCACCGTATGTATTGATCCACAATGGGGCTGCATATTTAATTTTTGGATTGACTGCTGCACAAAAGACATTTGATGGCAACAGTTTGTACTCAATGGTTGGGCTCAGAGACGATGTTGTTAGCCAGCCTAGCCAGTATGTTATTACGGTAGGCTGATTCATAGAATTAGACTGTCAGACTGATTGAAACTGTAGAACTCAGGAGCATTTTAACACTTTAAAAGTTAGATGGAGGCAAAAGTGTTCTTCAGTTCAAAGTGAAATACCGAGTCTCTCCTAATACTGGGTCTCTTATCTATATTTAGGTGGGTGCCTCGCTGTTTGCCAGCAACATTGGCAGTGGACACTTCATCGGCCTGGCAGGGTCAGGAGCTGCAGCGGGAATTGGGGCTATCACATACGAGTGGAATGTAAGAGATTTAATATATATTATGCTCTTAAAGGAACAGTGCAACATTTCGGAGGATCTATTAGCAGAATTGGAATATAATGTTCATAACTATGTTTTCATTATCGTATAATCACCTCAAACTAAGAATGTTTTCGTTGGCTTAGAATGAGCCCTTCATATCTACATAGGGAGCGGGTCCTCTTCACAGAGTCCACCATGTTTCTACAGTAGCCCAGAACGGACAAACCAAACACTGACTCTAGAGAGAGACTTTCACGTTTTTATGTTACCTGAAGACCACCGTAGTTCTCTGACACACTTGTAAAACCGTGGTAACGTGAGCTGCAGAGTGCTAAAACCGTGGTACCGCCAGCTGCCGTCTGACTTCCGTTGCTCCTAAAGTACTGTTATTATGGTAAGGACGGCCTCTGAGCGATCGGCGCTACCACGGTTTTGCACTTGGCGGCTCACGTTACCGCTGTCTTGGAAAGGGAGGAGTGAGCGGAGAGGTACTCATTTGGTTGCAATCTGCAACAACACCACTAGATGTCGCCAAGTCTTTGTACCTTTAAGACGTGCTGATGTAAAAATAAGTTTGATATGTTGAACTTCTGTTTTTTAAAGTGTTCCTATTTGGTGATCAACAGGGCTTACTGATGGTGCTGCTGCTGGGGTGGCTCTTCCTGCCCATTTATATCTCTGCTGGGGTGAGACGTCTACACCTGAAACATCACACATGTACACGTGTGCTCATTAGGGCTGGGCGATATGGAGAAAATCAAATAGCGTGATATTTATGACCAAATACCTCAATGTAAATATTACAGGGTTGACTATTTGTGCTTTCACAAAATATTTTAGACAATGAGATAACTTTGATAAATAGTCATCAGTAATGTGGATATAATGACTTAGTGGGTAAAGGCAAATAATAAAACAGCTAGAACAGTCTGGTAAGTTCAGAAAAATACATAATTTTACTGTAATGGAGCCTTTAACACCAGGAAAAGACAACGCTTAGGCCATATTACGATATACAAAGTCTAAGACGATATCTAGTCTCATATCACGATATTGATATATTGCCCAGCCGTAGTGCTCATGCTTTATTTTATTCATTTAATCATCTCTTTAATCAACTCTTTCATCTGCAGGTGATGACCATGCCAGAATATTTGCAGAGGCGGTTTGGTGGTAGAAGAACTCAGTTATTTATAGCTGTCCTGTCCTTATTTATTTACATCTTTACAAAGATATCGGTATGATTTTTCTCATGCAGTATATTTGCAGTATATTTGTATTTGAAAGCTGTTTTGTGTTATCTTGTATCTACATCACATGTGTCCCGCTGTGTGTGTGTGTGTGTGTGTGTTTCTGGCCAGGTGGACTTGTACGCTGGTGCTCTGTTCATTCAGCTCGCCTTACAATGGAACATCTACCTCGCTGTGGTGCTGCTGCTGTCGATCACTGCTCTCTACACTGTAGCAGGTGACCTCTCTCCTTCCTCCGGTTTTCCTCTTTTTTAGGGGGTCAATAATCCCTCCAAAATACCACATTAAGACACCAAGACCTTGAGGAACACCATAGAAAAAGCCATGCTGTGATTTGGGATCAAAAACTTTTGACATTTTGGAGATTTCTGCAAGAATTGCATTTTTCAGCGATTGGATGGCGAGCACTTCTGATGTGTAAACTGCTCAGAAACTCCCTTATTGTCAATCTAGCTAGGAAAGCCATCCATCCTCTGAATGCTCTAGGTCTGTAGTTTGTGGCTGTAAAGTTTCATGAGGCTGTGATTATCCTAGAGGTCACCACAGGTCATTTTATACAGGGAGGTCATGTTTTAAAAAAATGGTCTCACTACAATGAAATGTCTCCTATGGGGACTAACATCATCACACATGAATACAGTTGGGCTCATTGGATCCACAAGAGGTAAAGTGTTTACTGCTGGTTCCGTGTGTCACTGGCTGTGTGTTGTTTCCTACTGTAGGCGGTCTGGCTGCAGTTATCTACACAGATGCTGCTCAAACTGTCATCATGCTGGCGGGCGCTCTCACCCTCATGGTCTTCAGTAAGTCAGATCTGACTGCACACGACACCCTCTTATCACCAGCACGTTATGTTTCAGTTTATCTGACCTCTGTTGTCCCCCCTGTTGAGGCTTTGTGGAGGTCGGAGGCTGGGACGCTCTGATGGACGGATACCTCAACGCCATCCCTTCGATACGTGTGCCAAACTCAACCTGTGGCATCCCTCGAGAGGACTCCTTCCACATATTCAGAGACCCGGTGAACTCTGACCTGCCGTGGCCCGGGGTCATCATCGGCATGTCCATCCCCTCCATGTGGTACTGGTGTTCTGATCAGGTACTGTAACAAAAAATAAAACTCTTTGTGTAGCACTTTTCCTCACAAATAAGAGCAAATGAAAGAATAGAAACTGTCGTGAGTAAAAATGTCCAAAAGAGTAAAATCAGATATCACAAATCAGGATATGCAAAAAGCTGTCTTAATTTCTCTTTAAATTTAAACTAGATCAACAGATAATCAAACTAGTGAATAGACTGGCCCTTTGACTTATGCAACACGTTTTCATCCCAACTCGTCACATACCGCCACTTTGTCACCACGCCTCTTGCGGCAGCACTTTATTTTAGGCATCAAAACTACTATAGTCACTCTTGGTGTCACTTTAGGATTAGGCAACAAAACCACTATAATTAGGTTTAAACTACGTCACCACAACACTTTCTCTTAGCGTTTAATATTGACGCGCTGTGTCTTATACCGGAGCTAAGGGTGCTGTGTGCGGCAGTACTGACCGCCGACGGCCGTGACAAAGCCTTGGTAATTGACGTCCTGGGAATGAGAACAAGCTGACTTATTTCACCCATCAGCAGCTACTACCACATAATTTCTTATTATTCTTATGTGAAATACGGATTAAACTGTTCAATAATTCAACTGTTCAACTGTGCAATAATAATAATACTGCATTTATACTGTACATTTCAAGAAATATTCTTATTTAATTCTTATTTATACTATTCTTGCATGTGTCTGATGCACATATTTGTCCATATTTCTTATATTTATTTCTTATTTCTTTATATTTCTCTACTAGCAGAATTTCTAACTTTGATACAATACCTTGAAAAATATCAATATTCAATACCATTTTTGGTTCCACGGGGAATAATTGACACATTGAAGGCATCACATTTTTGATTTTTATTAAAAGATGAATAGCGGTGTGTGTGTGTTCACACAATATTCACTATCGATATGTATTGATCCTTCAATATTTTTGACAACACTATTCTCTACATATACTGTTATATATTGTAACATTATGTACAAAATGTACATGTTACATACTCCTTTATTTCTATTTTTCTTATATTTCGTTATGCTTTTATATAAGTGCAACTGTAACGTCCCAATTTACCCCCAGGAGATCAATAACAAAAAGTATTTCTGATTCTGATCATGTGCTGACAACCCTGATCTTTATAGGGTTAGGCCTCTTAGAGGCATATAGGGACCCTGAGTTGCCAACATACATATAAAAAATGCATTTTAATTAATTTTACTTTTAAAAAGTCACCAGGTCTTTCATTTATAAAAGATGAAACTGTAATTTAGTGTTTTTCCATCTTGTTTTTTCTGCTCTACAAAATTCCTCTGAAGTTAAGTATGAAAGCGTTTTCATCTGAAAATCCCCATCTTGATAATTTGACATGTTTTGCTCCTCAGAGAGGTTAAAAATTCCTTTTATACAATATCAGAGTGATGGTGATAGTTAAAACTATGCAGCCCAAACGTGAGAAGACATGAGACGTTTTAATGAGCATTTCCTGTCTTCTCGGTTCGGCACTTTTATCTGTATTCGTGCACATAAAAACCTTTAACCTTTGATACCTGCACGCTGTGTGATCTCCTTATCCATTCAGATCCTATGGGCCACTATAAAATGTACTTACATGCTGCTGCATATCTTAATTACTGTAGGAGCAATGTGTTTTATTTGTGGTATTTTTTAAGAGAGGAGGTTAAATGTGCTTCAACCGCCTCACAAGGACCAGAAGGCCTGTCTGGTGCTCACATAAAAGGGCAATCTTGTAACTGGAGAGACGTCAGAGAGCAGGTCCAAAGCACATTGGAGCACACAGATTTAAGGCAGTAAACTTTATTAGAAGACTAACGTTTCGACGCCATCAGAGTCAAACCGATCTGAGACTCACATTCTCTTAAATACCCTCCCCTAGTTGGGAACTGATTCAGCATAGGCTGGAAAAAATGAGGAGGGAACAATAAGCTGCATGTAGGCAGGGTAAACAGGCATACACTGATGAAGACGCAGTTGGCGTCGAAACGTCAGTCTTCTAATAAAGTTGAAATCCGTGTGCTCCAGTGTGCTTTGGATTTGTGGTATTTTATGTGTGTAAGGTGTAATATGCATCCAAGCACTAGGGGGTGTGTGTGGTGTAGGCAGAGGCTGACCTCAGGTAGCTCATACAGGCCTCATGCCAGTGACCTCAGGTGCTGCTGATTAGGAGAAACAAACTGTTTTTGACTGAGCTCTGAGGAGTGTGTGTGTGTGTGTGTGTGTATCAAAGAACATTGTGGGCTGTTTATGTCTCAACCGAGAAATTAAAAGTTATTAGAAGTGACGGGACACAGATGGATTGGTAAATAAACGCCATGTTATAAAGTATTACAGCTTTCACAGCAGTCTCTGGGAGGTAACTGAGTCTGTGATTCTCTGCAGGTGATCGTGCAGCGATCCCTGGCTGCTAAGACCTTAACCCACGCTAAAGGAGGCTCACTCATGGCTGCTTATCTAAAGGTTCTGCCTTTCTTCATCATCATGCTGCCTGGCATGATCAGCAGGATACTTTACACAGGTACAGTATGACATTTTAATTCATCAAGCCAGCAGCTCGGAAAATGTGCTTATTGTGAGACTAGGGGTGGAGTCAGGTAAAATAGGCCACTTTTTGGTAAATGATTCATAAAACCATCATCAAATGAGCTATGCATGAGACCTAATGATATTTCTATAAATTAGCATGGGTCTCTTAAATATGTATTTGTTAAAAAAATGTTTAAAAGTCAAATCTTTTTTGAATTATTTTAAGTTATTTTAACAGTAAATAAACACTAACTATCGTCTTTGGTGTGCCATAGTGACAACACCATAAATACATTTCATGCAATAAAAAGTTGAACAAAAAATATTTTTTCAGACTTTTTTTGTCCGACATTTTCCGGGGGGTTTTTCCGATCTTATTTTTCCGATCTTTTTCTTTGGACATTTTTCGTATTCTTTTTTTTTCAGACTTTTTTTGTCCGACATTTTTCGTATCTTTTTATTTGGATCTTTTTTTCAGACATTTTTCAGATCTTTTTTTTCAGACTTTTTTTTCAGACATTTTTCTGATCTTTTTTTTCAGACTTTTTTTTGTCCGACATTTTTCCGATCTTTTTTTTCAGACTTTTTTTTCAGACATTTTTCAGATCTTTTTTTCAGACTTTTTTTGTCCGACATTTTTCAGATCTTTTTTTTCAGACTTTTTTTTCAGACATTTTTCAGATCTTTTTTTTCAGACTTTTTTTTCAGACATTTTTCAGATCTTTTTTTTCAGAGTTTTAATGTTCAAAGAGGACCTACAGTATTATGCTTATTTTCAGGAGCATACTTGTATTTTTGTTTTCTACTAGAACATGTTTACATGATTTAATGTTAAAAAATACTTTATTTTTCTCATACCAGCTTGATTTTAGTGACAAAATATTTTTATTGCACTTTCACATTTAAATAAACACTGCTTTCAGAATCAGGTTTATTTGCCAAGTACATACGTACAAGGAATTTGACTCTGGTTTTATGCATCTCTAAAATAAAAATATAAAAATAAAATTCCTGCTAATGTACAAATTGGTGCTGCACAATGTTGGAAAAAACATTGTAATATTTCTTTTCTGCGATATGAAAAAATACAGGAATACTAAATTGTGTAGTCTACATTTCAAAGTTATGACATCAATCTGGTGCACTCTGAGAGCAAAATTAAAAAGCTAGATCTATGAAGAACTTTGCTCTTGTTGGTTGCTGACTGTTAGTTTAGGAAGCGCTTGATTTGATCTGCAGCAGTTTTCTATGAGCAGAACACACATTTTAAAAGGTCAATATTGTAGGCGATCATGTTCATTTAATTGTGGGAAGCCAAAATTTGATTATTTGTGCAGACATAGCAGGTGTTTTGCAAATGTGTTTGATTGATTGAATGTTGTTGTGTAGATGACGTGGCGTGCGCAGACCCTGAGTTGTGTGAACAGATTTGTGGCAACCCAGTGGGTTGTTCAGACACCGCCTATGTCAGACTGGTCATGGAGCTGCTGCCTGCAGGTGAGATCAATGGTTACACCTCCTGTACTGACTTTTGCTCTCTCTCTCTCTATATATATATATGTACTTACAGTCTATTTTATGCCAATTTCTGTGTGTTTTACTTCCCAGGGCTGCGAGGTTTGATGATGGCGGTAATGATTGCTGCCCTCATGTCCTCCCTGACCTCCATCTTCAACAGCGCCAGCACCATTTTCACCATGGACATATGGAAGACTTTCCGGTCCCGTGCATCCGAGTGGGAACTTATGATCGTGGGCAGGTATGTGACCGCGTCTGGACAAGCAGGCATGACCCAAAATATGGTCCTGGTTACAGGGATGTATGCTGTATACTGGTTTAAGCCTACAACAATAACATGTTTTAACATGTTAAAGTTTTCTGAGGAACACTTTCAAAGGCCGACCTGCTGCCTATGGAGGACCACAAGACTCACGTAAATAGTAATAGAGCATTTAATTGATTAATTACTAATTGTACAATAAATATAGGCATTAATAAATGTTTGCAAATTAATGTATTAATCTATGAATAAATGGACAAAATTACAAAGTATTTTATTATTTTACATTTTAATCGGAAAAAAAGAATTATGAAAATAATTTACAAATGAATTATTAATCCATCAATAAATAGTTCAAATTAAAAAGGGATTTACAAAAAAAATATATAAAACTATTTAAAAATGCAGTTTAACAAGAGAAATAAATAACTGGATTCACACATTGAATTAAGAATACTGGTTTTAATCAGGCATTTAAAAAGGCGAGGGAAAGCAGTGAAATGCAATTGGGAAAAGAAGTTGCCTTTTTTAATGCCTGATTAAAACCTGTATTCTTAATTCAATTCATCAATCCAGTTATTTATTTATTTTTAAACTGCATTTTGAAATAGTTTTATGGTGTTTTTGTTAATCACTTTTTAATTTGAACTATTTATTGATGGATTAATAATTCATTTGTAAATTATTTTCATACTTCTTTTTATTGCCCATTAAAATGTTGAATAATAAAATTCTTTGTAATTTTTATTTATTCATAGATTTATTAATCAATTGGTAAACACATTTATTGTACAATTAGTTTTTAATCAGCTAAATTACTATTTACGTGACTTGTGGTCCTCCATAGCTGTCCGCGTCTTCCACTGAGGCCTTAAAGGTTAAAGGCTTATACATTGTGTACAATATTTCACTCCCACTCGGATCATCTACAATTAAAGTATAAACCACGTATGGCATTATAATGCACTTTGGATGAAATCATCCACCACATTGCATATTAAAATATTACTTTCTTTCTGTCATGCTCAGCCAAACCACAACCCCTCTTTCCACATATTCCTAAGTAATGACTTTACCAGATTTTCCTTTCTAGCCAACATGCACTCAAATCTTCAACATACCGCGTCTTTGCAGAACTGAGCTGAATTATTTGGCGTTAAAATATCACCGATGTTGTTTCTATGTGTGTGCTGCAGGGTGTTTGTGCTCGTGCTGGTTGTGGTGTCGGTGCTGTGGATTCCTGTCGTCCAGGCCAGTCAGGGTGGGCAGCTTTTCATCTACATCCAGTCCATCAGCACCTACCTGCAGCCCCCGGTCTCCATCATCTTCATCATGGGCTGCTTCTGGAAGAGGACTAATGAGAAGGTAAGGTGGTACCGCCTCAGGTTGCGTCTCTGATCAAATCATCTTTTATCAAGCATATTATGTATTCATTGAGACGAGGAACAAAAAATGCTGTTAGGGCATATTCAACACATAATACGTTCATATTTATGAGGCAAAATGTGAGAAATCTCTGCGTCTTCAGACCTGTTACTCTTTGGATGATGAAAGCTGCACTGAAACAACCGTAGATAAATGCATGTGTGTGTGTGTGTGTGATCCTTCCTCTATACATCAGGGTGCATTCTGGGGCCTGGCTGTCGGCCTGTCGGCGGGCTGCATCCGCATGTTGTTGGACTTCATTTACCCTGCGCCCCTGTGCTACGAGGAGGACGACCGGCCCGGGGTGCTGAAATACGTCCATTACCTGTACTTCTCCACGTTGCTGTCCTTCATCACCCTGGTTGTGGTGGTCGTAGTCAGCCTGGCGACGGAGGAGCCCAAACCGGAGCAGGTGAGTGAAGCCCCTCAGTCACATCTAATATTTCAGTTGTCAGGCTATTTTCTGTATTATTTAATTTAATTATTTTGCACTCATATTGATTTTGACGAGGTACAGAAAGACGTCTTCTTGGGCCACAGATTCAGATTTTTGAGTTTTCATTGTAAGCAAATCAATATGTTTAGATTCAGCATTCCTCACCAAAAACATTGTTTGCATAACTAAATACTAAGGCTGTCAATTGATTCAAATATTTAGTCGTGATAAATCGTATGATTGTCCGTAGTTAATCATGATTAATCACAAATTAATCACACATTTTACATCAGCTCAAAATGTGTTTTTAAAGGAGATTTGTCAAGTATTTAATACTGTAATCAACACGGGAGTGGACAAATATGCTGCTTTATGCTAATGTATGTATATATTTATTATTGGAAATCAATTAACACAAAGTTTTGAGCGTTATTTAATCTCCTTTACGACAAGCCGATTCCACTACAACCTCCAAAAGATCGATTGCCTTAATGCTTTAAAGAAATTAGTGGCGTTAAAACAAACGTTAACTTTCATACTAAATACATAAAAGACTTTTTCTTCAATAGAAAAAAATCTGTTTGCAGTCGTCTTCTCTTTCTCTGGCCCGTTGCTACACAAGATACTACACCTACCTTCCAAATCAAATACTTTTTCTTCTACATACTGCAGCTGCCCTTACAAAGTATGTATTGTTGCATGCGGTATGCATACAATTGAGTCTTGAGCTTTGACCCTCTTGCTCATATATCCACTGTGCAGAGGATTGTGGGTCAGAATAGCCAGAAAAGCATGATGGCTTTCATACTGCAAAATGCGAACAGATGTAGTAGGACATCCTGGTATTTTTGGCATACTGCATTTGACTTACTATGTATCGGGTCATACGCACTGTGCTTTCCAATACCCATACTACCATACTTTATTATGACAGAAAAAAAATTATTATGTCAAATGCAGTATGCCAAAAATACCAGGATGTTCTGTACTACATCTGGCCGCATTTTTCAGCATGAAAGTCAGCATGATTTTCTGGATATTCTGACCCACAATCCTCTGCTCAGCGGATATACAGTATGAGCAAGAGGGTCAAAGTTCAAGATGCAATCTTATGACTAAGTAGTACTGTATGTCCCAATTGTATGCATACTGCCTGCAACATTACGTACTTTGTAAGGGCAGCTGCAGTATGTACTAAAAGAAAAACACACCCTTAATCTTTTTTCTGGCATACTGAATAGTATGATAGTATGAGTATTACTGTTCATTATAACATCGCTCTGTAGCACCACTAGGGGTCAATAACACCTCAGGTTACCTTTAAGGAAAACAGATATTAGTTTACAGTACACTGATTTAAAACTGTGACCTAATTTATAAAAACATGTCGGCCTATTTTGCTTTTGTCTTGCAGTATGAACAGATTTAGGTGTGCAGATATACTGAATACAGGAGAATAAATCCGATTTTTTAGATCTTTGGAAGTTAACATTTTGCATGTCTCTCTTTGAACAGATTAGTCGCCTCACCTGGTTCACCAGGTTTGACCCGGTGGAGCCGAGCACTAAGAGCTCGGAGTTGATCACTAGTCAGACGGATGAGACCGGAGTCACAGGAAGAGAGCAGGACAGCAGCGACGGAAAAGCATGTCACCACAGGAAAGGTGCGTCTCTGCGTGTCCCGCATTACACTTTTCCATTTGACCATCAATCAGTCAGTCTTTCCAGTGAACGCGCCCTCTCCACTATATTCATTGTTCTCTCTCTCCCTACAGACTCTTCGTCCTCGGTATCCAGCGTCCAGAGCCAGTCCAGGCTGATGTCTGCCCTCTACTGGCTGTGTGGGATGGAGAGGAGGAAGGAGGGAGACGATGATCCTGCGACGCTTCCTGCACCTGAACACGATATCTGTTCTCTGGAGGAAAAGCCACGACTACGACTCATCGTTAACGCCAACCTCCTCATCTGCCTCTCCGTAGCTGCCTTCATCATCGGCTACTGGGGCTGACAGGCAGGTCATGACACTCTCTATGGACACGTGGTGGCTAAAAGGCTGTGTACAGATAGTTTCACTTTCTTCTTGTTTTGGTCCTAAAACAGTAAATTGAGGTATACATCAGACCGACACATACGGGTACTTCGCAAAAAAGTCAAGACCGCGCCCCTTTTTGAGGGATGGAAAACTGAAGAGCCCATAGACTTCAATGCAATTCGACGCGTGTTTAGATTGTAATTATGGCAAATTCGTATGCATTCATCT
This sequence comes from Sebastes fasciatus, assembly GCF_043250625.1. Taxonomy (NCBI): domain Eukaryota; kingdom Metazoa; phylum Chordata; class Actinopteri; order Perciformes; family Sebastidae; genus Sebastes; species Sebastes fasciatus. The sequence continues at coordinate 29,884,973 of NC_133807.1, read as the reverse complement.
CTTGTTATACAAAGTTTGTTTTATACACATCCATCTACGACGTCTTATACTTATTTTGCAACCTTGCCTGAACCTGAGCGTTCGCGATACCTAAATAAATGAAGGTTGACGCCGTGTCCCTTCAGTCTTCACCCGTCCGACAGTGGCCGGATATTGCATCTCTACATATTTGATTGAATCCTGTTAGGCTAGGTGATGTCTGTAAATAACCAACGTGTTAATAGCCAACTGTTTGATCTACAGGCTGAGATTTAGTTGGAGACGACAGTCTGATGCTGCTATAACGTTAATGTATGACTGTATTACTGCAGCAGCCTCCCACTCAACGTTAGCTAGCCATGCTAGTCACTGTCACCAGCATCATTTAGTGATTTTTCCACACTGACAGTGAATATTCACGTATCGTATGAGCCTCAAATCTCAGTTTCGGGGAGCGCAGCGTCGGCGATGACGCCATGCTGGTCTGGTCTATAGCTTGGAGCCACAAAGCCCCTCTTTTATATCTTTTTTAGGACACGGTAGGGGAACAAATCGGAGATCAGCGTTTTTACATTTATTGTTGGTGCAACGAACTACACAGCAACTCTTCAGCATAGTGTTATTACTGTTAGTGGTTTGTTTAAAGTAGAAGTTTGTTTCAACTTCCTCTTACCGTCTATGAGGGACACCGGATTGTTTTCCCCCAAAAGGGGGCGTGGTCACTCGAGACTACTCTGGATGATGTATTGCTGCTATTTCCCTCAAAACACAGTTGCTTGTCATGTTTAACTTGTAAAATAGATTAATGCAGAAATCCATTTCATTTGTAGTACAATTTTACAAACATTGAAAAAGCCTGAAAGAATGCTTATGTCAAATATTTTGATAATAAACACTAAGTAACACTACAGGTCTGCAAATTTCATGGTAATTAGATGATGATTAGCAAGTAACCTATTTGAAATTTGTGCCTGATCAGAAGTGTCTTCTATTAGTTTTCCACCTTCGAAGAAGAGCAGTGCACAGCCGCTTATCGAGCCTAAGGGCCCTATTTTAACCATTATATGCTATTTCAGCATATCATTATTAAATGTTTATAATAAAGTAATTTTTTGTTAGGTAAATATTGGGGTAATTTGGCAGTAATTCCAAAGAAATTTCAAATATGTTACTTGCTAATTATCACCTAATTACCATGAAATTTGCAGACCTGTAAAATGAAGTGTTGCCGATAAAAGCTCCACATATCCTGTCTTGTAAATTAATTACAGCTGAATAATATGACTGACAGGCAAAGTCTTTTGTTTGAGGAACAATTTTGACAAAACCGATGAAAAAGAAGCTGACAACACTGTAAAATGTTGAACAACCTTTAATTACCAAGATTATTGATGCATTATGTGCAGAAAAGCCAACATAAAAATGCTGAGAAGAAATAAAAAAAAAAAAACATAATCAAAGAGCTGAAAAAAACCACCCCCAACAAGGTAAAACTCGTCAGCCGTAGTAAAAAAAAATATACACAAAGAAGAATTTGGCTGTATTTGGTCGTAGCTTTGAGTGATCAGTTACAAGCTATTAAAAATACATTTATCACAATAAATCTGTTAGAAAAAATCCCTTTTAATGATAAAAGCTAATATTTGAGCTTTAAAGCCATTTGGAATCAACTAAAATTCAGATTGAAAACAAAATAAAAAATCTACCCCACTGGATTACTAGAAGGAAAACTACCTGAAATACCAAAAACTTACAGCATGGCTGTGGAGAGGACGCCACTGGAAGACAACTGCACTTTATATTGCACAAAATATTTGGTCATTAACAACCACAATAGAAGCCGAGCAGCTCTGAAATTCTCATTAAATTACCTTTTGGCCCGTTTCTTTGGTCCTTTACACAAGCTGAACGTTGCATTTAGATCATCAGCGGCTGGCTAACACTCCGATATATCTCCACACAACTCTGCTGAATTAAAAAAATACTAGTTGTTGAGTATATGTGGTGTTAAAACCAGATTCACAGATTTCCAAAAATAGCAAGATTTAAAAAACAAAAGCTTAGCACCCGTTGAGTTCAGCTGCTATGTGCTCAGGTTATATAATATATTTAAGTCCCATTAGCCTCCAGGCTAAGCACGGCTCTGCAGTCCAATCTTAAAATACCCAGCAGTATATAGAACAAAGGGAGTTTGATATGAAGTCTAATAGCTGGACCAGGAGTTTTGAGGTTTCTGGTTTGAGTCTCAGCAGAAACAGAAGAAAAGGCAGTCTGGCATCATGTGCGTGGAGTGTGAGGAGCTGATGCGTTTTTACCTTCTCTGATATTTGATTCTAAACACTCAAATCTGTTGCGTGGACCCGGAGGATTTCAATGACTGTGATGCCTCTGTTTTTTTTTTCACAGAGCGGTGAACTCCGTCTGGATCTGAGGGTCTAGGGACGGGTCTGTGGTGGCGGTGGCGGCGACGGGCTCTTGACCAGCAGAGCTCTCCCCTTGTTGGTCCGCAATCACCTCCGGGATGAGGGCTCGTCCAAGCCCCTTTAGGAACAGGGTTCCATCTGTGCGGGACAGTTAAAGGGGGACGGATCAGCAAAATAAAAAACACTTTATAGACACGCCTTGAAGTTGAGCTCAAGCACACACACGTGGTTTCAAACTGGGGAGCGCACACGCCACCTTTGCATACTCAGTAAGACACCAAGGATTGATCTTTATATTAAAGTGTAACATCTGTAGTTTTCCCATGTTTCTGTGTCCAATAGCGACAACAATTTCTGAACTTGGTCCAGTATTGAGGGAGAACGCTGTGACACATGATGTGAGGGCAAGTGAGCAGCGTCAATTAAGGATGTACAGATCCTACTATTTCAGTCCCGATACAGATACCTGGGCTTTGGGTATCGATCAATACCGAGTACTGATCCGATACCAGTGTTTAATTAATAAGCTGTATGCCTCACTGTGTGGAAGTGACTGGGATCATTCTCTTATGTGTAAGGAAACATCGGGCTTTGACTTAAACATCGCTTTTCTAACTTTGTAAAACAAAATGTAACAAATAAATACGTAGATATAAATTTACTGAATTATTTATTATTAAAATAAATAAAATAATAAAAAAAAATCTTCAAAATTAACAGGAATTATTTTTTAATGCAGCAACAAATTGGTCAAAATCTAAACAGGAATTAAAATTCCAGTCTATACTTTAGTATATAAACTAGGGACGCACCGATACTGGAATGGATGTCGGTGACAATGGGGCTGTTCTATTAAATTCAGTGCTATGTTTATATACTATAGTCGAGCCTGATGTTGCCTTACACATAATAGAATGATACCAGTCACGTCCACACAGTGAGGCATACAGCTCATTGATTAAACACTGGTATCAGGTTGATTCGGTATCGGCTGATACCTAAAGCCCAGCTATCGGGACTGAAAAAGTGAAATAGTCCACCATATCGCCCCGTCGGTGTTTATTCCACAATAATGACCCGCTAGCTGTACATTATCCCACTTATTACACGGCTACTTACTTAGGAAATCAATAATTTGACATAAAAATGGTCCTCCAGAGTCTGACATCAGACCTGCGCCCATAGCAACGGTCTGTTATACATAGCAACGGTCTGCTATGAAGAAATAACAGACCGTAGAACCCCGTGATTGACCAATCAGAATCGTGTATTCAACAAAGCCATGTAATAAGCACTTTTAATGGAAATAAATGACGGTGCCAACTTTCCCCAATAGCACCATATTGCAGCCCGTGAGCAACTGCCGTCTACAGCGTTCTCCCTCAGTACTGGACCAGTTTCACAAATTGTTGTCGTGATTAGTCAGACACAAAAACATGGGAAAACAGGGTTGAAAAATGACGAAGATACCCTTTAAGTCTAGTCAATATTAAAATTAAAGTACCAGTTAAGTACCGTTTAGAGGTGGAGGCAGTTATCGGACAAATTTTCTCCATAGATCTGTCCAGAATAGCAGCACACGCTCAGTTTAAAATAGGTTTAGTGTTGTTTAGGGGCGGGTTAGTTATCACAGAAAACTGTTAGCAGGCAAAAGCCATCCAACCTCAGCGTCGGGGATGGAGTGGGAGTCACAAGTATGTTAGTTTAGCTGTGCAGCAGGGTTAAAGTGCAGGACAAATGCATACTAATATACATTAATGTATATGTATACAGTATGTGCACAGCAACACACACATGCAGTTGAACACAGAAGCAACGCTAAAACACATCAGCCAGTCAGATCCTTACCATTACCTGCCTTGCAAAGCTCATCTTACAGGCAGACCAGCAGCTCAGACATCTGTAATATTTACACATTTCCTGTCATGCATTTGTCAGATCACCACAGTTTACATTTAGAGTGTGAGGAACTATGACACACAGTGAAACCAAAAGCCAGAAAGCTAAATACAGCAATGCCCCGAGAGGAGGCTGAAATCACTCTAATACTGAACACAGTATCAGCGGACGACCAACGAGTGATTTCAGTCAAGAAGAATGTTAAACATCACCAAAGACGTGCTCATGTTGATGTTTTATGTACTTTCATCATGTACTGTGGTTATTAATACATACATATTATACATTAAAATGCTGCAACAGTTGCATAGAGAGTAAACTCCTTTATTTTGGCTGTCTTCAATGGTGGAATATACATTTTCTAAAGTACTGTTTTTAAGTATAATTTTGAGATATTTTACTTGAGTATCTCCATTTTATGTTACTTTACACTTCTCTACTACAATTAAGAGGCAAACATTGTAGGTCATACTCCACCACATTTATCTGACAACTTTAGTGACTAGTTACTTTGCAGATTCAGACTGATAATAAAAAATATGACCAACCAATAAATGATTATATAAAGTAATTAAAATTAGCTCCACTTTCATCAGCTGCAACATTAAAGTGATGAACACATTAATGCATCAATAATTATTATCCAATTATATAATATATATTATTCTGCATAATGAGTACATTTACTTTTAGTACTTTAAGTATATTTTGATGCTAATACTTTGATGTACCTTTACTTAAATACAAATTTTAATGAAGGACTTTTATTTGTAACTTGTTGAGTATTTCTACACAGTAGTATTGCTGTATTTACTTAAGTAAGTAAAAGATCTGAGTACTTCCTTCACCCCTGTCAAATATTGTACTTTTTTCTCCACTACATTTATTTTACAGCTATAGATACTTTGTCATAATTTTATATAATAATAATAATCTGCAAACTACTAAAAGGTTAAACAACTCAACAGTAAATGAAGCAATTAATTAGCCGACCAGCTACATTAAAATGGTGCTTAAACATGAAACAGGAGCCTTTCCCATAAAGAAGACTTTCACTTTTGATACTTAAAGTACATTTTACTCATAAAATAATTTTGATTGATTGATTTTGAATACATCACTTTTACTTGTAATGGAGTATATATTAAGTTTTGGTTATGCTACTTTTAGTTGCGATCTAAAAACTTCTTCCTGTCTGATCAGGGCACCACAGAAGTGGTCAGATCAACAGTCCTGCTCTATTTGGAGCTAGATGAGTTTCTATCACATTCAGTTCACATGTTCTGCACAAAAACAGCACCCTTTCTTGATTTGTGCTGCCTGGTGCATCTTTATCTATTGAAATCTGATTCTTAAAAGGGATAGTTTGGGTGTTTTGAAGTGGGGTTGTATGAGGTACTTATCCATAGTCAGTGTATTACCTACAGTAGAGGGCATCCCCTAGTTTGGAGAATCAGACAAGAGTTACCGCACAAAAGCAAAGCAATGTACTGCTGTGGACGGGGCCGTCAGCAAAACGTATTTAGCGACATAAATGAGAGGCCCACCTAAAAAAATAATCAAGTTTTGTACACTTTCAGACGGGGAACTGAAGCCGTTGTATCCATCTAGATACAATATCTGAGACTTAGAAATGCTTTTCTGACAATAACATTTGATTTGGAAAAAGTTATCACTCTTAGAAACCGTAAATATGGCACTCCTATACTTGTTTTTTTATATATGAAATGTTTTGAACACTAATATTTCAAATGTACTGGTGATTTTTGTCATGGTAATATATATTATAGCGTACACATCTTTCTTTTAGGTGGCTAAAATACGTAATTCTGCTGCCCCCGTCCACAGCAGTACATTGCTTTGCTTCTGAGCAGTAACTCCTGTCTGCTTCTCCAAACTGGTGGCGTGCTGACCGTCATCTACTGTAGGTAATACACCGACTATGGAGAAGTACCTCTTACAACCTCACTTCAAAACACTCAAACTATCCCTTTAACTACAGTTTTCTTTTTATGCATTGCTGATAATATTTAAATATCACGATACTGCACACTGTTTCCTAGATGTTATATTAAAAGACAGGATTTGTGAGGCGCAGGGAAAAGACTGTTTACCTGTTATGATCTTGGAGGCGGAGCCGACGATGCCGTTGTCATTTGCTGCAGGTTGCGGAGGCGGCGCCATGCTGGGTCGGGGCCGTGGCTTGGGTGCCGGCCTGGAGGGGCGAGGGAGAGATCCAGAGGGGTAGAAAGACAGCGGGTTGGAGTGCGGCCCGTCATGAGGCGGAGTGTCGGGAGGGGTGGGAGTGCTGGGGGGAGAGTGCTCCGACTCGCCCTGGGCCTGGTGGGCTGCTTGAGGGGGCTGCGGGGGCGGGTGGCTCGGGGCGTGGATTAGGCTGTCTTTGCTGGGGTGGCGTCGGGGGGTGATGGGTGGGTGATGAGGGGAGCCGGGTGTCTGGGTGTTGCTGGGCTGGGAGGCGAAGGGGCTGTACTGTTTGGGCGGGGCTGGGGCCTGCTTCTTGGTGCCTTCGGGGGAAAACGTCATTATTACATGATATATTGATGATGTTACAGTTTTTCGCTTTGGCTCAATTCATTTTTTTCAAACAGAAAGCTCAAAATCTCTAAACAATTAGTTTGTCGTTCACAACAGATTCGAATTTCTCATTCTTTCAAGCAAATTGCACGTGTTTTGGCACGCGTGCTTAAGAGGAAGCACAACAACCACTTGAACATGTCTTGCTGATTCAGTGAAATTGTCGTCGTCCTCTTCTTCTATACATTCATTGTTTGAGTCCTCACATACAAAATTATCCATTAAATTATCAAAACCTGTTAGACATGCATGTATATTCCGTAAATATCTATCACGAGGAGGTACAATTTCTTGTTTTTAACTGAACTACCTCAGGTTTTTTTCATTGTTGCAGGGTTGTTGTTGCTTTTTTTGGCACGGATGTAAATTTTTCTTGAATTTCCCTCGGGATCAATAAAGTTACTATCTATCTATTTTGTGTCAAAATCTCTTTTCACAGTATTTGACTTTACATGAAAGATCAAAAGAGAATTTTCTGTTTCCAGTACGTAAGCAGTCAGTGTCAACAAAAAGCAGAACAAAACAGAGATTTGCATATAAGAAACACTTCCCGGGTTGAGTGTTGTGGTAAAAATCATCTAGTCATTTTGACCAGTACGGCTCACACGATGACAGAACATTTTTAATTTTGGTGGCCAACTTACTGTCACAATAACTAGCTTTTCAAGCATGAATGAAGTGTTTTGGGTGAGTTGCTACCTTTAGCAAACTTGCAATAGAGTTGTGACGCCCCATCAAACAATTGTACTTACAGTTTAGAGAAAGTTAAGACTGTTTCAGAAAAATGAGCCAAAGCCATTGAGAAAATAAATGTAAATAATAAGAATAGGATTGTACATTCTCTCACCTCTGCGAACCAGGTGTGGACTCGGCCCCCTGGATCCACCCTGAGAGTGGGGTGTTCCTACTGTAAGATGGACCGAACCATTCCTCTGGGGAGGGGGGGTGGATGTGTGTTCACGGGCCGGGCTGTGGGAATACAAGGAATCCAAATATTAATCCATCAACAAGTCATCTGTACTTTAACAGATATTAACAAAGAAGTGCTGCAAGAACTCGTGCATGCAATACATCAAACAAACTGCAACATATTTCCATTCAAAAGCTAATTATGCTCGATGAAGGATGAGGAATAACTCACATGATATAAAGACAAATGTAGAGAAGAGGATGCAAAATTGTTCAAATGTGTTACGTGCAAAAATCAATCAATTGCCACAAAGAAGTCAAACAGACGGAGACGCAGGCAAGGAGGAAGGAGATGTCTAAAAATAGAAACATCACAACAAGCAGGATGGAGGATAAAAGTCGCCTGTAATCAAAGCATCACATGATTTTTGTTGCATTCTTAATCTGTTAAAATGAAGTCAAATTAAAAAGCTGAGGACATTGTTATTCTTATCATTTTCTATTTTGTTCCCCAACATGGGAACTGAGAACTCAAAAGACGAATGACAAACATAAACGGGCGGGTGAGCTCCGGATTGGCTGATTGGCTGCGAGCAGGCGGTGGAGTACTGTTGCTACCTCAGCTCGCTCCTCCTTACCTGCTGTCCTCTGCGCTGAGCTGGGTTACAACCTGAGGTTGCACTGCAGCTACCTGGACCCCACCACCCAGACCACCACCACCAACACCACCACCACTACTAGCACCACTCAGGCCCGGCTGCTCAGCCTCTGTAGCCGGGGACGGAAGCTGGGGCTGGGGCTCAGCGGGCTGGGCGGCGGGACCCACGGCTTCCAGAGGGGGCAGTGGGGGTTGGAAGGTGGGTGAGGTTAGATGTGGCTGCTTTCTATTTACAGCGCTGGCTCTACGTGGAGTGGGCTCCGGCTGTTTGTTAACAGTGCTAGGGAAGGGGGGGAGAGGGGAGAGAGTTCAGGAGGGCAAACCACACGGGCATCAGACAGAATGAAAGAGCAACAGACGGAGAGAGATAGCGAGAGCAGAGGGGAGATGTTGCGGTAGACAGAAAGAGACGCCACTTCCTGAGTTCAATGAAACCAGTTCAGAAGGAAGAATCCAAAAAGGACATAAAAAAAAAAAAAAATCACATGACGGTGACCTTTTAAAAACAGAACTGCGACATCTCTGCAGGGACAGAAGAGGCAGATGCTACACCATACAAACAAAATGCAACAGAGGAAGCCCACACAAAACATAAAACCAGCAACCTACAGTGTGACCTAAGCTTTAATTGGGAAACAAAGGAGATAACACAGGAGTACACAAGAGTAACACACGAGAATTAGACAAAATGGTATCCCCCAGTGAGGCTGAAAAGTCTGAAAGAGAACTGCTTTTTCATCATGTTTAGTACCATAAACATAGCTGAAATCACCTAAACATAGCAGATCTGTGGTGCAAATAAAATTAAATCACACAAAATATCAGGAACTGTATTCATGGGGGCTACATTGGGCTGCGGAGCAGCTTTGAAGTCTGGACAGGGCAGATCTTCAGTGGGTGTTTCTGTGACTGTGATGGACTCGTTGGCCACTACATAGAGGGCCGACACGACCGGGCCCCGCGACTCCTGCCTGCTCAGTGTCTTGGGACGGGACGGGAGGGTGAGGGGCAGGCTGAGGCTGAGGTTGGGGCGAGGCAGGTACCTGTCTTTACGGGGGGTGTGACTGTCCCCGTCCTGCCCCACCAGGCTGCCGGGGCGTCTCCTTTCCAGGCCGGGTTCGGGGTCCGGGGTGGCCGGGTGGGTCGGCAGGGCGAACATGCCCGACACGTTGAACTCCACCTCTGGAGGGAGGAAGAAAGAGAAGATGATCTTCTAATGCTTGTCATAATTGACAGCATTAGAGCATTTTGCCACACTATGAAATGATGCAGACATTCATGATGATTATTAACTTAATTAATCCTCTCATTTTTCAATTAGCGCCATCATCAGGTCAAAATGTAAATGACCTCCGCCAAGGCCGAAGGCCTAGGAAGGACGTTATGTTTTCACCGGTGTTGGTTTGTCCGTTTGGAGGATAACTCCAAAAGTCCGGGATGGTTTTGAATGAATTCTTTTGGAGGGGTGGGGTGTGGCGGAGGTCTGCGCTCTCCGAGTGCCATTCTAGTTGTTTGTTTAATGCTAAATTCACTAATGTTAACATGCTGACACGCTCAACTTTGACGGTGATTTTGGTAACCATTATACCTGCTAAGCATCAGCCATTGTAAGCGTGTTAGCATGCAGACATTAGCATTTAGCCCAAAGCACCACTGTGCCTAAATACAGCCTCACAGAGCCGCTAGCACGGCTGTAGACTCTTTGTTTTTAATTGCACTCTCCCCCTTTGCTGCTCTAATCCTGCAAATGTCCCTGGCTCAATGTTATAAGAAGTATGTCCTAATTGTATGCTTACTGCATGCAACAGTACATACTTTGTAAGGGCAGCTGCAGTACGATGCGATAAGTATGTGATTTGGTTTGCAGAGAAAGTTTGGAAAGAACCTCTAGAATTTTTTTTTTAAGGTAGTTCAAACATTTCACGCTAACAAACTCTGCTGACGCTGCATTCAATAGATGAAACAGCACTTAGTCTTAGTTTGGACAGCCATCATCAGTAATTAGTACACCTATAAACAACATCCAACATGGTTCAATTTCTCCCAAAATCTCCTAGTTGTGTCATCTCTCTATTTAACCTCCTTGAGGTAAGACCGAGAGAAGAAGTACTATTGCAAATACAACAAACCGATGTTTTACCATCTGGGAAGAACCAATCAGCATGCTGGATGATGGGATCGATGATGGCGACCACGTGGATCGACGTGGCTGCTGCCATCTCCGCCAGCGTCCTGAACACAGCAACAGACAGACGAGCTTCATCAGCCTCAGCTTCACTGTGTACTCGGACATGAATATGAGGAAACGGCACACAGTTCTTACCCCTCAGCCTTTGCCCAGAGCAGGTTGGGCCCGAGGACTATGGAGATGTTGCTGGGAGTCATCTTATTGACGTCACTGTCCTGAGCCAGTTTAGCCAGAAACTTCACCAGATACCTGAAACACAAACTCCAACCTCTGAGCTACAGCGACCGTCTTATCATCCACATTTAGTCTTTATTAACTTAAATTGTGATTATAAAGAAATCAATCAGAATGTTAGATTAATCTGTTGTTTAACTTCCTGTTTATCTCGGCACCTGTCTGTGTTACTGCCTGTGGTGTTTTCTGTTTAAAAAGCAGGCAGCATGTACTACTAACCCATCTTTTAAGTGGTTACATCCGGTCTCCACTCTGATATGGAGCACACAGCTGACATGTACGTGGTTTGTTCACATGATGTAGGACAGAAGTGCATAATTTAAAGTATGCAGTGTGGACAGAGAGCGTCAGATGCTACGCGATGCTGCGCGATGCTGCGCGATGCTGCGCGATGCTGCGCGATGCTGCGCGATGCTGCGCGATAGTCTTGTAGTTAGCCGTGGCCAGAGGCATTATGTTTCCATCCGTCCGTCTGGTTCATTCTCGTGAACGCGATATCTCAGGAACGCCAGGAGGGAATTTCTTCAAATTTGGCACAAACATCCACCTGGACTCAAGGATGAACTGATTCGATTTTGGTGGTCAAAGGTCACTGTGACCTCACGTCCGTCCCATTCTCGTTCTCAGGAATGCCTTGAGCGAATTCTTTTTCAAATTTGGCACAAACATCCATTTGGACTCAAGGATGAACTGATTAGATTTTGGTCAAAGGTCACTGTGACCTCACAAAAACACATCTTTTGGCCATAACTCAAGAATTCAAATGCTAATTATGACAATTTTTACAATAAAAAAAGCAGAAATTAGAGAGAACTTTGAAAAATAATGATAATTTTGTGTGACAGGATTCATTTTTCTCTTTTATTTTTCATGTTCACCCCTTCAAGTTTATCTTGGAACCATTGTTTTAAGCAGAAGTTAGTGCTGTATTTGGATGTCTAATAATAAGGCATGGAAATGACTCGTTCCACTCTGTTCAAATCTGCAGCATCACTCGTGAAAGTTAAAGGCGGAACAGAAATAACTCCATACATTCAGTTTCTGTTGATGTAGCCTGCTTTCAGAAACGAAGCGTACACCTCGGCTGTGCAAGAACACGTTGTGTTGCATCAGCTGAACAGAATACAACATAGCTGAAGATGCTCTTACCTGAGGTTTGCTTTGTGAGTCTTTGGCAAACGGTCACATGTCACCCACAAGGCCTGCAGCCTCTTGTCAGGGTCAGACACACTGAAAGCACACACACCATATTTGCTCGTTACACGAATATGTAAAGCAACCACGCTGCTTCAGGTGTGTGTTTAATGCTTATTATTTGAACGGTTTGTTTTGCAGGATATTAAAAGAGTCATATCTGTGTGTGTCTTCTTACTTAGAGGCCTGTGTCCACTCGTCGTACAGGCCAAAAGTCATTAGAGGTTCAGGAAGTTCCCTGAGGTAGGACTTCAGGGCTCCTGTGTATGAAGAGAAAAGCTATAGGTAAATGATCTGGACCAGATGGTTCCACTTTTTTTTTGCGGATTTGTAGAAGAGGTCGTACCGGCGACGGCATGGGGGTCAGAGTAGAACTCCTCGAGCTGCGAGGTGGAGCAGTCCAGCGCCGCTTTTAGCTTCTTCAGTTTTGAAGCTCCGGCAGCTATTCTGAAGAGACCCTGCAAGAAAAATGTAGAAGAAAATGACTCATTAGTGCTTTTCTCGACAGGTACAGGTGACTGGTTTCAGTCCTAAAATTAAATAAGTGAGTCTGGGTTGGTATCAGGAAAGGAGAAGTAAAGCAGACAAAGTGCACCATCCAGTAAAGTCAAGTTGAATTGTTCTTGTTACCAAAAGAGATGTGGCTCTTTCGGGATGAGTAGCAGACGGGACGTGCGGCGAGAGTTTTGTTTCCGTTAATAAAAATGTCCTCCTTGGGGAGTCTAGTGATTCGGTTACATTTTAAGAGTCCAATAGTGAACATGCTAATGCATAACAGATGCCTGCGAACACACTCACACACAGTGTGTATTCCCGCAGCCTCGAGGCTAACGGACCACAAGTTGGCCACAGATGTTTCCAGACTGTACGTGCCATCATTTCTAGAGAGCAGTCCTCATGACCCACATCTCCTTCCAGCTCCGACAGAGTGGAGCGGTGACGTTTTATGGGTACAAATTATGATTAATTAACCTTCAACTTTGCTCTACTTTACTTTTAGCTTCTCATACTCTTGGGCCATCGCTCCATTCATACCTCCTCCTTCATGCCGGTCTCCAGCAGCATCATGACGCAGGCCTCGATGGGCAGAGCGATCTCCCGGTTACTCCTGTTCAGGTGCTCCTCCAGCAGCGTGCCGAACGCCGGCTTCTCCATCCAGGAGTCTAGGAGAGAGGTCAGTGTCTTTACACTGAGTGTTCTTCTTCTACAGTTCTTCTACGTATAGTCGACAGTGAATATGTTATCATGTTAGGTCCTGCACATGCACACATGATAAAAGTAGAGATGTCAAACTTAACGCAATAATAATGCATTAACGCAAATTCTTTTTCACGCCACTAATTTCTTTAATGCAACTTGTGATTTTTATGTTGTAGCGGGCTCAGTGAAGATACTGGTGTCATATGAAAAACCTAAGGAATCCATTGGTACCCACCATGTCATACTAGCTTGTAGCGAAGGAGGCTAAATAATGCTCCAAATTTACATTAAATTTTGGCAAGAAAAAACTGTCATGGCCATTTTCAAAGGGGTCCCTTGACCTCTGACCTCAAGATATGTGAATGAAAATGGGTTCTATGGGTACCCACGAGTCTCCCCTTTACAGACATGCCCACTTTATGATAATCACATGCAGTTTTGGGGCGAGTCATAGTCAAGTCAGCACACTGACACACTGACAGCTGTTGTTGCCTGTTGGGCTGCAGTTTGCCATGTTATGATTTGAGCATATTGTTTTATGCTAAATGCAGTACCTGTGAGGGTTTCTGGACAATATTTATCATTGTTTTGAGTTGTTAATTCATTTCCAATTATAAATATGTACATACATTTTCACAAAGCAGCATATTTGTCCAATCCCATGTTGATAAGAGTATTAAATGCTTGACAAATCTCCCTTTAAGGTACCAGATAAAAAATGTGTGATTAGATTGCGATTAAATATTTTAATCGATTGACAGCCCAAGTTAAAAGCCAAGAAATCAACTGTCTCTAGGAGAAATCTATCCAGGGAAAACAACTTTCTTTAATCCCCAACAATTACCGAATTTGTCATTGACATCCTGCAGGAAGCCGAATGTAACCTGGTTAACGAAGTGCATGTTAACGCACTATGGAAACACAACTTAGGAGAGAAACCAATGGAATTTTTTTAATTTTGTTTTCTGGAAAATGAAGTGACTTTGCTCCTCTTCATTACCATCAGTCTGCTGTATGTCTACCTCTTAGGTGTTAGTAATTAATTTATGAGAACCAGAGAAAAAACAGATGTGGCGTTAGAGAAGTCTGAGACAAAGGAGCTGTCGTGCTAATTTCATTGCTTCTCATCACAGACACCTTTAAGGTACTAAAACTTGGAAAATGTGCCAAGTATTGACTTATGGTACTAATTTGATTGTGCTCGAAAAATACAGAGAGAAATGCTTTGCTTCTGTTGAGCTGGCTCTGTTAAGATTGTCACTTGTTATTTGCACCATCAGCCAGGACAGGTGCAACCCAACAAGCCAGGACAAGCCGTCTGTCTACATCTGTCAACAGCAGAGTACAGAGCTGCTTGTGTGTTGTACAATATATTAACCAGTGGTGGAATGTAACCAAGTACATTTACTCAAGTACTGTACTTGTACTTTACACAAGTATTTACATTATCTGCTACTTCATACTTCTACCCCAGAACATCTCAGAGGGAAATATTGTACCTTTTACTGCACTTTATTTATTTGACACTTTAGACACTAGTTACTTTTTACATTAAAACTTATATGCTTCTGTGATATGATGCAGTAATGTACTACTAATCTACCCAGTAGTATAGCATCTAAATTGCCTCCAAATTGAAGAACTACAACATTAAAATGTACAGTATGTGTTAGCAATAAAAATGTAATAATATAATATTCTATAAAAGCCCAACACTGCATAATGTGTACTTTTACTTTTGATACTTACAGTACATTTAGCTGATAATACTTCTGTACTTTTACTTAAGTAACATCGTGAATTCAGGACTTTACTTGTAATGGAGTATTTTTAGATTGTGTTTTTTGTACTTTTACTTGCATAAAAGTTCTGGGTACATCTTCCACCACTGACATTAACCAGTATGGCTGCCTGCTCTAAAACTTACTGGGGTTTAATGATGCAAAGGTTATGTTTTTTTTTTTTTAGATATATATTGTTAGCAGATTTAATGAACGTTTTCTTGCTGTTCACCTTGCTGTATTTGGATAGTCGGTATAGCTGCCTCCAGAGCTGCCAGAGACCTCCTGTGGTAGTCTGCCTGGTCCACTAATAACTGTAGTACACACACAAACATAAATCACAGGTCATATATATACAAACCTTCATTCACACTGCGTAACCAAATAATACAGTTATAGTGCAATGGGCCATATTTGCATCACATTTCCATTTAAACTGACTTGCACCCACCATGACATAATAGCGCGCATAATCTCCCTCTTTGGAAGCAAAGTTGTACAAGTCTGCAGAGAGCTGGTCCTGCAGGATGAAAACAAATATATAGATTTCCATACATGGCAAACATTATTGCAACCTTAAACCTTCCGCTTTACTTTGCACAGAGACTTTTCATTAAGACGCAGATGAACTCCAGATGACAAAGCAATGACCTCTAATGACTTGGTCCTAATAATGTTAGTTCCTGTTACAAGGCTTCCTTTGTTCAGACAGTTCATAAGATATGATCCTAACCTGACTGGAATTTACAGCCATTAGATTTAACATATTATGATTAAATAATGTATGTACAGCATACCTAAACTACAGTTGGTAAGGCATTGTGCTGCATAAATCTTATTTTTGAGTAATAAATGAGAAAACTGTGCATTGCAAGAGAGATTTAAAAGGAGGTCTACCTTGCATATTTCTACTTTGTTGAGAGCTTCGTCCATCTCGTCTTTGAGAGAATCGGCCTTAGCTGCCATGGCCTGGTTGTTGGACTTTGTTGCCTGGTACCACCTGCAGGCCAACACATTATTTAGACATTCAGGTGTGTCTGATATTCACGTCACAAAGATCTACGACATCAGTCACACACATTTTCGAAATCCTAAAAATGCAAAAAAACAACCAAACAACAACAAAAATGAGGCCGTGTGTGCGATTGAAGTTAAAGGTGTTGCTAAATAATTGATAACGTTATTGTGTAGACAAATATTTTTTTTAAATATAATACATCCGCAGAGCTTTTAGAAAGGTGCCGAATAAAAGTATGGCTTTTCCTGAAAAAAAATTGTGAATTAATCATTTTAAAAATGTTGACGTTTGGTTCCCACTTCTAACCAGGCTTGTGAATAGTAAAACGACGTTGGTATCATGTGGTATCTCTGGGTCGTCAGTTAGTGTGGAAAAAAACGGATAAATGGCGGAAAGTGTCTGGCAACGACTTGTTGTGAAGTGAATGCAATGGAACGGGGGAGGGAGAATGCAACATCTAGTGGCTGAATGTTATCAAAAGCGTCTTTAACATTTGAGAATAATAGGCCTCAATACAGACTTTATCGCCCACTAAACTCAGACTGCATGCCAGCGTACCTCGTCTTGGCCGAGTCGTAGTCCAGAACCAGCTTGGCGAGTTGTTTTCTCTGTCTTAGTATATTGGGAATCTCGACCTGTGAGAGAAACGGTGAGGATCATGAGTGTATACGCACTTCATAGTCAACAACACAGAGGATATAACAACTTTTCCCGTGAGAACATTGTGTCAATATGAATCATGCAGATTAGTAATGTAACACAAAAAGATGCCAAAGGCCATGTTGAATTTGGCACAATCATGACATTAAACACACAGTGTTTACACGCTTAGAAGTTTAAACTGCATGACCTGTTGTTGTTTTGACGTATTTTAGGAAGGCTTTTTGTCATTTCTTGGCCCAGGACAGTAGATGAAAAATAGTCTTTTGGCTAATTCAGGCATTTTTTTTACACCATGATTGCATCCAAAATTCACTACTAACATGCCAATTAGTATGCTTCAACAGTATGGGAGATTTTTTAGTAGGTCTGAAAGCTTAGTATGAAACCAATAGTACGTGAATTGCATACTATTTCCGGTGAAATTTTACAGTATGTAAACACTGGGCTCTACAGTGGCATAAATATCCCACAATACAATGCGGTTGTACCAACAACGTTCATAACAGACGTTGACGGACAGCTCTGTAAAGTAAAATATATCTTTAATTAATTCAGACTTTGATTCTCACAAACCGTCGTTTTGGTCACATAAGGTTGTTACTGGTTACCATGGTTACACATGACCAACCGGCAAGGAGGCTATGGTATGGAGGTATTTAGTGCGTGTGTGATTTTGGACAAAGCTCATGTGTATTTATTAATTTGCACAGTCCCTTCTCAAATTAACTAAATTAAGCTTGAAGAGTGTTTCAGTCAATCGTAATTTGTTTTAAAATGCAAATTTACTAACTTAAATACAGACACATGCAGGCCATAAGTGATCACTACAGCAGTGTCTTTACCTCGGCCAGCTGGTTGAGAGGATCCAGGATGTCTCTCTCAATCTGGACTTCGTGCTGCATCAGTTCAGTCGCTAACCTGTTCTCAGCCTCCCCGCACACATCCATCATCTTGCTGCTCACACATACAGGAATGAATACACGTATATGTAACCGTTATCACTTCTGTTCTCACAGGGAGAAAAATGTAAAAGAAAACACACAGACACACACGAGGCCCCTTGTGAGACCCTTCACGTTCCTTCCACTCAAATAATCACTTTTAATGTTGTATTTGAGTTAATTAGGAGTTTATTTTTGTCTTCAATTATGTGCCCGCACAAACACTGTAAACCCTTTAAGGAGACATATTGTGCTCATTTTCAGGTGCATTCCTGTATTTTGGGTTTCTACTAGAACATGTTTACATGATTTAATGTTCAAAAAACACTTTATTTTTCTCATACTTTCCGTCTGAATATACCTCACCCACTATTCACCCTGTTTGAAACGCTCTGTTTTGGCGTCTGTCTCTTTAAGCCCCCCATCAGAGAATCATTTTATTTTTCGGTAAATCAACATCCAACAACTTAACTAGCCCTCATTTAAATCATTATGTCCTAAAATATATAAAGTTCACTAACAGCTGAATCCAGAGTTATTTTCCTCGGCATAATGAACGTGCCTCAGACCCACGGGACTGCACCGCCGCCCTGCACGCTCAGATGACATATCCGGTTCTGCCAGCTTTTCTGCCAGCTGTATGCAGCTGTAATAATGGATATATTGGCTGTAAGTCATCACTTTTATTATCTTATAATACACTGATGGTAAATGGTAAATGGACTTGCATTTATATAGCGCTTTTCTAGTCTACACTACTTGTCAGCCATTCACCCATTCACACACATGGCAGAGGCTACTAAGGTGCCAACTTTGCCCATCAGGATCTAATCTAAATACTCATTCACACACCCATTCACACAGCAATTTGGGGTTACGTGTCTTGCTCAAGGACACATCGACATGTGACCCGGAGCAGCCGGGGATCGAACTACCGACCTTCCGATTGGTGGACAACCTGCTCTACCCTCTGAGCCACAGCCGCCCCCCGATGGTCTGTATGTTGTGAGCCTGTACCGTCGTGGATGTATTAACGTTTCTGTTCCCAAACAACCGGCTATCGGCCAGTAGCTAGTAGTGCTAGTAGCATGACATTAACAGAATTTAATGGAGTTGTAGGCTATTTACTGACACGCAGGGCAAAATCACAGGACACAACCTCTTCTACAACCATGGTCTGTGGTCTGTTGGACTCCGTTTTGGATCCTTGACATGAAAAAGTTTGAGATTGCTCTCAGAATCTGTGTGAACTTCCGTTTATGTCCATCACTCACTTTATGCTCCTCTGGGAACCAGCCGCGCAAAAAGTTTAATAAATAAATAAGTAAGTAAATAGTGATAATAGTATCCATATTTTTATTGTTCATCACAGGCCATTTCGGCAGAGACATTAAATATAAGACAATAGAATAGTTTGACTTTTGTACGGCACTTTGTAGGCGGATGTTTTATTGGCGTCCTGTGATAATACAGCAGTCGCTTTCAGTCCAAAATGACGGAAGCGTAGCTCTGCTGCTGGGCGTTGATGTTGCAATGGAACGACTAATAAGCTTTCACTTCTTATTAATATACGTTCTTTGGCGGCAGCCTCTACTGGTCACTGTATAGCTGTGACATCACAACCTTACGGAAATCCCGGCGGCTTGTTTAAAAGCAGTGTTTCTGAATCCGGGCTGTGTGCATTTCTCTGTGGATGGAGCGTTTTGACAGTATTTCTATAGCACCTAGACCTGCTTTGTAATAAAAAAAAGACATGGAAATCTACTATTTGGGACCTTTAAATACTGATGAAACTGGTCTTGCATACAACAAAATCTTGTAGTTAACTCACCCAATCAGACTCTCGTCTCCCAGCTGACTGCCTCCCTCCTGCATGGCCTGGGACAGCGTCGTCAGCGGCAGCTTTTTCTACAAGAAGACCAGCAAATAAAGTTTAGCTGATAGCCAAATATCCAAAAGATAACCCAAAGATTAGCTGCAAGTATGTCAAAAGAAAAAAAATATATAAAATATAAACATTGTTGAATACAACACTGATTCAACAATGAGTTGTCAGTTTTATTCAAGCGGTGAGCGGCTCGGTGAGACTGCACATATTTGAAAATATAACTTGACACCCACGAGTTGGGAAACTTGCGGGAAGGTTAAAGTTAGTCATCGACCTCGAATGGTTAAGGTTATGTCGTCGGGCAGCGAGACTCGTGAGAGTTTTTGCAAGTTTTCGCAATTTGTGGGTTACCTTCTAGACACAACCCTTCATTTTTGCTCTTTATCACGGAGACTACGTCCATATTTGATACAGTTTTATTGTGTGTGTGTGTGTGTGTGTGTGTGTGTGTGTGTGTGTGTGTGAATGAGGTGCAGAAGGTCTGTTATTCAGTGATAGTGAAACTGGCAGGAGCCCAGCGCTGAATATTTTCCTCCTGAGTGTCTCTCATATCAACGTGTTACATAAGAGGAGATGCTTTGTGTTCATAGCAACGAGATAGCAGCTCCTTGCTAACACTGACAATAGCGTCACAGTGATTCACCCTTATTCAACTGCTGTTGTGACTCTTAACAGCAAAATGGAAAAGCTTTCCATAGAGATCCTGACTGTGTAGCGTGTTGCTAACATGCAGAGAGAGATGATAAAGATGAGGTTATGACGGGTCGGAGTGCTTCTTACATGTCTCTTCTCGGTGTCGGTGCCCAGTTGACCCTGCAGACAGGACACCAGCCTCTTGTGTGTGTTGTGCGACACCACACGCACCAACTCCAGCCGCCTCTCGATCTGTGGGTGCACAAAAAGACACAAAACGTTATAAAATCAGAACAAAAACAGGCCGACTATGACTAGAGGATACATATACAGACACCCGACAAAACGTGTCGGGTGGCAAAGAGGAAGGAAATATATTAAAAAGCCTTTTGTAGACCTACAGTGATCGAAACATGTTGACTTTTTAATGATTTAGCCACTACAATAAAGGCATTTTAATACATTTCCTTCCTCGTTGCTACTTGTTTTAGTATATCGGAGTGCCAGGATTGCCTCACAGACATACTTCCTGTTTAACAGAGTCAACCCAGGTGAGAGCTACAAATTAAAAACACAAGAAGTTGAACCAGCGCACATCCATCTCTAAACTTTCCATTCTGCTTGTTATTGAAAGATGATGGAGGATGTCGGTGTCTGTTTGTCTAAGTCTATTCTGCAGTGTGCAGTGTTACAACAGGCAGCAGATGGAAGGAATCATGACAGATAAGTCACATAGAGCGATGGATTGTTGTTTTTACTGCGAACAGGGAAAACTTCTTTGTCTCGATGCAGAGATATGATCAGGGAGAACAGATAATCATTCTGACCGCAGCCCTGATCTACTGGTTTGAGCAGGAAGGTATCATAAAGTGGTTTTGCATGTTTTAACCCATTTACCTACAACGCTTTTATGCTTTACCATACCACAGCCCATTTTCCGGAGCATGAATTACGTTTTCAGATTGATTTTCTACCTTCTAGACAGCCACGGGTTTAAGTTCATTTCACTTATCTGCCAATATTGAATACCCATCAAATACATTTCCCCCCCAAATCAGACATTTGTGTGAAATTGACATAATTAGCATATGAATTCTTGTAGGGCTGACCTGAATGCTTTGAAGCTTTGACCGTTGCCATGGTAATTGACCTCCAAATCAGTATTCAAATGCTTTGGGGGGGGGGTTTCTTCATATATATAAGCATGTTATAATAATGTATAAATCCCAAAATAGCCCATGAAATAGGGAATAATCCCACAACATTCATATTCAACAATAATTCGGGACACCCCTAGATTTTCTACCTTCCAGGCAGCCAGTGTTCATTTCACTTATCTGCCAATATTGAATACCCATCAAATACATTTCCCCCTCAAATCTAAACTCTACCTCACTGCAGGAACTCATTGGAAAAAATAAGACAATGCACACAAGGGATTGCTGTGACCAAATAAATGTAACTTACAGCAGAAACAGTGACTTTTATAATGTCAAAGAAACAGAATTGGTCACATTTGGCCGATACCTGACCTGCTTCATAAGGTCAGTATCGAGGCCGATTTGGATCCAGCAGATCAGCGCAACCAATGTTCACCAATGTTTCCTACTTGAAACACTGGTGAGCAACAACAAACATGGTAATACAGCTACAAATGTGTGCATTTTAAGAACAATCCAATAGGAGCGGGAGAAATGTATAAAGTTCTTTAAAATATATTTTCTGGAAAATCAATTAAGAATAGGAAAGTCTGTTGAAAACAATACAAATCAAGTTACTTCATCGCATTGAAAATGTTTAAATCATACAAAAATCCAATATTGCTATAAATAAGTCATTGCAACATTGCCCACAACGGCATCATAATACAACGCTTTTCAAAGTCTGAGACTGTGGGCCTCCCCTCAGACAAAGCTTGTAAAAAGGCCTCACCCCCTCCGTAGTTTACTTACTTAGTGGATGCCTATGAGATCATGATTATGTTATTTGATCCCCACAGACACTCGTTTGTCTCACAATTGAGCCAAAATAGTAAATAATATTGTTGTTTGACATAACTTCAGACTACACCAAATCCATAAAACAGTCCTGTCCTGAAGTATTTATTAGTTTCTGACTCTGGGAAAGTGGAAAAAAGGACAGAGCGTTTCAGACGGAGGGTGAAAAGAGGTGCTGCAGCACAGCTGGTATGAAGGGAAATAAAGCGTTTTTTTGAACATTAAAGCTTGTAAACATGTTCTAGTAGAAACCCCAAATACAGGTATGCAAATGAAAATGAGCATAATAGGTCCTTTTTAACCTAATCACAAACATTTAGTCTATTCTGTGTGATCTTCTTTTGATAATTAGTGTCTGGAGCCCCCCCGGGGAGGCCTGCCTCACACTTTGAAAACCTCTGGCCTCAAATAAAAAGAGATATTACTGCTGAAAAACACTGCATCCAAGAGCTCAAAAATCAATCCCAATATACAAAAAACACTGAAGCAGGAAAACCTAAATTTTGTAGCATTGAAAGCGTTTCCATTTGGCCTCCAACTCTGTGATCTCAGATGTCAGCGTGTCCTTGAATGCACCACATGTGAGAGTTTTCAGTCCCTGCTCAGCAGCTTTATGAACATGTGACAATAACGTAACTCTGACTCAAGTTTCAAGTCTCTGCTGGTTGATTTTTTTTTATATGTTAGTGAAATGAGCTGAAGCCGGTGGCTGAATGGGGTGTAGCTTTAAATGGTCTAATGACTATGGTATACTTTGGGAAATGGTCAGCAGTAATGTACACAAACGTATACAGAAATTATAGTTAATCTACTAAATCAAGCATAACACTAGTATGGTCTTTAAGTATCCACTTCCTCTTCCTGTTTCAGTGTAAACATTCAGTTGTGCCACTACATCTGCCCATTTACGTCTGATCCCCATCTAGCTCTCAGTGTTCTTCCTTTACTTTTATCCTCGCTAACTCTTCTCTTTACGGCATGTCGAGCTCCGTCTCTCACTCACGCAGCCTTTTCCTCCTCCCTCTCCCTTTACTCTCTCCTCCCTCTTTCCTGCAGCCGTTGCTCTATGCCAGACCACAGCTGGACTTGGCTTCCTCGCCTGAATCCAATTGATTCGCTCACCATTCAGCTGATCCCCTGCTCTGATTAATGCATGGAAGCCTAGCTCTATCTGGTGACAGATCGATTGGATCCAGACGTCAAACGCTCGGTGCCAAGAAGGAAAGAAAAGAGGTCTGAGTGACTTCAGTGAAGCCGCAAACTGTAGACTGGATACAATGGGTGATCACATTGTCTCTGCCGAGTTTTTCCATGAGTGTACACCAAAAGAACCTCGGTCTTTGATGAATGAAAAATACTGCTATAACCTCCTTTTAACGTGATGACCCATTAAAAAAAGAAGTCTGATCTTAACCTTCAATTAGCCAGTTTCACGTCTCGGGCAGCCGGCTTTACTGCGCTCACATGAAGAGATCTGGCTTTGGGGAGAAACTCAATTATGGAAAAACTATTGCACACACAGAAAACTCCCCGACAAACTGATGTCATAGAGTTGAGGAGAGGAGGGGAAAAAAGCAGGAAAACTCCCTGATCATAGGCACAGACAAGCACATCCCATCCCTTCCGCCTGCCTCTCCAGTTATGGAGCTGTCCAAAGGTTTACAGGACAGTTACTGACATCTTTTTTTTTCCAGACGAACCAATGAAAACAGTGAACAGAGCGAGCCGACGACCTCTGACCCGCCACAGCAAAAAAATGTGGAACGTAGAGAGAGTCACAGAGGAAACCGGGAGGGTGGATACAGTTTGGTTTTCTGGCTTGGAGCCGCTTTGGTAGACGGGATAGCGGGTGAACTGATGGGCTGCATGACCTCGTGGGCAGGACCGCTAACTGTCCCGTTAGCTGATGACAGAGCAGAAACAGGATCTCCGAATAGTCATGCTAGCTTAAAGGAATAGTTTGACATTTTGGGAAATACGCTTGTTCTCTTTCTAGTCTAGAGTTAGGTGAGAAGACTGATACCACTCTTGTGTCTGTTTGTTAAATATGAAGCTACAGCCAGCAGCTGGTTAGCTAGCCTGGCTCTGTCAAAATCTGCCAATCAGCACCTCTAAAGCTCACTAGTGAGCACCTAATATCTCAGGGCCGGCTTAAGGCTTAGGCCATAAAGGTGGTCGCCTAGGGTGCAAACTTCTGGGGGGCTCTGGTCACCCTCTAAAAAAATAATGATTTTTTTTTTTTAATGCCGGTGGGCACCCTTCCTCTCTCTCTCTCTCTCTCTGTCTCTCTCTCTCTCTCACACTTTTTCATCTACCCGGACAAACGATTTCTTGGCCAGAACCAGGAAGTTACGGTGACCGGCCAAGAAATAGTCCAACACATAACCCCCAGTATAATCACAACGTGACAACTTTATGCTTCATTTTTTGTGCCGTTTCAACAAGTAAGATATAGGATGTTAATTGGAGGTGCAGCAGGTTTTGTTACCTTCGGACAGAGCCAAGCTAGCAGTTTCCCCCCCGTTTCCAGTCTTTGTGCAAAGCTAAGCTAAGCTAACCAATTCCTTGCTCTTACAACATATTTATATTTATTTCTCAACGTCAACAAAAACCTCATTTATACTTCTTCAGAAAAACTTGTGCAGAGCAGCAGAGATGGTTCACGGAGCTCGCAGAGAGCCACGCTGCGCACCTCCTGAAAAATGTGACTACGCGCCGCTACACACTGCGTGCGCCGCAGACATTTTCATTGGACATGAGTCTTTCAGGACAAGCCTCACATCCATGACAACAACAACAACCTTATTAATTCTGGGTACAGGAGCTCCTCCTCCTCCTCCTCCTTATCCTCCTTATCCAAATCTCTTTTTTTTCAGCCATGGAGTTGTGTTGCGCCAAACTTATATGGCACTATTGAAGACTGGAACTAGACCGCCTGACGAAGGATTTGAAAATTGCGAGTCCAAATCGAAAAGAAATGACATGCTGCGTGTAATCCGCCGCCGTGCCATACGCCTGGCGTACGCGAGAGGTGCCCCCACCATCCTGCTCATATAATGGACGCACAGCTGCAGGAGTATTAATCAAGAATAACGCTGTGGTTAGCTGACAGATACCTGCAGATATTAGATATGCTCCAGTATCCACAACAACAACAGCCCATTGTGTATCCTATGGGACCAGTTCCAGCCCGACTCTCTCTACTGTATGAGAACCTCCTCAACTGAGGCAGGACGTGTCCAAACAAGACAAATGCCTTAACCAGTGTGGAAAAAAAAAAGACTACTACGACACCATGGAAATCGTGGAGTCAAATTTCAAGCTGGACGGTTCAAAGAAGGGAGTGTGGGAGCGTGTTGGGGAGAGGGGGAGGAAAAACTATTCTTTCTCTGCTCATGTTTGGAAAGAAGGAAAAACTTCCTCAGCTAGTATGATTGAATTTATACCGACTAGCCGGTCTCTACGAATCATTAAACTATGAGCAACACATTTTATTGACATGACTGTAATCTGACTTGGAGCTCAAGTTGCTAAAAGACATCCAAGCCACTTCCACTATGCTGACCGCTTGACAGTCACATTCCTCACTGAGAGCTGCAGCTGAAGGAATGTCTAACGCAGCACAAAGCTGCTGTCGCTCAGCACGAGGACCAAAGACGAGAGAGAGAGCATTCTCTGGAAGGGTTGGGTCGGTTGCTGCTTTTGGGACAATGGTGTATAAATATATATATGACTAAATTTAACTATTACCACAGTTAAAGCAAAAAAACAACTTTGTCTTGATTCAAGCTAACTAACTACATGTATTTCTGCTTTTGTTCACCACCGAGCGTTTGTGTTAAGCGTGTTACTGTGTGTGCAAACCACATGCGGTTCATAGTTCACTGCTGCATGTCATAAAACGTCCATTATTGAATGACTTCACCTTCACTTTTCCTTCCACAAAAGCTCCTTTCTACTGTAACCTTGCTCCGTCTTCTTCAGCCTCTCTCTCGTGTTTCTTCACACTCTTTTCCGAGCAGTGATCTCACGGTTTCACTAGCCAGTGAAGTACTCCCATCCCCCCCAACACACATACATACATACAGCGTACGTACATCCAGTATGATTTGAAGATAACAGAACATTGCCAGGGTTCGTCCTTGAGTGGAAAACCATGAGGCGCTTTTCCTACAGCGCCAAACCCCCCTGAGCTGGCGAGGCGTTACTGAATGAAAGACTCCCCGGTAATGTTTTAATACCAGCAGAAAGACTTGGCATCAACAAGATGCTCAGGCATGACGGCTTTAACAGAGCCTCTGAAGAGAGCTTGTAAGTCCTTTGATAACTTGTTCATTTTACTCTTCCAGAAAATTAGACACAGTATTTAATTAAGTGGGTTGGACGGTGAACAGAACATAACAGTCTGGCTGTCGCGATGAAGGAATTCCCCCTGCGGTAATGATGATTGACTCAGTTTATTGCAGTTTTTTAGTGCTATATAAATAGGCTTCATTGTTCGGCTATTTTTAGGTATATTGTTGCCTTTTCAATGACAAAGATGACAGTTTTAAAACTAATTAAATACTTGTTTATTGTTAAATGCAGAACACAGAAGGCTAATGTGGCGCTGACGGTGAAAAAACACTTTAAACTAAGTAAAATACGTACGGAGACAACGAAATCAACGAATCATAAACGTCACTAAAAACCCGTCACAAACATAACTTCAAAATAACTCAACACTCTGGGACACGAAGACCGGTCTCCTGGTTAAAAGATGTGTGTTTGCAATGCTGAAGTGTCTTAAACTTGCATTCTCTCTAACAGCCAGCAGGGGGCGACTCCTCTGGTTGCAAAAAGAAGTCTGATTGTATAGAAGTCTATGAGAAAATGAGTCTACTCCTCACTTGATTTATTACCTCAGTAAACATTGTAAACATGAGTTTATGGTCTCAATCGCTAGTTTCAAGTCTTCTTCAATACAGCTTGATGTTCATTTAGTAAATTATGGTCCCATTTAGAGTCAAATAGGCCATAATGCAGGGGATGCTTTAGGGCGGGGCTACCTTGTGATTGACAGGTCGCTACCGCGGCGCTGTCCGGTCTGGGAGTTGTCCGTGTTTTCGTCTTACAACTTTAACCCTTTCAGTGTGTTTTCAGTTCATGAAAGTTGATTATAACCTTTTTTGTCGCCTGAAAATTTCTTATTCAGCGTTCAGTTGTATTTAGCTCCACCCTCTCGTGGTACTTCTGGTTGTAAGAAACCAACATGGCGACGGCCAAAATACCAAACTCAAGGCTTCAAAACGGCAGTCCACAAACCAATGGGTGACGACGTCCACTTCTTATATACAGTCTATAGCTATGATGCATCATTACCCTCCAGTAATGGATGACGTTTAATCCCAGAACACTGTCAACACTTTGATATGAGATCTAGTTTGTGTCTGACAATATATGAACATTAATAGAGAAGAAGAACGTCATATTCACCTGTAGGAGGTCATCACTCAGCACCTCAGTTTTCTCAGCCCTGTTGAGGGAAACACAAAAAGCCAAAAGGTCAAACACTGACAACAAAGAGAAATAAAAACACACATACAGATATAAACATATAACGCAATCCGGAGGACGTGAGTTAAGGGACACACCTGTCCCATTGAATTAAATGCCTAAAGAATATGAAGAAATTCAACATGTCTCACGCTGAATCTGTTTTCTTACAAACAACAAGTTTTATTTGAACAAAACAAGACCGAACTTGCTGTTAAAACTTAGATAAACTGATGAGCAAGCAGCGAACGAGACCATCATACTTCACTCTGTAAAGCAGAAGAGTCTTTCCAGCCCAACCTGTCTGCAGTTTGTGCCTGCGGCAAAGTTACAAAGCACATAATGTGCTTAAAAATCCACAATGAAATGTTGTCACATGAAGAAGCATATGTGAATTCCTGGGTACCATTTGGGCACACACACACACTCAACATGTTTATGCACACAACAGGCCCATCACTTCTCGTGCCTGTGGCTGTTTTCCATGCCGGACCATGTCGGATTCTTCCAGCCTGTCCGAACACACACTTCCTCTTGTCTTGTGTCATCATATGCACCTTGTTTGTTATGGCAACAAAGGGGGGAGGTGTGTGTGCATTGGTGGAGGAGGAGGAGGAGGAGGAGGGTGGGAGTTTCCAATTGGCTTGTTGATGTCTGAAACACACCGCACATTGTAGCCGAGTCTGCAGAAAGCAGGACAATGACATCACTCCGAAACGTCTCGGAAATGTTGAGAAGATGCCAAAAATCACTAATGAAACACGCACTTGCTTCTTTGTGTGACCTCAAACTCTCAGAGCAGATTTCCGCCCATCTTGCTGAGCTAGTGAGACCAACCCATCGCTCACCCTGTCGATATCTAACAAATACACCGACCACACACCAACGCGAGCACGTATTACATCCACACACACACACACACACGAATCCCTGAAGACCTCTCCCCTTCCTCTCCACCAGAGCAGGCCTCACACTATAGATTTAAATCTCACAGGGATCAATTAACCCTCTCTCACACAAGAGCTATTACCTAATACTGCTGTAAGTTACACCCTTCAGATACAGGCTTACCTCACTTGTGCCTGAAATATCATCACCGTTATTTGAAAACGCCTTTGGCTGCTGTCTCGAGCTCGTACCATGAAGAGAAGAAATGTTTAGTTCAACTGGTCAAAGACTCAGACAGGTTTTCATTTTATGTGATCAATGAATTGCTGTTTGGCACGCAGTTGAGGTACTGGCAATCATACTGTAATGAGGAGACTCTATTGGGGCGCAAAGTGTCTATTTTTAAAAAAAAAAAAATTTCCAAGACAAATAAAGTCTAAATTCTCTGATTCTAGCTTCTTAAATGTGATTATTTTCTGGTTTCTTTACTCCTCTATGACAGTAAAACTGAATCTCTTTTGAGTTGTGGACAAAACAAGACATTTGAGGACGTCGTCTCGGGCTTTTGGGAAACACTGATCTGACATTTTTCACCATTTTCTGACATTTTATAGACCAAACAACTAATCGAGAAAATAATCAACAGATTAAATGACAATGAAAATATTCGTTAGTTACAGCCCTACTCTCAGAATATACTGTGTGTGGCTTCTTGAATTTTCTGTCTTAATATACTACATATGTGTGATGGCCTCATATACGATCTGCAGCCAGAATACCTACACACTGATCCATATGATCCCGTTACACATTAGGCTTTACTGGCTCTCTACGTGGGCGATCTTTAGATTCCTATCAATATTGAATCAGCATTGATTTGACTGGAGTGCAGCTTGTGCTCCGGTCAGCAGCTATTGTTCTAAGAATAGACTCCCACAATGCTGGAGCCCAGACCCTCAAAGAAAACGTGGAGCAAAACAACTCAGAAGAATAGAAACTGTGTGTTTATGTGAATTCACTTTTGATTAATAAGCCAATGAGAAAATGAATCAAACTCCCAGAATACACTAACACTAAAAACCTGTTTGTATTCATGTATTATATGAGTTTTGTTAAAAGTGCTCTGTGTTAAGCTTCTCTCTCCAAAGTGCTTCGGAGGTATGCGAGGATTTATAAACACTGCTTAAACCACACCGCAACAACTACATGTAAATCAGACTGCTTCCTCTTTTATAGTAAACAGCCCTCTGTTAGCGTGTGACGTCCCCCCCAGCCCTCCGCAGTGTCCCCGTCAACAACCATGGAAATGCTTACTCCACAAAAACCCTCCGTGCCCTTCCTGTACCAAACAGAGAACCACAAGCCGTCATGGAGGGACACAAATGCACTATAAAAAAGTCATCCTAGTGCCATTGTGGCAATCAGTATGACGTTTATGGTTGTTAAAGCTTCAGTAGGCAGAATGGTTTTGGCATCATTGGGCAAAAAAATCCTTAATAACCTTTCAGCATATTGTAATTCAAGTCTTCTGAGATAAAACTAGACTTCTGCACCTCCTCATGGCTCTGTTTTCAGGCTTTAAAAAATCTATCCGTGATGGGAGACGTTGATCAATCACAGGTCATTTCAGAGAGAGGCGGAGGCAGCTGTCGATCACTCACAACTCCGGTCAAACTAGGCAGCGCTGATCAAATATGAATTAATATTCTGTTACTGTAATGCCTATTTCTCTCCTCAAATGTTTTCAGAAACATCTTGTAGTGCGCGGTTTAGCTGTAAAATGAGAAAGTTTGCTCCGGCTGGTGGGCGGTGCTTGGTATTTCCTCAACTTGATCTCAACATGGCTGCCGGGTCACAAACTTTCTCATTAACGCAGTGATTGGTAGACGTTTTTACAGGATTACAGAAGCTACAGATGACGGCTCTCTCCCGGTCCTTTTTCAGAGCTCATCAGTAATGGATCGCTGTCGGGGTGTAAGGACCATTTCAACCAATATAACAAATAGTGTAGACTGGAGAACATCGTCAACCCTGCCTTTAAGTTTGTGTCATCATTAGTCGATCAATCGATGCGGGGATCGACAGAGAAAATAACCAGCAGCTCATTTGATAATCGATTAATCGTTTCGGTCATTGGTGATCAAGAAAATAGTCAGAGGATTTGCTGCTTGTCTTTGTCATATATCATCATAAACTGATTATCTTTGGGTTTGGGAGTTTCGGTCAGACAAAACAAGATGTTTGAAGACGTCATCTGAGGTTCTGGGAGGTTGCAATTGGCATTTTTTTCTATTTGAATGAAGAAAAACAACTTTTAATATCTAACACACTGATTTGACCTTCGTGGTTGTTTGTAGTGATCACCGACTGCATAGTTTCACTTCTTAATTAAACTCGATACTGCAAACCATTTATTCATAACTCCCACTTTGCTTTGGTCGTGCAGAGAGAGGCACCAGAGGATTTCCTGGTATCCAGCTGTAATCCACCACAGTGGGTGTATGTGGTTGCAAACACTTCTGCCTCTCAGTTAGCAAGCTGTCATTCCGCTCAGTAGAGTTTTACTGCTCTTACACAACATATGGAGGAACGTATACTCGAGGAATCTGAGGCCAGTGGCTACAGGCTATTCGGTTGGAAAGTCTTTTTGAAGAGACATTAAGGAGAGCATCATCTGCAGACCCCATTAAAGGAGCAATAACTGGAGACATGGTCTCAGTGGTGGCTGCTGATAGAGAGCAGGGCTGGAAACCCCTGTGGGGACGGAGATGAAGGGAGAGGAGGAGGAGATGGTATAGATATTGTGTGTATGTGTGTGTCAGTATCACCACAGTGTTTGTGTGCACGCCCTTGACAACAACTGCAGAAATAACAGTAACTCTAAAATATGATCTTATACTGTTTAGACCTGTACTGGTGTGAAAGCAGTGGGTGTCAGATAGAGCTGTATGTCTTCTGTGAGCCCAGAATAGCTGCTTTCCGGTATACTGAGAGATATAAAGAGGAAATTAATCTACATAGAACTCAATTTGTCAACTGACAGAAAACTAATTGGCAACTATTTTGATAACCAATTAATTTATTTAGTTATTCCAATAGGATATATTTCAATAACTACCTGGACTGGTAGCTGGAGAGGTGCCCTTGAGCAAGGCACCGACCTCCCAAGCTGTTCCCCGGGCGCTGTATAGCAGTGTGACCACTGCTCAAAAGCTGATTTATATTTTTACATCAAGCAAAAATGGCAAATATTTCCTGGTTCTTGCATCCAAATTGAGCTAATTTCCTGCTTTTCTCAGTTTTAAATCATTTTAAAATGTATATATTTGTGTTTTAGGGTGCTGGTCAGACAAAATAAGACATTTGAATTTGTCATCTTGGGCTCATGGACCTTATGATTGGCATTTTATATTTCATAGAGGATTGATAATAAAAAAAAAAAGATCAATTGATGAGAATAAGTGTTAGCTTCAGCCCTAAATCTAACTATCACAGATACACTATAAGGCCCCACATAGATAGTAGGAGGATATTAAAGCTTAATACTTAATTAAATGACACCTGGAGACTAGGTTACCTTTCCAGACTTCTTGTATTGCACTAAAAAATCAAAGTTCATGTGACATGTGGGCAGGCTTAGTTTCTATCTGACATTACTCAACTGCAAACGGAAGCTTTACTTTCCTCTAATTTAACAATCTATTCAGGTATTACGCAAAAAAAAAAAGAAAAAAAGAAAACGTGGCCCAGCCCTTCTGATCCAACAAGACAGCTGACAATGGAAGAATATCTGAAAGATCATGAGAAGCAACAACAACAGACGTTCCAGAACACAAATGTATCATAATATGATACATTTGTGTTCTGGAACTGTTGTTGACATCAACTTGCAACAATTGGAACACTCACCTTCCAACAGTCTGGTTGGCGAGTTGCTTCATGCGGTTAAACTGTTTCTTCATGATGTTGTTTTATTTTCCTCCTCTGTGTCTCCTGCTAGTGTGTAAAAAGTTAGCTGTCGTTCATCCACCGTTGATCCAAAAAAGTTGCGCTACGTCGCAGCCATTGTGGCAGAAAAAGGGCTGCTGCGCTCCGGAGACACTTTTACGCACAGAAACTGGATGTTTTACTGATTTAATCTCGGTGTCATTGGAAAGTAGAAAGCAGAGAAGTCAGTTGAACCAGCTCCCGACACGCTGCTGGATCCACATTGTTGCCACGATTATCCGACTTCCTATTAAAGTGGCTGGTTTGAGAGCAACCAGTGTGGTGGAAGGAGGAAGTGCCTTTACTTCCCTACTGTGTTCTGTGTACTGTGTTAAAGCTGCACGGCCCACTGGTGACATGTGATACCTTTAAAAGAGAAGAAAAAAAAAAGCATTGACTCAGCTATTGGCCTGTCATGGTCATGGCAAAGTCATTCACGTTTTTAGAGTTTTCTATCATAGAAAATCACATCTTAGTGTAAAATTAGGATGATTATTTAATATAAATTGCTGAACTAATGGAGCAACTTGGAGAAACATGGCAACAAAATTACTACACTTTACAAAAAAATGACAGCAAAAATGAAGGCTTTTAATTGCATTTATTCCGCTGATCCAGGGTCAGTCTTGGTCACGTCAGGGTTGGCAGGTAATGTGTTACTTTGGACTGATTGGAGATCAGTTCGTTATTAAACGCTCTGCTGCCACCTAGTGGCATTGTGATATTTTGTCACTCATCCCAAGTAGTATATTATGGGGGGGAAATAAAAAAAGGGGTGAAATGCAAAATGAAAATCATGCATAAATTAATAAACACATAAATAAATACGTATAAAAATAATACTATCTAATAAATAATAATATATAAAAATGAATGCAAAAATTAATAAATAAACACGTACATAAATACATATATAAAAAAATAATACTAAATACTAAATAACACTGTATAAAAATAAATGCAAAAATAAATAAATAAATACACACAAATAAATGCAGAAATAAAAACATACATTTAAAAATGATAATAATAATAATAATAATACATAAAAATGCAAAAATAAATAAATACAAACAAAATAAATAAATAAATGCAAAAATAAATATATAACTAAAAATAAGTGCATACATAAATAAATACATATTAAAATTCCTAAAAATAAATACATAAATAAAAAAGTGGAAATCAAACAGAAGAGTAAATAAATAAGGGGAATTAATACAAATGTAAATAAATAAGAAGCAAATTAAAACAGAAACATCAATTTATGTCAATTTTATCAATTTATGAATAACTACATTTATTTGTAATAATATTTCTGCTACTTGTAATGGCATATTTATTTATTTATTTATCAAGTTATTTTTTTATTTATTCATTTATTTTGGCAGGTTCCGTCCTCCATAGTATCTGAACATACAGATAATTTGGGTTCTATCATTTCTACCTCTGAGATTTTGCACCGCCACCCAAATACCATGGAGGTGAATTTAATTTTTCTCATGGTGCACAAATCAGCCTCCCTGCATTACAGTAATAGTGAATTCTCTCTGTCGGCATTGTTATTTATGATATTCAGGCTCACAATAGCTGAAAAGCATGTTCAGACAAAAGGCAAACCTCTGCCTTATCTGCCTAACACAGCCTATAGGATGAGGGTCAATATTGTCTACATTGTAAAACCATTCCTATCTGACCAGCAGTAATGTCATTGGACCTATGAGCTGTTTGTCATGGGACTGATAATGACTATATGGTCCCAATAAATGGAGGGAAACATGTGGAGTCTGTTAATTCCTATGTGCATAGAGAGGAAAAGTCTTAACTTTGCTGAAGGTACTTTAACCCCGGTTTGTTGATGTTAAAGAACAACTAGTGGCATAGCTTAGTTTCACATCCGTCACGTCTAGTGAGAACTCAGAACCACACAAAACAGCTTTGAGAGAGAATACACTCTCTTCTGTAGTGATAAAATTAGGCTTAATTTGTCCCCGTTTTCCTGGATATCTATTCCTCATTTAGCCATCAAACTTTTCAGTCACATTGTACTCAGTATGGCTGCTTTCAAAGTCTTGTCATTAAAAGCAGCTTTAAGAATTGCAAAAGGGTTTGTGCTCTTGAATCCAGGCTTTTCAAAAAGCAATATTAGGTGCGCGTTTCCAAAATCAACACTCCCATTTCATAGTAAAATTACCCAAACACTGACAGAGAGATGCAAAAAGAATTTATTACATTTGCACAGGTGATGCTGACGTGCCGACGATGATCCATTGACAAAAACGTGCACATTTTCTCACAGTGTGTCACCTGTGCGTATTGAATAAATGGATTCTATTTGCATCTTAAGAGCAACTTTTACTTTTTCTGTCAGTTTGCAGTCAACATTTCTATGACACATACTCATGTTTGTCTACTCACAAGCTCCTGTAGGTTAGTCCATAAAACCATCATCAACCCAAAGGATCTTCAGTGATCCTGGTGTCTGATATCTCTGCCTACAGCTGGATCTCAACCACTGTGCAAAATGATCCTTGTGTGACCATAAGAAAACCTTCAATTATTTTTATTAAAAGGACCAATATGTAATATATTTACTGTAATAAATCATAAAATGACCATATGTCATCAAAGATTACGGAAACTACGAAGCTAAATTGAAATACTGGCTTCTCCGACAACAATGCTACAGCCAATATGTTCTCCTTTGAAATTTCCATTCTGGTCCGGAACATCTGTTTTTGTTTTGGCCGGCGTGATCCCGTCCACTGCCCATTTCAACACCCTACTGCCACATATGAAGCAAATCGGCACGCAAACACAGACCAAACCGAATGGATCAACAGAGATAACGTTAACGTTAGATTCTATCCGACCTGAAAAGCCTCAGCACACATCTCTCTAGGTGGTCCGCGTGCAGCTGGGTTATCAAGACAGCACTAACAAACGGCTTCAGTGTTTTTAATTTGGACTGAAGTACCCATTTTAAAACACTAGCTGTCAGTGCTAAATATTGATCCTTTAATATGCATCCTACAAATATAAACAAACCATCATATAAAAACAGCAAAGGATTTAAAACATTTGCTTTTGTGTTTCCTGCAAGTGATCCACCAAATGGAGATGTCTGTGTGCAAACTCTCCTCCACGACATTCTTTCATTTAATGTGTGATCGTCTTTTGGGAAATGATTCATTTGTGAGTGGAATCTGCTGTATCATGAAATTATACAATTTAATTTACTAAGTAACTTGGAGTAATCTTTTTTCCCAGAGACCTTTCTCTGGGGTAAACGTTTATCACGTGTTCTCACTTAGATCCTTATCTCGCCTTATCTAATATTTCTGTCACAGTTTTATCATTATTAGTATTTAAGAAATTTGACTTTAAGTGTACTGAAGTTTGACTGTATCTGCATGAAAATACCAGGAGAATAAGTCTTTGCATGTGTTGCCATAGACTCTGCTGTGTCCTGCTTTGTGCCCTGTCATGGAAAAGTGTCATCTGAAAACATGTTTGTGTAACTTCACAGTACATTATTAGGTTCCAATCATTGACAAAAACTAGCTGATTTTTAAACAGCTCGTGGCACAGTTCACAAATGTGTCAGCAAATGCATGAAATATTTACCTTTGCAAGTGCACTCTTATAATGAGAGGCCCATGTGATGAGCAAACTATGCTGGATTAATAAGAAAAAGAGTCAATGAGTTCACAGCAGTTCAGTGGAGCAGCTCTACCTAGACTCTAACCTTTCTTTTCAAAGTCCGTGTGATTAGCAGGCATAGAGACACTTGTCTGCACACCTCAGGTCAGCTTGCTCAGTGTTACATCCTCCACTCTCACAACCAGACCTCTCTGAAGAACCATGGCTGATGAGAAGATGGAGATGGAGATGGGGGAAGTCGGGGCGTCTCTCATGTCTTCTGATTCAAAGCCACCTCCGGCTAGACCTCCTAACAAATTTGAGAGGATATTTCAGCCCTGTCTGGCTGAGCTGGTGGGAACTACTTTCTTTGTGTTTATCGGGTGCGTGTCGGTCATCGAGAACGGGGAGTCTACAGGGAGGCTTCAGCCAGCTCTGGTGCACGGCCTGGCTGTAGCCGTCATGGTGGCTTGCATGGCTGAGATCAGGTGAGGGGCATCTTTAATGTCTTATACACATTATGCAAAGTTTATTGTGCCATAGATAATGAGTGTTTTCTTAGTTATCATAGAATTATCTCCTGTATGTTGGATGGACAATAATTAACTACATATATTACGTTTTTTTCATTAGAAATAGGATTTCAAAACACTTCATCTATGGTGGCGTTCAGTGCATATGTATCTTAATGTTTAATTAATTTAGAAATATAATTTTTCTGGTGCTTCTGTAAATTCATTATTCTTTCACCTGATTCTGTGCATCAGATAACACCACTCTGCGTTGAACTATATGAATAATTTTGTATCTTGTTAAAAGAACATTTCCAAAAACTCAGAAGTTTACCTGCAGAACCTGACTTTTGTATCTGCAGTGGTTCCCATTTCAACCCCCCATTCACCCTGGCCATCTATCTATGTGGGGGGATGGAGCTGAATATGGTGGCCCCATATCTTGCATGTCAGCTGGTCGGAGGCGTGCTTGGAGCTGCAATGGCGAAGGTGAACCTGTGCCATTTTTTGTGTCATTAAAACATCCATCTCATACTCTCTTATATGTAACATAAAACAAGACCTGAATTATGGCTGATGCCCACAGGTGATGACCTCGAGAGAGAACTTCGCCAAAGCCCACGGGGCTGCGTTCGCTCTGCTGCAGTCAGACAGCGAAATAGGAGGAGCTGTGTTCGGAGAGGTCGCCATGACCTGCCTGGTCACCATGGTGGTGCTGCTAGGAGCCGTCAACGCCAAGACCAGAAGCCCCATGGTGCCATTCCTGGTGGGATGCACTGTTATCATCAACATCTTGGCCGGGTGAGTAAAAATGAGTGAGAAGAAGAAGAATTGTGAATCTAGAGATGAGTTCATTTCTACAATAAAGTGGATTATAAATGTAGAGATATATATATTCATGGTATTTTACAGGATTGTCCAAGTGAAAGATTTTAAATTATCACATGTAATTTGCATTTTTATCTCACATAAGACCGTAGGATGTCATGTTTATGCTGCAGCAGTGATGCAAATGCAAAAATATACAATTAAGGAGGATTCAAATTCACATAAATATCATTTTCTAAATAATGGGAAGCTCATCTGGATATCTCATACCGGTTTGTTTTATCAGTGGAGATGTATCTGGCACCTGTCTGAACCCAGCCAGAGCCTTCGGTCCAGCCATAGTGAGCAACTACTGGGTTTATCACTGGGTCTACTGGGTTGGACCCATCGCTGGAGGCCTAATAGCTGCTGTGCTGGTTCGGTAGGTGCAACACAACGTATAGCCTACACTTTATACTTAAAAAGGATCCTATTTTTTACTGTATCTGGATTAAAGCTTCATTACTGACTGAACAAATTAAAAACTGTTTTCCTGTTTTTGCAGACTCCTCCTTGGAGACAGGAAGATTCGACTCATTCTGAAATGAGGTCATGAGTACATGAACCCAAGCGGGATAAATCACGAGATGGCTTTATCATCTACAGTACAGTTACAATATAACCCGCTTCTTTTGTTCCACCGAGAATGTTTGTGTATCATTATGCTTTCTTTGCTATACAATAAAATTTGACTTTTTCACATAATTAAAAGGTATAGTTGGTTTTTGTGTTGAACTTGATTCTCTAAGTACAAGGGTTAGAGTTTGATGGTTATAAAACAAAAGCTTGCAAGCTTGTACCGAATGTATTATTATGCTTAGCTTGCAGGTTCATTTAAAATGATACTGGTCCTACCACACTACTTTAGGAGAAGTTAAACTTAAACAGAGTTGTAGATGATTAGTAGGCTGAGTAAAAGTGTCTCTAGTTCGGAGAAATACATTCTGGTATTCTCATTGTAGTGCCTTGACTCGGTGTTTTATTACTTTACTACAACTTTTTTATGACAAACTATACTATGACTTTTTATGACATATGACTTTTTTGACATACTATACTAAGACTTTTTATTATAAAATATAGGTTTACTATGACTGTTTTATGAGGAGGACATTAGGGAAATCTAGTTTTCAAACAGGTGCATGAGATGACATTTATATGTAAAACTTTAGAAAAACTCTCAAACTCATTACCTTCTGAATTGAGAAGAACATTTACAAAAAAAGCTTGAGCTAAAATTCAATTACTTCAGATTTTCAACCACAAATGCTGCCGACTGTTAAAAGGAGACCAAATGGCAACCTTTTCAAAGCCAAGAGACATCTCAGCTCCAGCTTTGTGTCCCCGGTACCCTGTCCCCCGGTCTCTATAGCCGGAGCAGTGAATGCCTGTTCGGCGCTGGAGGGTATCACGCTGTTTCCATATTGTACCCCTGGGCCTCCCCACAGCAGTGGCCCACATGGGAAAGCAGGCCAGGCGGTGGGATAAACCAATTACCCCCCCAAGCCTGGGTGGACTCCTGCCGGTGCACCACGCAGCGGCTCCGGGGCCGAGCCCTCCTGGGCTCATTCCCCATGAGAGCCTGCTGGAATTCCCAGAGATGAGAATAAGTGGTCTCAAAAGCCTGCAGAGAGGCTATATTTTGCTTGGAAATTTGACATGGTGGCCCCCCTGGGACAATACTGAGGGAGGAGACGTCAAACTGGGCTTCTGCGGGATGAAACAAGTTTGTGGAAAGCTTGATTTTTGGCCAACATTTATCAAAATAATATGTTTTGCAACCTTTAACCGTGTCTTATAGATACTTCTGGGTACTCAGAAAATGTTTTTTTTTCCAGAACAATTCCAGAAGTATGTTTTTAGTGGCTGAGATATTTTAAATTTATTGTCTAAAAATCAAGTTTGAACTGAAACTGAAAGACAAAAGATGCATAAAAAGAGGAGCAATAGAGAGACGTATGAATGATAACAAGAATATAAAAAATAAAGAAAAGACAAGAAGTGGACGGAGTGAGAGTAAAAGGCTTCTTGGATTCATGAGCCCTGATGGTTTCGAGATGACAGCAGCCGTGACAATGGTCATTATGTCTGCTGGAGGCCTTGTCACTGCAGGGCCATTGTGTGGGCCCCATTCACCACACAGTCATTTACACTTTCATTGGTAGCTATTTAGTCCTCATAAAAAGTTCAACACACCAATTTGTGAGCCCTGCTCAGCCAAGGAGAAGTGTGGAATAGGCAAAAGAAAGCAGTCGCTTTAAAAGTCAATTAATTGTTCCCCTCTTCTGGGAGGGGCCGAAGGGGAGGATCCTGCAGGCTTTGGGGCCTCACATCTGTCCATTCGTCTTCTCGGGCCGTGCAGGGGCCACACAACTCAAAAGAAAACGTCCAATTCAGTCTGCTCAGAGCTTTTTTACCATCTAAAGAGATTTTGTTTTTCATTTTATGGCCGGGCTATCCTATTATCATAAGAATCTGATTACGGGGGAGAAGATGGGACGCAGAAGGAAAAAGGGCTGAAATAAGCTTGTAGGATACTTCAGCTATAAATCCCGTTCTCCCCCCCCCAAGAAAACAGGGATTATGCAGCATATGATGGAGAATGGGGGTGTAAATTCATTTAAGCCTTTACCCGGTCTCTTAAGGGGCCGGAGTATTCTTGTGAACCGGAGGGCCTCATGAAATTTAGATTTTGATGCACTGTTCATGAGCTCTGTTCACTTCCAAACACTTCACCAGACATACTGCTATATGAACTGACCAGATCGTCTGTTAAAATTAAAAAGAAATCTGCAAATTATGTTGGAAATTTATATATATATAAAACGTAATATGAATTGTAGATTTGTATCTGATGATAAAAAGAAACAAATGCCACTGATCACCATGTTGTAAGGCAGATATCCACAAAGGCCTATAGTTTATTAAAACAGCTTATGCTCAAGATAAATGGGGAAATGTTTGATTTGATGTCAACTTTTTCTAGCCTGGGACAATTAAAATATTAAAATATCAAGTTGTACTGACAAAAACAGAGACTTACAGCCCTAGATGATTTATTAAAGTATGTCAAGTCGATGTTAAGCAAAGCTAAGTTTTTACCTAAAGTCTCAATTACTAAAAGATTTCATATAGTCTCTGAATTAAATTTGTAAAGTGGCTGTATACTGTAATGTATGGAAACTGAACAGATGTAAGGGAAAGCTACTTTCCCCATATTATAAAACAAAACACAGGATTTTAAACTTAAAGGCGCTAAATGCGAGATTGGGAGCACTTCTATTGCCTCCGCATGGCTCTCAACATGGCGACAGCTGAGCCGGCGGCTCGTAGGGGGGAACCGGATGGTGGGTGCTATACGCTTCTGCAGTGGTACCGTCGATCCGGATGGCGTTATCAGCTGTAACCGCCGTATGAGAGCAGTGCAGAGCAGCGGCCTGTGAGCTAGCCAGTGAGGCAACGCTCACATGCACAAACATGCACTAAAAGCACACACGTACGGCCCGACCGGCGTTGTCAACAAAGCACGGAGAAGCTCTGATTACAATACACACAGAGGGAGAGGGACTTCGTTCTCTGCTCAGGTAGACATTACTCCACTATATCTTTACATAGCAAATAGTTGTTTGCGGTTTATTAAGAGCACCTTTAAGCACATATGAATCAGAATATAAATCACAGTCATATATGTACAAGCCTATTTAATAGGACAAAGTGGCAATTATGAATGGCCGTGCTTCAGTCTTTAGTTCAGGGGGGCAATTGTCACACAGAGCCAGCGAAGTGAACAACGGTTGATGTGGGGAGAAGCACAAAGAGGGACCCCTTCTCAGTGTCCCAGGACTGAAGGGCAGTGATGGGAGGCAGACAAAGACCTGCTCTCTCTCTGAGCCCCAGAGCAGGAGGTCCTGCTGTTTGCTCCTGCTCTGCTCCTCCAAGTGTGTTTTTTTCAGCAATTGAATTGGTGACGCTGGATGCCACCTTGCTGGCACATGACAACATTACAGGGATCCACACAGTGCCAGGGCTGAGGATGCCTGTCCGGGCTCAGTGTAGTGCTACAACAACAACACACTTCCTCAGCCTAAAGGGAAGTCACAGGAATTCCGACGCGCTGCCCAGGCGGCCTGGTAGACAGACAGGAAGTCTTTGTATCGCGGGGCACACCCTAACCAAGCTTCCCCGAAGTGTTCTGACCCTGTAAAGAGAAATTCTCCGTCCCCGGGCTTCACGCGGCACTGCTGGAGGGTGTGGATGTGTCCACGCCAAGATGGGACGGACGGAGGAGACCCAGAGGCATCGGCCTGTTGCTCAAACACTCCACTGCGCTGCCAGTACACCCTCGCTGCTGACACCTCCACCAGCGACGTCTGCCGTTCAGAGTCGTGGGAGACATTCCTGATGTGGCCTCGGACCACTGAAAGAAAGAGCAGAACCATCTATAAACTGCTTGCATAGAGGAAATTAAATAGAAAAATCAGTGTGCTTTGGATGTAGAAATCTTTCCTACATGTTATTTTAAATTGTGTCTCTTTTCTGTCTTTTACACCTTAGCTGCTCAACTTTCCCTTATCGTTAAATGAACACGGCAGGTTTGTGAGATTGAGGCACATAAATGAAGCCCAGTGGATCTATTTATTACTTCTGCTCTAAAGCACAGGTCTCTCTCATTCTGCAGCTCCCCTCGACATCTGTTTGACCTCGTCTGCACTGCCTATAGAGCTGCTGCTTTCTGGGCACACAACAGACCAAAAGAACAGCTTTTAACATTAATCTCAGTAACATTTACTTAGGGTGGAGGACGTATTCAGATCCTGTATTAAAAATCTTACTAATCATAAAACTACAAAAGTATTTGTATTAGCAAAACACTTAAAGAATCAATTGTAAAAGTACTCATAAAGGTGTAACATATTATTGTATTATTATTAGTGATGCATTATTAACATTTAAGCAGCATTTTAGTGTTGTAGCAGCTTGTCCAGGTGGAGCTAAATTTATCTACTTTATATTGTATTGATATTGGTATAAATTAGAAGTTTTTTGTGTAAAATCTACAGAGTCTAGTGAGTGTAGCTGTGAAATAAATCTAATAAAGTAAAAATTACAATATTTTTTACACTATTTAAATAAATGTAGAAGAGCAGACGTATAAAGTTGCATAAACTGGAAAAAAGATTAACGCAAATTCATTTTAACGCCACTAATTTCTTGTAGCGGGCTCAGTTTTAAAGTGAAGATAGTGGTATCATATGAAACTAGAAAACCTAAGGAATCCATCGGTAACAACCCTGTCGTACTAGCTTGTCATGAAGGAGGTTAAATAACGCTCCAAACTTACGCTACATTTTTGGCGAGGAGAAACTGTCATGGCCATTTTCAAAGGGGTCCCTTGACCTCTGACCTCCAGATATGTGAATGAAAATGGGTTCTATGGGTACCCACGAGTCTCCCCTTTACAGACATGCCCACTTTATGATAATCACATGCAAGTCAGCACACTGATTTGAGCATATTTTTCATGCTATATGCAGTACCTGTGAGGGTTTATAACTTGACAATTTTTGTCATTGTTTTGTTTTGTTAATTGATTTCCAATAATACATATATACATACATTTGCAGTGGGAATGTAATAGTGTTCTGTCAGTGTGTTTGTATAGTACAGTAAGAGACAGATGTTGGGTTTGTAGAGTAGAGATCATTGTTTACCCACCGAAGTCACTGTTGCAGACGGCCATGAGGAGTTCTGTATCGTTGCAGGGTTGGCATGAAGCTGTGAAGCAGAGAAAATCAAAACAGAAAATCTGTCAATCATTCAGTCTCTCCCAAAACCACGCCTGACCCAAAGCTCTATAACGGACATTGATCGATGGGTGTCACTTCTCCTCCCTTCACACACATACCGGCTTCATTCATCTCCCTCCTCACATCAAAAGGAAGAAGAAACCAGGGGTTAAATGAAGGAATGCTGCTCCTGTGTTTAAGCTCTCTACCCACCACATCAAAACCCCTCTCTGGTCTTGACCCCGTGTTTGACTCCTTTTGTATCCACCTAATTGAATGACCCCCTGTGCCAATGCAGGAGGCTGCAGGAGTCAAACACTTCTTCTGCCAGACCGGCGATGCAGAAAAGATAAAAAACCAGCAGCTGTCTATTATGGACACAGGATGACATCTCCGCACTGGGACCGGCCCGCACACATGGATAAATGCTAATAAACAGACACGCACAATGAAAAGGCATTTGTGGAATCTGCAAAGTATTTGCCGTCTCAATTCAGGCCCTGTGGCCCGGTGCCCTTCAGCCGCCCCGTGGTCTGCTCTGTCCTCGCTGCTTTGTCCTCCCCCCCGATGGAAACCAGACAGCCAGACAAAACACACCACTGACCAGCAGCTGCATGCTCCAGGCAGCATGATTGGGGTCTGTAATTAAATAACCACTATTTCTCCTATAATTAGGACTGGTCTGTCCCTCACGCTCCACGACAGTTAATGCATTACATGGCTTTAAAACTTTATGTTTGGAGCCACTTTCTAATAAGACACCTTTTATAAAGGGTTTATAAGTAACTTACAGCTTAATTGTATGCACTAATGCTTCATGAAACAGTTATAAACCACTAAATGTGCAAAGGCAGAATGTTTTTGGCATCATTGTGCAAATAATCCCTTTCAGCATATTGTAATTCAAGTGTTCTGGGAGAAAACTAGACTTCTGCACCTCCTCATGGCTCTGTTTTCAGGCTTTAAAAAATCTAGCCTGTGACACTTTGGCCAATCACAGGGCATTTCAGAGAGAGAGAGCGTTCCTATTGGCTGTGCTCCAGCTGGTGGGCGGTGCTTGGTATTTCCTAAACAGATCTGGTTCACAAACTTTCTCATTTTACAGCTAAACAGTACACTACAATATGTTTCTGAAAACATTTGAGGGGAGAAATAGGCATTAACGTAACAGAATATTGATTTATATTTGATCAGCGCTGCCTAGTT
Organism: Sebastes fasciatus; assembly: GCF_043250625.1. Classification (NCBI taxonomy): domain Eukaryota; kingdom Metazoa; phylum Chordata; class Actinopteri; order Perciformes; family Sebastidae; genus Sebastes; species Sebastes fasciatus. Next base: position 29,840,350 of record NC_133807.1, on the reverse strand, counting down.
TGAACGTTTGATCGGAGTTCGCGAGTGAATGACAGCTGCTCAGAGATGGCAAGGCTCCAGCTCGGCTCTGATTGGTTGTTTTCCTCCGGTCGGTTAAACCTTACAGATGCCGTTAGGAGCACTGGAGGACACAGAGGCACATGATTTTTTTTTCAGATTACCTGTCTCATGCACTACTGTCAGGATATAGTGACCATTTTTCAATAATATTTGCTCCCTTTCTAACCACTGCAGCTTTAATAGGAGCATATTTTTGGTTGCCAGATTGTGGAAAAATCCCTTTTATTGATATTCATCCATTACATAAGGCAGCTATATGTGTTGGTAATCTATTAATACATTTATTTTGGTCATGATCCTCTGCAGCCCCTCTCCAAAAGGTTAAATAGTTATATCCTCCTGAGACCCAGCCCATTGACATGTGTCCTCTGTAGTGGACATTTTGTCCACATGCATATCCTTTTACTCTTTTGACTTACTCTAGCAACCCCTGGTGTATTGTAAAGAGGACATCATGGGCTTTCCAGTGATATGGCATGTGTTTTTTTTTAATCAAGTTGAATGTATTCTTGGTTTAATATCACTCTACAGCCATAATCTGTTCATTTGTTTAGTCTTTTCACACTGAAATGGTCCTGTGGTCCACTACTACAGTGGACATGCTGTAAAATAAAAAATAAAGTTAAAAAAGCTTAAATTGTAAATTTTTCTTCTAACCCTAACTAGGAAGGAAATCACACAAAAAAAGTAATTGGAAGACTCTTTTTTTACTCGGTTCCCAGGAGGATATGGTTCCATCAGAAAAATTAGATTTTACACAACCTGGCAACCCAAAAGTTTGTTACACCTTATACTAAACCCTTTATAATGGTGCAAAAATGTGTATATTTTTTTAATGGATCTTTATGAAGTACCATTAAAGCAGGTCCACTCACTCTGCAGCCCTTTGTGGCCCACGGTGGCTGCAGCTCTCCTGTTGCCCAGCAGCTCGTATCTGAAGCCCATCGTGCGTCTGCTCCAGAGTCCGTCTCTCAGCGGGCTGGACTGGAGGTAGATAGCCGGCCTGTGAGGTCCATCAGCCCGGAAACAGAACACCTGCTGCCCGGGCCTCCCGTCCTCCGTCTCCAGCAGCTCCAGCTCTCCGGACCGCTCGATGAACACACTGGCCCCGCGGAGAGATGGAGACGGCTGGATGCAGACTGTGGTGATGCTCCTGGAGGAGGAGGACAGGTTGGGCTCCAGAACCACCCGGAGAGCCTGACCCGGGTAGATCCACTTCACAGAGCCCGAAGTACACCGCAGCTGCACCTGGAGCACAATCCGGGAGTCCAAACCAGCTGCAAAACCGCTGGATCAGCAGGGAAAACAACAAATTCATCAATGTGAAACTCAAATTATTGCTATGTTGCATGGATCACATTATTACTAGTTGCTTTATAAATGGTTAATACATAATTTACTAATGCTTTTTGATTATAGTTATAGCTATAAGCCATTAATAAGAACAAAATTTAGGTTGCCAGGTTGTAGAACACCCCATTGGCTGGAGTTATCCTTCTATTTCATAATAATGCAGATACAAATGTTAGCCTGATAATTCATAAATAAATGCTCATGTGTTTCTTACTATCTAATAAGCATCAAATCTGCAGTTTTAAATGTTAATAAGTTATTAATAAAAGGCTTTTAATCATCAAATCTGCAGCTGTAAACTTTGGATTTTTGTACAGATTGTCTGCAGGTCATTTCTGGACGTTTCCACAGCACCTAGTAAACCAAAAGTTGTTCTAATTAATGGCTTTTAACGGATCTATAAAGCCTGTATTAAAAGCAGTAAAACCATTAGAAGAGTTGCCTTTTAAAAGGCCATGTTTGCACTTTAAGTTATTATTAAAATCCCCCTCTTTAAAAGGCCAATAATCTTGCAGAAATGAGAGAAGTTCCTCACCTTCCAGTCCAGTTGCAGAGGTCAGCTGCACAGTGCAGTAACTGCAGACCCAGCATGCACATCAGAATAATCACATTTGGCAACATCTCACCCACATAAAGACAAACATCCAGACAGAAGTGGACGGTGGTGCATAGTTAGAAAGTGTGTTATCGAGAGGAGACTGCAAGAGCTCTGCTGCGACGCGACACTGTGACTCAACTTCACTAGATACTCCCTCTTTTCCTCTCTGTCTCATTAGGACTGATCCAGTTGTTGGCTGGCTGCTGGACTCTTTGTCTCTTTAGAGAGCAAAGACAATCAGTTTGAAAGCCTTCAGCCATCTGTTTTACACCAGTAATTCATCCACTTCTGAGAGGCAGGTTTATTATTTTACTTTTTGCATTTTATATCCGACATGAAAATAGCAAAACTGAAATACAATTAACCAAAAATGATCAAATTGAGTCTAATTTGATCACCAAATCATGAATCAAACTTTACGTCACTCACTGCGCCATAGCAGGTAATCTCATCTTTATGCATTTCAAAAAGTAGGCCAGCCGAAAAATAGACAAAATAAAGAGGGAAATGTGTATAAAAGTGTGTGTGTTTCTGTGCTGGAGCTTCATCTAGTGGCGGGATGATGCAGTGCACCATTGACCTCACATCTGGAGGACAAAATGTAGTCCTCATGCAGCTTTCAGCACTCATGAGGAGGAGGAGGAGGAGGAGGCTGTAACTCAACAACCACTAATATTGTAAGATGAGTTCAAACGTTACCAGCTTTCAGCAATGATTCATCCACTGTGGATGAGTGCTTCCACTTCATTTTAACCCAGCTGGCTGCAGGGCTCCTTTGTGAGAACAGAATTTGGCACCGTTTCAAAGTCTTGCTGGTGGCGACATCTTGTGGAGGTATAAAGTCTGCAGAGCGTGTCAGCAGGCAGGCAGCAAGGCCTCAGAGGGCTGCAGCCTCTCTGGAGGTTTAGACCCTCCAGGGCAGCAAGCATCACATCAAAGGCTTCAGCTTCTTGATGGCTATGTCGTTGAGTAAATTACACTTGTATGGAGAATTTTGGCCAGATGTTTGTCACAGCTGCAGGAGAAGCCTTCGCTGCCCAAGTCACTTAATCTTGGAAGTTTGGATGATATTGGAAAATAAACGCTTATTTACAAAACATTTGGGGATGAATGCAGAATATAAGATAAGATAAGATAAGATGAACCTTTATTAATCCCTGGAGGGAGTTTCAGGTGTCAAAGCAGCAACATCAGCAAACAGAGTGAAACACAGGAGAGGTAAAGGTATACAAAAATTATAAAAACAATAAATAGAGATATAAAAGATACAGAGTGAATGGGTGAACATAGTGTGTGCAGTCCGTCAATAAATAAATGTAGTATGTGCAATAAATAAATGTAATATGTGCATATGTGAAGTCTATAAAGTGGTATATAGGATGTATAGTGTAAAGTAAATGTATATAGGATGTATAGTGTAAAGTAAGTGTAAAGTGCGCCAATGGTTAGAGTCCAAGATGGTTGCAGATAGTACATGTTTAAAGTTAGATAGTGCATGTTTATATGGTATGAGTATATGACACATTTTAGACATGGCAAAGTTGTAATTTTTGTTTTTAAATGATTTTGCATTGGTGAGAGAGAAGCCAGACAGAGTTTCCTCACAGGAGTCCCAGGATGGTCAGATTGGGTCATGTGTCTCAGAGAGACAAAGCTATAAGTCAGATGAATGGAGGCTTTGTGTCTGAGAGAAGTGGCCTCTTATTGGTGCAGAGCAGCCTGGAGCCTCCATATATACTGTAAAGGCCTCATGGATCAAGGTGATGCAAATTGGATGCTGTCAGAAAATACTGTCATTGGTGAGGGGAAAAAATCGATATGATCTTTAAAAATATCACAGTTAAAAAAAAATTATAAATTCAAATCATAAACTCACTCAGATAGGTCACCGTTTGGGGAAACACTTCCTGTGATTCATTCTGTGCATAAAGCAACCAAAAGGCTCCCTGATGTCAACAAGTAATCCGATTAAAATCATTTACAGTTAAAACTGTCAAAACGAACTCACTCCTATAGACTCGCTGTCAGTTTTAAGGCCTAACTCTTTTTAACCCTTTGAAGTCTGTAATCTCACCTGCAATAAACGACTTAATCAGGTCCAACAAAGCTCCTCTTAGTTCTAATATATGTTTTCCTTCTCATGAGATATGATTTAAAGCTGTTTAACTGCAAAACAAAAGTAAACATAAATGCAAATTAATTGCAGGATTTCTTCAACTTGAGATCAGGCCCTCCTTGTTCCATGTAAAGATGTGCTGATGTGTAGTTAATAATCTACTATAGTGTGACAGAAAAGCTCTTTATACAAAATTACAACAGAAAAATAGCATATTTTAAAATAAATCCAAATGAGCACATTTTATCTTTTGCATGAGTTCAGTTCTGTTCTCCAAATCGTTGTTAGAATAATTCGTACGAACAAAAACTTGCTCAGCAGGAATTATCAACCAACAGTAAAGCCTTTACAAGAATAAACTAAATAAAGCTATAAAGCATTTTAGATAAGGGACGCATGGGTCATTTATTTAGGTCGTCTAAATATGTTGAAGTTTAATTTCCCTGCAATAAAATATCACAAACTCTAAGCGAGATCGATTATTTCGATTATTTGACGTGAAACAGCTGCATACAAACATTATTGTTAATAAGGTTGGACAATATTCAAACCTTCTATAGAAAACCGTGATGCGTTTTGGTTAAAAAAAAGTGAAATACTGGAAATTATCTTCAAAATCTCCAGACTCACTTTGTTTGTTTGTTTGAGTGAAACTCGGATGAAACTTTCTCCTGTTTATTTAGGGAACACAATCAACAGCTGGATGCATTTTTTTAGCAAAGTTAATATTGTGGAATTATTACACAAATTATATGATAAGGTTGCTATGGTGATATGTTTGAACATGCACACACGCGCGCACACACACACACACACACACACACACACAGTATGGATGTATAAATGTATGTTATTTTAGTAGTGCACCATAGTTGTATTTACTTTTTTTTAATTATTATTATTTTAGTTACTTATGAACTTGTTTGATATGCTTTGCACCTTATGTTGTTTTTGACTCTATGTACTTTGAAAAATGTAATAAAAAGAGTTACACTAAACAGGATAATCTTAACAAGATGATAAAAAAAAAACATAAACTCACTTTCATTTTTTTTTTAATTTTCTCAGCAGCGTATTAAATATTTGTATGTACACGTTTTGAAAGTTACATAGACAAAAAATATAGTATTACAGTAGGCTTGTTAGTAAGTAGCTTGTTATTTACGCATATATTATAGCCTTCTCCTCCTCCTCCTCCACTGATGATGACCTACATCCATCTGGAGCACTGAGGCCTCCTCATCCTCATTTCTTCCCTCTGAAGAAGCCTTCCTCAGTGCTGCTTTCTCTCACGGTGACTGTCAAGAAGTTCATGGTGACATCTGTCACGGTCACAGTGTCCAGGCTGGTGCAACTGGGAGTCCAGGAGGAAGAGGAGGAGGAGGAAGAGGAGGAGGAAGATGAGGCCTCTCCAGTGGACTGATCATGGATGGACTCGGACTGTGTAGCAGCAGGTTGCAGGAACTCCTTCACTGGATGTCTCCTGTGTTCTGCGGAGCTGCTGGGCCGAGGAATCAAACATTTAGTCCTGTGGTCACCTCTTTTACGCACATCTGGACGCACATCTGGCCTGAACGCGCAGCTGTAAGACAGTCCCGCGTGTCTCTGTTTGGGTGTTATCGTGGTCTCCTCCTGGAACCTCCTGGTCAGCTGCATGAGGCTGTGATCTGAAGTCTCTCCGTGATGAAGATGCAGCAGGCGTCTGGGCAAACCGTGTGAGTGCTCCTCCTCCAGAGACCTGCTCCGTTTGGTGTCCGGCTGCTCTGCAGAGCTGCCTTCGTCCTCTTGATGGTAATCCAAGCGCAGCTTCGGTTTGCGCCCTCTCTTCTTGGGGATGCGGTCTTTGACTGTGAGATCAGCTGGTGGTGCTGGTGCTGCAGGACTCGGCCTGGGCCTTCTCTCCAGCTCTGGAGGCCGGTAGTGCACACTCTCTCCTCTGTTGACTGTGCTCGGTGGGTAGATTGTGGGAACCACCGCGCGTAAACCCTCCCGGTTCCTCGGCGTTATAACCGGCTCTGGGTTCGGATAGGAAACCTGGATCCCTCTGGGAGGGGCCTCTCTTCTAAACTCATACTGTTTTTCTTTTTCTTTTGCTTTGGCCTGAGGACAGAGCAAATAATAAACCCTTATGAGAGGAGGTTTCCCGGGATGAACATGTGAAGTCTCCTGAGGAAATGCAAAGGTTTAAGAGAAGCAGCTGCAGATCTGGTTGGAGCGTTCAAGGCCTCAAGCTGATCTGCTTCTTTTTTTTGGAGGAATGCACATCAGATACATGAAACTTCATGTAACATATTAAGGATGTTTTTATCTTTTATCTTTTATTTGGATCTCCATTCGCTGTGGCTGAAGCCCAGCTATTCTTCCTGGAGTCAACTTAAATCACTTTGAACTGTTTAGGCTACATTTCAGTTCACAATCACATTACAATCTTTCCCAACAATGACCACAACATCAAAAGCGACAGCAACAAAACAACAATATTCAAGACACAACCAAACACACAACACAGGGCCTATAGGTTCAAGTTAATACTATCCACAGAGTACAGAGGTAAATATGATTCATTAGTGGTTGGACATATTATGTAAAAATACGAAAACATACAAAAACAGAACAAGCAACAACTTCTTTTACCATAAGTATTAACGGGACTTTGTATTTATCCAACATGAAACCTTTTATGATTTGATGTTAGCTAAATATCAGCAGACACAGAGAGCTGTTCAGCTAGGAGATGTTTTTTCAATAATATTTTAAATAGATTTTTGCTATTTTCTTGAATGATATACCCAGGCAGAGTGTTCCATGTCACCATTGCTCTGTACACTAGGATGTTTAAATGTATAAGCACACTTGTGAAAACCACGGGGGTAAATTAAGGGGTTTCCTTTGGGTTGCATCTGTCGTCCCACTAGTTTGTGAACAGTTTCAGAATTGATAAATTGTTATATGATGGAAATTACTCACCATCTGTGTCGCCTCAGTAAGACGAAAAGATGAAATGAAAACCAGACAAATACTCAGGAAATGATTCACCCACCTTCAAGAGAAATGTCTCCGGTTTCGGACCCCTCTTCTTCGGCCCGAACAGCTCCCTTTCGCGCTCCCTGATGAATGAAAAATCATTAAAAGAAACATCTCACATCTAGAAAAATGTAGGGTTAGGGTTTTTTGTATCTGTGTAACTCTGAAATGGTAACATCCAATCACAACACTAATCGGGTTAAATGGAACATCTGACTTCTGAATCATCTACTCTAATCATCAATCGCACACTAATGTTTTTATCTCAGATCACAGTGAGTGAGAAAGAAAACATTCTTCTTAAATGTTTATCTGCTGTACTAAACTGAAATACTATATTTTCTATTTAGTCTAAATCGTGAAATCAAATTTTCCGTAGTTTTTTTAGGAGTTTTAATTAGAAATAAGTTCAATTAAAATAAAATAAACGTGTCAGAATAAAGCAGATAAGAAAATGGCACCACACATTGCGACTGTATGAACTAGAAACGAAAAGATCTCGCTCCAATGGAAACTTATTATCACTTCCTTTACGAAAAATGAAGATTTAAAGATTGCAAAAGTAGACTAAATGTGTTGCTTAAATAAAAAAAAAAGAGCATTTTTTTGGTTTGTGCAGAGAGGCCTACTACTACTACTACTACTACATGCTGCTGCTGCTGTTGCTGTCAAGCCCTCACCTCTCCTCGAAGGCAGCGAAGAGACGAGCATCCAGGATGTTTTCCTCCGGCTCCCAGGTGCTGTACCTGCAACCCAACGACAAGGAGGAGAGCTGTTAGTCACCGTGCGTAAAGGTGCATCTCATGACAACGTGTAACATAAAGCTATCATAATGAGAGTTTCCTGCCGTATTTTTGTACTACTGGGACCTGATCTGCACATGTGAGGCTTGCACATTGTACATGATTGTAAAATCAGTGAATTAGCTTTATTGTTCTTCACTCACATGTTGTTCTGGTTTGCATTCTGTGCTTGTAGCAGCTAGAGACACACATTTTTGGGAAAAGTGTCAAGAAGTATATTACAGCCTTTTTCTTAACAAGTGCCTTTAATTGTATTTAGTGTGACTATTACTATGTCTGTAACCTGCTAAGTCTATTCATCTAGGCAAAAAAATTATGTTTAGTAAAATATATGTAAAACCTAAATAGTGCATTAAAACAAATCAGTAAGATAATGTAAAACAAAGGTGGAAAAACAAGCTATATAATGTATCTTTAAACAGTAAATTAACTGTAAAATACTGTGAAGTTAATAAAGTCCAAACTGTATTTTTTATTAACAGTACAAAGCTGTAAATTTCAGCGACAGTATAATAATGTTAATTTTACAGTAACATAAAGGCAACCCTGCTGCCAGTTCTTTACTGTTATTTTACTGGGAAATTCTTAACAATGTATCTTATCGAACGTTCTGGAACACTTTTTACAAAGAGTTCTCGAATGCGTGCGCTGCAATTAGCAACTATGTAGCGCTGCAGTGACGCATGGTGAACCAGCCACTGCTAAAAGCTACATAGTGTGGAGACTTCAACACATCATGGTGGGCTGATTTGATTCATTTACGACCTCATAACTGGTGCATATGAGCCAGAAGCCACACAGTTTACTGCGCAACAACACACAGAGAACATTATGTGATTAAAACAACATTAAACGAGGTGGTGCAGTTTGTAGGAGCAGCCAGGATGGAGCGCTGTCCTTCACAAATACTACAAATACTCACTTCTGAGACCAGCCCTTCCATTTCACCAGATATTCCCAGCGACCCTGCAAAAAACAGATTCGAAAAACAAGATTATGACATTGTTGCCTACAGGCGCAGTACAAACACATGGTTGCGTAATGTGGAGACATTATTCAGCCTGTAGGGTGGAAAGAAGAAGAAGAAGAAGCGGCTTCATATCTACCCGTCGGATTCTCCGTTTAATGATGGACTCAGCTGCGAAGACGCTCTCACCAACAGCCGACAGCTCCATGATCCACCATGCAATGCACCTCGGTTTATTTCTGTCTCTTTTTATTATTATTGGCTTCCCCCTTGCATGTCCTCTTCAGGGTTGTTTAATTCCGCACATCCCATAATAATACGCAATCTGGAGAGGACGTCATCACGTCTGTTGCCAGGCACCGCAGTCAGTCGGTAGGACGGATCTCGGTGGAGCACGTTGGCTCCGGTTGTTGCTACGTGCTCCGGGTTTGTGAGTGGAGAGGCGGAGTCCTGCTGCTCTGGTTCTGGCTGTTGTACAGGAATGTCTGCATGGCACTACTGCATGGGGGCAAAGCCGAGTCACAGGCTCCACGGAGCGGATCCACAGGGTCCGAACCAAAAGACAAAATATGTTTAATGTCACATACATTTAAAAAAAAAAAAAAAAGAAAAAAAAAAAAAAAGTTAAATCAGTGAGAGAGGAGAATGACTGATTTTATAAAAGGTCTCATTCTCATGCGCAACACATCTGAATCTGAACACATTTATTTATTCCTGAATAATTCAGCAATAAAAATCTAATTGATATACTCACAAATAGAAATCCCTGCATAAAAATCAGTCCCCCTGTGGGCCTGTTGGGACTAATCGATATATAATCCCTTTATCTTATTATAAGATGTCAGTAGCTCACACAGCCCAAATTACAACATAAATACGTTACTTATTTGTTAATTAATCGATTTATTTTGAATTGAAAGTGGCCACTGACGATATTTGAACTTTCAAGTTAATTCGCTTTTAATTTTCCTACTTCTTTATTCTAATCGGCCAGAGAGGGAGAGGAGAGGAATAATCTGTTTTCATGAGTGAAAATGAGTTTATAGGTCAGGTCAAAAAGAAAGTTGATGTAATTCTTGTGAAATTGTAGCACTATACCAACAAACTGCCTGACAGCCTAGATCCATACAAAAAAAAAGAGAAAAGAAATGAAATCAGTGAGAGAAGAGAATGACTGATTTAATAAAAGGTTTCATCCTCATGCGCAACACATCTGAATCTGAACACATTTACACCTCTGTAAAAATTAGTGTATTTTGTAAAATCATGAATAATTTAACAATAAAAATCAAATTAACATCCTCACAAACAGGGCTGGACTGGGACAAAAAAACAGCCCTGGCATTTTGACCCAGACCGGCCTCCTCACTGGTCATCTGTGCTGTGTGTACCACGTTTAGTTGAATCCTCTGTTCAAGGAAATCCCTTCAAATGTGGTTGTTTTGCAAACTCGCCAACCTTGTGACCTGAAAAATAGGGAGGATTTCAAAACCAAAGCGGAGGGGTCTGAGACTTTGAGAGTTTCAGAGACTTTGTTTCCTGACTTCTGGTGACTTCAAAACAATGAAAATAACTCAATAATAAGTACACTGCAACAGCATTTTTATGTTAAACTTATAATTTTACCTTTAAATCTCAGGAAAGAAAACTGAATAATTTGCCCCTCTGGCATAAACTTTACGTGTGAATATCTAGCATTTGATATATTTACTGTATTGTTATTGTTGTTATTATATATCTTGTCCTAATTGTTTGTTATCACTATTATGTAGTCATATTATTTATTTATATTAGTCTTGTCTCTCTAGGTGGAGGCTTCAGATAAACCCAGTGGTTTTTTTGCCCTGCACTTTATATTATTCATTTATTTCTTTTGTTATGTTGTATAGTCTTAAATTGTGCAAATAAAAAAACATTTAAAAAATAATAAATATCTAGCATAAACTAATATTCATCAGTTATAATTCATTTTTTTGCCCCTGCTGTCCCTTTTTTTAGGATTATACATACAGAGCTCCATCTCTCTCTCGCTCTCCTCCTCACTGTGGCCGGCACTGACCGATTGGGTCAACCCAGTGAGCCCAGTGTCAATTAAGGAAAATGGGCCGATTTACCTGTTTTATGGGCCAAAAAAAAGACATACTTCGGCCCACCGGGAAAACGCCCGGTATGCCAGATGGCCAGTCCAGCCCTGCAGTCACAAATAGACATCCCTGCATAAAAAATCTACCAAAAAGGAAACATAACCGGTCAGATATCTGTCCGATTCTAAGGTCAAAACTTACCAATAAGCCTCAGACACACTTTGATTTTGATAAGTCTAAAGGTTCATGATTGATTATGTAAAATAATTTGTATAATACAATATGCGACAATCCAGCTTTTCAGGTGCTGAACATATAAAAGAAAATAACCCATGAGCCACAATATAATGCCATATCATGCGTAATTGGAACTTTGCGCATTAAGATTTTACGCACGCTGTGAGGGAAAAAAAAGAATAAAAGAAAAAAAAAGAAAAGTCGGTTTTTAATGATAATTTCAGAGGGTATATATATTTTTTTGTTTAATCTATTGCAAACAGTAAAGCGACGTCGGTTTATTCAGACTCATTATTATATTATTTTTTACAAGACAAAACCAAATTACATGAAGAGCAATTATGATCCAAAACGACCTCATGGATGTCGATTTCTTCACTCAGAAACAAGCAGAATATTCACAGCCTTTATGGTCATAACAGCTTTTCATTCTGAGAGGATAAATTCAATTAATTATAAGTCCTGCATGAGTCAAAGGTGTACCTTTTATTTGGTAAACTGGACTCCAGCCAGCAGAGTTGGGTGATTTACCTACAAAGTTGAAGTTTGGCTAAATTTAAATTATATTAATAAACCAGCTGAACTGTCTTTGCATCTAAAACAATCTACAAAATATTGTGAGCCAACTCTTTAATCAATGAAAGGATGTTTTGTGCATTTATAGACAATAAAGATGTCTTTAAAAAAAATAATTTAATCTTATTGTATAGGCTAAATGAGGCCATGAGGGCCTGTTGTTTGTATTGTAATTATTATTATTAGCATTATTATTATTATTATGTTTTTTTTATTTATTTCAGCCTATTGTTTCTGTCTGTTTACATCACAAATAAAACGAAGCACTTATTATTTAATTAAACATAAAATGTTTATATTTCTGAAGTCAGCAGCAAATTATTATTTGGCCTATTATCATTATTATTATTATTATAGATGTATTTATTTATTTATTTGGCCAGCAGCCAGCTTGTCTGGAATATATTGAACAACTAATATGGTGATGATGAAAACATTCACTCGGAATATTAAATCACATAAATTAAACATGCGGAAGTGCGAGGCTGTAACTTCATTTTCTGAAGGCCTCAGCTGTAATTTTTCTAAGCTACATTTATTAACTATTTATTTTAAATGAAAATAAAATAGATAAATAATAATAATACATTTAAAATCTTAAATTCCGCTCAAGAGACACGTCAGTGTATTTTAATCCTGCAGTATTTCTACCTGGCAAAGCCTCCAGGCCTCCACATCACCTTTAAAACTGAGCTGAACTGAAGGTCAAATAGATTAAATGTTTTTTTTCAATATTTAAAAAATATTTATTTATAATAATTAGTCTTTAAAATGCTGTAAACACGATAGAGCATGGCTACAATACTGGATTGTTTCAATTTTCAGATTTTTACTACCAATTTTCTTCCTCTTTTCTAATTTGCATATTTAAAATTAACACAAAAATGTATGCAGCCTGTGAGAGTTTATTCATTAAATGAATAAAACAGGACTAAAGTCTTCTCATTAGGTATCTAACAACACTAAAACCTTTTTGTTGATGATGTGGGCCACACATTTCCGCTGACTGACAACACATGTTTTTGCCACTGTGGCGTTTTTTAAAGGAGGTCGCAGCTAAAATGTGACTTTACAACCGAAATCCTCCCAGTTATTGGATACTGTTTATATCATGTTTATTTTTGTTTATAGCTTATTTTGTATATTGTATATTGGTAGAAATTATTTTTTTTAATTCTTATTTTATTCTAATGTTTTTAATCTATTCTTTTGTTATTATACTGTTTAACTTGCAACATACAAAACCAAAGCAAATTCCTAGTGTATACCTCATATACATCTGGCAATAAACATGATTCTGATTCTGACACGAAGTTACCACAAATTCTTAATATTATTTAAAAAAAAAGAAAAAAAAAAGGCACATTTCTTTTTGCTCTGCGCTCTTCATAATGTTATAATAATAATAATAATAATAATAATAATAATAATAATAATAATAATAATAATAAATTTTATTTGGTGGAGCCTTTCAAGACACCCAAAGACACCTTACAAGGATAAAATTAAACATAGACAGATAAAAACAACTGGACATGACATGTTATAGCCTCTAAACTATGAAATCCTTACTCAATATTTACCTTAAATGATGCACATGAGAGGTTTTTACATAATGCTGTTTTCTACAATTACGAACAATCTCCAAAATGAAATCTTTTCTGTCATTCAGTGATATGGAGAAAGTCATACATGCTTTAATTTTTCCCAGACTGGATTACTTTAATTCCTTGTATTCCTGGCATCATTGCACTGGCTTCCTCTACAATTTAGAATACATTTTAAAATATTATTACTCACTTTTAAAGCACAACTTGGCCTGAGGTCTGAGATCATCTGATCAGCTACTTCTTGCTGTTCCCAGGTCCAATTTTGTGACAAGAGGCCATCATGCTTTTGTTGTCAGAGCTCCCAAACTCTGCAATGCAACTTCCTATAGAGATACAATCATCTAACTCTGAATCCACATTTAAAAGAACTTTTGAAAACACATTTTTTTAGGATAGCATTCCTATAAGTAGAATACTGGGTATAAATATATGTATACATCCGTTTCTGGACGCATGTGTACATTTGTACACATTTATGTATATAAATACTGTATATTTGTTTTATCAACTTGTCCTACCATTTTTACCACTTCTTTTATTATTATTATTGATTGTTCTGTTTTAGCAGTTACCATATCTTTTACTCGATTTATCTGCTTTTATTGTCTTGTGAAGCACTTTGTGAAACATCTGTTTTGAGAAGTGCTATATAAATAAATGTATTATTATTATTATTATTATTATTTAATTGCTGTCTTGTAATTGCTTTTCCCTTTGTTGTCCATGTATCTGTTTTTATGTTTTTTATTTTTTCCCACTCATAATGTTGTTTGGTTACGATTGCCAACCATACACTTCCACGAAACACACACACACACTTGTCTTTTTTTATATATATATTTACTCTATTGTTATTGTTGTTATTATATATATCTTGTCCTAATTGTTTGTTATCACTATTATGTAGTCATATTATTTCTTTATATTAATCTTGTCCCTATAGATGGAGGCTTCAGATAAGCCCAGTGGGGTTTTTTGCGTCTTCCTGCATTTATATTATTCATTTATTTATTTGTTATGTTGTATAGTCTTAAATTGTGCAAAACAAATAAACAAATACACAAATAAAAAAAAAAGAAAAGAAATCGCACCATAAGCAGAGAAGCGGTCGTTTGTCCGACTTCATTCTCGATCCAGTTAAAGATACTGAATGATCGATAGATATAGATATATAAATATATATATGAATCTATTTGGCTGCTATCTGTTTAAATTCTGCAGACAAAGGCGCGCTGCAGACAAAAGATGCGTCTGTGGCTGCAGTCGAAATATGAACCACCATTTTGATAGTCATAGCAGTGTAGACCGACATTTCCTGTCGGTACTCTCATGGCTAGAGAGGCTTTTGCATGCACGGTTCAGTGTTCAGAGAGAGAGAGAGAGAGAGAGGACTGCTGCGGTTCTTCTTCCATATTTGGCTGCTTGTCGATGAGAAGAAGTGCAGTCAGTCTGAGTCTGCGACAGACGCACATGAATAAACAGAGCTGCATGAGATGTGTGAGGACATTATTGGCTCTCTGGTTTCTGGGCAACTGCTGCTGCTGCTGCTGCTGCTGCACGTACAGCTCTCTGCTCGATGTCCTACTTTATACCAGGCGACATTTTCTGCAGAAGGTGGCTCTCTCTCACACACAAACACACACTCATACAGAAAAACAAAAACCACAAGCGAGGAGCTGTGAAACTGCATGTCTCAGTGCATGCTTTGAATTAGAAAGCATCCTTTACAGCAGCCTGATAACACCACAGCACAGCACACCACAACACCACCTCTCATTTCTCTCACTACCAACTATTTTAGATGACATCTATTTGTGTTTAACAGCTTTTTCCAGATAAAAAAAAAATGAAAGAAAGGCTTTTTTTGATGTATTTGGAAAGAAAATCCACAATGTAATTCCATTATTCATGGAAGACCCTTTAATTTCCACATATTTGCATAATTCTTTAAAACACAAGTTATAGTAGAGTCCTAGTACAGTACATGGTTGATTGAAAAAACAACATAAAGCAAAAATAACAAAAATTTAAAAAAATAAAAGATAATTAACATTGCAATAAATTTGTTCTCTGGAGCCCCAAATTTACACATAAAAAATCTATAAACTCCAAGACCAGTTGGGCAAACTTATATATAAGGTTGTCAGAAAGAGTAGTATTGCTTCAACCAAAGACAACTTGCTCAGTCAGCAACCACGTTAACAACATTAAATAACATGTATGAGCTGTGCAGCCATGTCTCAGCGCATGCTTTGAATTAGAAAGCATCCTTTACAGAAGCCTGATACACCACAGCACAGCACAGCATAACACCACCTCTCATTTCTCTCACTACCAACTATTTTAGGTTACATCTACTTGTGTTTAACAGCTTTTTCCAGATAAAAAAAATGAAAGAAATTAAACATCCTCTGAGGCTTTTAAAAAAAAAATGTAGTTGGAAAGAAAGTCAACAATTCCTTAATTAATGGAAGCCCTTTTCCTTTTGTTTATTCGTAATATATCATCTATATATGATCTGTGAAGCTGCATGTCTCAGCTCATGCTTTGAATTAGAAAGCATCCTTTACAGCAGCCTGATACACCACAGCACAGCACGCCACAACACCAGCTCTCATTTCTCTCACTGCAACTATTTTAGGTTCACATCTATTTGTGTTTAACAGCTTTTTTACATAAATAGATTTCCAGAACACATTTAAGACACCTGTGAAACTAAAGAGCTTCTTTCTCAACACTGACATCATACTATCAAATGCAAAATAATGTGAAACCAAAAGGAAAGACAGCTGCTGAAGCATGTAACATGTAGATCATTTAGTATAAATGCAGCGCAAAACAGCCCTTTACAACTCATCCCAATTAACAAGCCTATCTTTTGTGGAAGGAGTTGCTTTTATCTATACAGTGAGCTAAATTAAATCTCTCAAACACAGCAGGTGATAGTTGGGCTGCCTCATGCATGTAGGAGATGTGATCTAGCCTATTAAACATCCTATGAGGCTTTTTTTTTAATATGCATTTGGAAAGAAAGTCACCAATTCCATAATTAATGGAGGCCCCCTTTTCCATTTGTTTATTCTTAAAAATATCATCTATATAGTTAGATGTTTTAGTCTAAATTTACTGAGCAACAGGGTCACACACTGGGCTTTAAATTATCCAAAGGATCCTGCTGCTGACATGATCCTATGAGGCTGTGAGGCTGTGCTCACTGGGCACACGATGATAAAGGGGGAATGTGAAACATCACACTTGGTCTATAAATATGCTCCTCTGCTCAACGGTGTTTCAGTTTCCTACGGATGCATGACTGACTCACACAGTTGGTTCAAAGCCATGAACGGCCTATAGACACACACGCACACACACCGAGAGAGAGAGAGACGTGCGGGCTGTGTGTGTTCATTGGTTTTGAAACTCTGCTCATATCAACTGATATCGACTGAGTTTCGCAACTGAGAAAAAGTCTTTGGTTGCCATAGACAGTGTGGGGCCTGTTTGGACTAATCAATAAATAATCCTCTTATTATAAGACGTCAGTAGCTCACAAGGCCTAAATTACAACAGAAATAGGTTATTTATTTGTTAAATTAATAGATTTATTTAGAATTAAAAGTGGACATTGATGATATTTGAACTTTCAAGTTAATTCACTTTTAATTTTCCTACTTCTTTAATCTAATCGACCAGAGAGAGAGAGGAGAGGAACAGTCTGTTTTTATGAGTGAAAATGAGTTGATAGGTCGAGTCAAAAAAGAAAGTTGATGTAATTCTTGTGAAATTGTAGCACTATACCAACAAACTGCCTGACAGCCTACATGAGATCCATACAGATCCATAAATGTGTTCCACCCCATTTACACGTTTACGCACGAAGCCAGAGAACCACAGAGGCCACACATTGGAATTTCCCTCTGGATCAATAAAGTTACTATCTATCTATCTATCTATCTATCTATTTCTGTGATAAACGACTATTAACTGGCAACAAAACAGGATCACAGAGGAGTTCTGAGTTTAAAACATAGATGGAAATGCTGTAAAAATATGTCAATCTTCGTTTCACTTTAATCCATCTGACTTAAGTAGAATGAACATACTGTATAAAGAGCATTGATGTCTCATGTTTCAGTCTTGTTCTCTGTTTGTGTCACATTCTTTGATAGGCAACAACTCCCATGACTAAACGAAAGAGGACACACACACTCACACACACACACACACACACACACACACACACATTCCTGGGCCTTTCTATCACTCAAAACATTCAAGAGTTAATCTCTTTACAAGCTTGAGATTCCAGTATAACAACAATTTCTGCTTTCATGTTCAGATCAGAGTCCTATACAGGCCTTCTGATGATCCTCCTTAAAGGGGAACTACGCTCAAAATTCAGACATGTTATTCCTGTATGGTGTAAGACAGTCTGAAAAAATATCAGTAAACATCTAAAAACTAGAGTGCTAAAACTCAATCTTGTGATGTCATATAGGGGGTAAAGTGTGGAGCTGCTCCATAGACGATGAATGGGGAGAGATATATGGGGTCATCTTCTGTTTCACAACTGACAACGCTACAAAAGAATAAGCTCATTTGGATATGAAAAAAGAAAAAAAAACATTCTCCTATTCATCGTCTATGGAGCCGCTCCAGACTTTATACCCTATATGACATCACGTGTCCCGCACCTTCGGCTCTAGATGGCCCGTGTCTGAGGTTTTTCGACCGATTCAGTATGTTGAATCGGCGGCGGAGCACGTCGGTGAGAGAAATCACTCTGACTGGCGGTTCAGCTTTCAACAAATCAATGCATGAGAAGAGAGACATTCAACTCGTCAGCCAGGACAAAGGAGACATGAGGCGACGCGACAGTCGGCGTCGGCTTGGTGCGTTTGGGCCTTTACTTCTCTGGTTTCTGGCTTTGAGAGAGAGAGGAGCTCATGTTCAAACATATTGATTGAACTTTGGAAATAACATATTGTATATTTATTTTGGGTAGTGTTCCCCTTTAAGTCGAGTCAGTTTAAATTATATAGCCCAATATCACAAATTTGCCTCAGTGAGCTTTACAATCTGTTCACCCTACGACACCCTTTGACCCTCGTTTTGGATAAGGAAACTGAGGAGGGATCCCTCTCCCTGCCTGGACGGACAGACATGCAACAGATGACCTGTGTACAGAATAACCAACATAATAAAATCACTGTGGCTTATAGACAATACTGACAAGACAAGACAAGACTAAGCGAGGCTTACACACGATGTCATGAAAGGTCAGCTGAGGTCTGTGTACATGAATGTGGATCTGAAGCTTTGCATGTGAATCTGTGTCTTTGTAGTCTGAACTTTCCTCTGAATTTTCCTGTATGATAATAACGTCGGGGAGAACTGCTGTGTCATGGTGACACGGGCCTGCTTAGGAGACAACACAGCCTTTTATAACAAAGTCACACAATGTTCTGGAAATGCCATGATCCTTTTGCAGACACTATTTAAAACTTTTGACGCCCATTGTGCTGGAAGGCACACACGCTTAAAACAGCCGAATACTTACCCTGCGTGACTCCTTTCTTCTCGATAGAATCCCAAGGATTACATAACAGCCTTTCCCTCCAGTTATGTTGCGTGTTTACATTCCTGCTCGGGGTCGAGCTGCAGCAGAAAAATAATGCATGGGTATAAGTTTTAATAATACAAGTGGCCGGTGCAGTTACGCAATACAGAGGGCCCTTTGTGCAGGATCGTTTGTGATTATGCAACATGATCTGTTTTTCTATTCACGGTTCACAACCAAGTTAGTGTTTCTAGTGTTTATTGTTCCATTCTCTCTCCGTACGAGCAGAAAGGCTCAATAACAAACTGCAGGGCACGAAAACAACGATGCATAAATCTTTCACTGGAACAAGATGACAAAGTTTGACAATAGTACGTTCAATTAATCAACGCGGCAATCGACGCCACAACATATCATTTCTCTTTCTTTCTTTTTATTGTGGAACATACCATCCAACACGCTGCGCCAACAGCAACAAGTCAACCAACTCTCTCCTGGTGTTTTGATTTTGAACCAAGTGCGAGAATAAACAAAACAAAGCAGAAGATAAGCAAACATTTTCAACTGTTCAGTGGAATCACTTGTAGCTTCTTGTTTTTGAACAACAAATTAATAAATATGCTTAATCATCTATTATTATTATAGCATTTTAGCATTCTTGCTGGTTTGCATTAAATGTGCGTGGAAGGCAATTTAGACTCAAATGTAGGTTACATCCAACAGCTTTGACATTTGAAGTTTCAGCAGCATAATCCAAACAGCTCGCACTCATTGGATCGCATGTAACAGTGTTCAAAGGCAGCCTCGCAACTCACATTTAATCTTTAAAACAAACTCATTAATGACCCTGGTAGCCTCCTCTAAAACAAATAGCAGTTAACGTGTGTTCTTCAGATCATATAACGAGCTTCAAGAGCAAAATGAGATGAATCTGTGTGACATCAGGAGAGCCCTAATGAGACTGTGTTTTTAAAGTAACTCCAGCAGTATGTGAGGTCAATAATAAAGTAATAAATCAAGACCGTATTATAATAAGAATCAATACGTCGTCTTTAACGGGAGCGTTTGATAAATGACACCATTTTCTTAATGGTTAACTGACCTTTGAGACGTCACATTTTATTCCATATATGTTTGCTTTAAAGGTGAAGTGTGCAACATAGCAATAGATCGGGTTATTCACTGACGGCTTTGTTGTGTCTCAACGGCAACACAATAACCTGACAAAAGATGAAAAGAAGACCGGGACATTTTTCTTTTAAGGTTGTTGACACAGCCGAGTCACACATTGTGTTTACACTGTATTCAGACACACCTGCTTTTTCAAGATTTGCAAGTCATGTTTTCTGAAACAAGCCACAAAACAAAACGTGTATTAAAATATGCGGATGACGGCGCCTGTCCTGGAGTCAAAAGCCAAATAAAGAGAAGCTGTTTCTCCGCTCGTAATGACACAAACCAACATGTGAAAATGTAATTAAGTGCTTTCAATTTGATCTTTGATCACTACATACTCAACAAACATCCTCTCTACCTTCTATCAGGACCAAAATAAGTGATATTATTCATACAAAATATGTATAAACCTTCATACATCTCAGGTTATAAGTTTGGTACAGGTATGAAACAACGGCAAAAAAAGTATCCCATTATGACAAATCATTATTATTATTATTTTTTAAAGTGGAACACATCCACCTGAATGCATTCGCTCAAATCCTCGAGGGCACTTTCTTGGCTACGACGTCACAGAAGAGGAGTTACAGTATAAAACATTATAAGAAACATATTGAATTTGAATGATAAATTATAAATTTCCACATATACAAAATTCTGATGTTTTTACAATATGCACATATTAACAGGATTCATCCAATCGGTCGCTGGTATTTTGTTTCTTAGAAAGAAACGTATTCCTTGAAGGTGACGGTGAGACTGTTTGTTGTGATGTCAGTGATTATGATATTTCCCATGAAAGGGGAGATTTTCTTAGCAGGTTTTTCTTTAGATTTCTGTTCGTCTTCTATCACGGGAGGTGTGTTTGTGACGGCAGGTTCGGGCTCCGGTTGTATCTCCGGCTGTATCTCCTCCTGTTTCTTAGTCTTTGGGCAGCTGAGATCCATCGGCTCCTCTTGGCTGTCCGTCGCCTCGTACGTACATGTGCTGCTGTGGCGCGGGCCGCTACAGTGGAGGTCCATAGGTTTGTCCTGAGGTGGCGTGACCACAGTGCTGGGTACGCTGAAGCTTCTGGAAGTCAGGTACGTCTTGGAGACGCTCCTGTCATCCGCGGGATCCGATATCTTTCGTTTGCGGTCGCTGGTAAAAGAAGGGATCCTGATATGGTCGACGGATGTAGGCGTCGGGATGTTGGTGTCGACAGCCCAGGACGTCATGGGTGAGCTGGCGGTCAGCTGAAGGGGCAGATCGTCCGGTAAATCGGCCTGACCGCGAGCCACTTCGGTGTTGTATTCCTCTGCCGTGCTCGGCGAAGGTTTGGAGAAATGCCTGTCCTTTGGGGAACACTTTATGGGATGCTCCGCTCCGGGCAGGGAGCCGCCGTTACGGAGCTCTTTGGGGATACCGTTCTCCGGGTGCTCCACCATTTTGGTTGTGTGCGCTGGATTGTTCTCCGACGGTTTGGCGTTTTGGGGTTTCACTTCGCCCGACGACTCCCCGTGTTTACCCTTCGCTCCGTGAACCTTGTTGCTGTCCATATATTTGCTCATGACGATAACTATACGTCCGTTCTTGTTCTTGTTCTTGATTATCTTCATTTTGCTGCTAAGGGCGCTAGGCAGGGTCGCGTCTTTAGGGTTGGGTTTAAGGGCGTGTTCGCTCTCAGCGTCTTTAACGGCTGTTTTCCTCACCTCCACCGCCAACTCTTTGACTTTGCTCAAGCAACCCGTGTCTTTGTCTCGGACCCATTTCTGCTGCAGGGCCAGCGGTAAGTTCCAGCCAGGATTTGCCGGTTTACTGGCCGGCTCCTGGACTTTGACCACCTCTTTGAGCCTGGAGGCCTGGGCGTCGTACATGCTCGGGTCAGGCTCGTAGTGGTGGTGCTTCTTGCTGTTGAGCTGGTAGATGAACTTCTTCTTGCCATTGGTCGGAGGGTCGGTGGGGATCTCCTGGCTGCTGGGCTGGTACTGATGGTGCTTCTTGCTGTTGAGCTGGTACTGTTGAGGCTGGGGCCGCTGGACCGGGACGGGATCGGACTTGAAGCTAGTCTCTGCATCCTGAGATGATTCCTCGAAACCTGCGGGGATACAGGACCTCCTGGCAAACGAGGGTACCTTGAAGAAAGAGACAAGACACCAAGTTTAACATTTCACCTGCTTTCATCAAGTCCAGAATATGATGCGTCAAATAATAATAATGAGGATTGGGATTCTGGGTGTCTTTAAAGGATAACTTTTGTATTTTTCAATCCAATTTTCCCATGTTTTGTGTCTAAGTGACTATTGGGGACAACACTCTCTGAAACTGGTCCAGTATTGAGGGAGAACGCTGTAACCGGTACCTGCAAAACAAGCTGTAATGTAATCTCTGGGGCAACCTGGCCCCAACCGTTAGTTTAATTCCAATAAAAAGCTTGTTTTTTGCCACAGACAGGCTCAGCTAGTTATTATAAGTGTCTGACAACATTATAGAAAAGACCCTACAGAAAAATTAAACGTTTCTTTTACCTCAAGTGTTCCCCATTAGTCACTTAGGAACAAAAACATGGGAAAATAGGGTCCAGATTGAAAAATACCAAAGTTATCCTTTCAGTAATAAATAAAAATTAAAGCTGCAAGCAGCGATGATCGGGCCCTCGCCCATGCGCGCACGTCGGGGGAATGCGCACGTCGGGGCACGTACATGCCTTCAGGGCAAATTTGGGGAAGATTGGACAATGTATAGTCAATTTACAACAACTTCCTGTTTCCTGTAGGGGGCGCTATGACTATCACGCATAATACCACATATATGTCTTCAGGCCTGGTCCATTATCCAGCTTGTGAAGTTTGGAGCAGATTGGACTATGTAAAGTCAAGTAACAACAGCCTCCTGTTTTTTGGCGAAGAAGCTTTTTCGCCGCCACGCCACGGCAACATGGTTCGATAACTTTTTGATCTTTTAATATCAAATCTAATATGTGTCCTTGTCGTGATGTGTTTTTACTATACATATTACAATTAACGTCATGACATTAACTTTTATATAACTTTACATTGTATATATTATATATATATATATATATATATATATATATATATGGAAAAGTTAGAAGGAAAAGTTTTAAAGTTATTATTTTTTGGGGTGATTTTTTAAGTATTTTATTGATAGGACAGGCTGGATTCGAACCCGGGTCCACCACGTTCAAGGCGCTCGCTCTACCGACTGAGCTAAAGCTGAGCTAACCAGCCGCCGAAGGAAAATTTTTCTTTCATGATTGGAGGTTACAAGATTTGTATTTCTTCATACGTTCTTAGTATTTTTCGCACGGATTAACCCACAAGAAAAGATTATATTCATTTTAAATTGTATTTTTATGTAGAGTTTTTCCCAGGCAGTGTTTTGTTTCATTGTTTCACCAAATTTCATAAATTTAGGAGAGGGTTACAACCATTTCCGGTTTCCTGTAGGGGGCGCTATGACTATCACGCATAATACCACATATATGTCTTCAGGCCTGGTCCATTATCCAGCTTGTGAAGTTTGGAGCAGATTGGACTATGTACGACAAAGTTACAACAACTTCCTGTTTTTTGGCGAAGAAGCTTTTTCGCCGCCACGCCACGGCAACATGGTTCGATAACTTTTTGATCTTTTGATAAGTTTTCATCCCAAAGGTCTTAAGATACTACTGACCAAGTTTCAGGTAGATCTGATTAATTTCTGAGGCAGTGTACATCAATGTGTAAAACATGATATTTCCTGTTACCACTAGGTGGCGCTATGACTGTGAGTCAAAATTTGCATATGGATGTTGTCAGACATGGACCTTTATCAGGCATGAGAAATTTGGAGCATATAGGTTAATGTACGACAAAGTTACAACAACTTCCTGTTTCTTGGCGAAAGGCGCTTATTCGCCGCCACGCCACGGCAACATAGTTCGATAACTTTTTGATCTTTGAGCAGCTTTTCATCCCAAAGGTCTTAAGATACTACTGACCAAATTTGAAGTTGATCGGGTTAAGTCTCTAGGAGGAGTTCGTTAAAGTACAGCTCCTGGATATGGAGAAAAACGCCATAAAATCCAATATGGCCGACTTCCGGTTGGGTTTACGGTATACCTCCAAGAGGGTTTTATTTACGTCTCGTCATGGTACATATACCTACCAAATTTCGTAAATTTAGGAGAAACGTGTCGTCGGGGCTACTCAATAGGGGGCGCTAGCGAGCCAATTTGCCACACCCAAGCACGAAACCCATATCAGATATTTATTTCACGCACGTCTGACACGTGTGCAAAATTTCAAAACGCGTTCATTATCCCAAACACCTAATTTTTAGGCGCAAAGACAAGGAAGAATAATAATAATTAAAGCTGCAAGCAGCGATGATCGGGCCCTCGCCCATGCGCGCACGTCGGGGGAATGCGCACGTCGGGGCACGTACATGTCTTCAGGGCAAATTTGGGGAAGATTGGACAATGTATAGTCAATTTACAACAACTTCCTGTTTCCTGTAGGGGGCGCTATGACTATCACGCATAATACCACATATATGTCTTCAGGCCTGGTCCATTATCCAGCTTGTGAAGTTTGGAGCAGATTGGACTATGTAAAGTCAGGTAACAACAGCCTCCTGTTTTTTGGCGAAGAAGCTTTTTCGCCGCCACGCCACGGCAACACGGTTCGATAACTTTTTGATCTTTTAATATCAAATCTAATATGTGTCCTTGTCGTGATGTGTTTTTACTATACATATTACAATTAACGTCATGACATTAACTTTTATATAACTTTACATTGTATATATTATATATATATATATATATATATATATATATATATATATATGGAAAAGTTAGAAGGAAAAGTTTTAAAGTTATTATTTTTTGGGGTGATTTTTTAAGTATTTTATTGATAGGACAGTGGATAGAGTGTTGGAAAGGGGGAGAAAGCAAAATGACATGAGGAAAGGACCACAGGCCGGATTCGAACCCCGGTCCACCGCGTCTAAGGCGCTCGCTCTACCGACTGAGCTAAAGCTGAGCTAACCAGCCGCCGAAGGAAAATTTTTGTTTCATCATTGGAAGTTACAAGATTTGTATTTCTTCATATGTTCTTAGTATTTTTCTCACGGATTAACCCACAAGAAAAGATTATATTCATTTTAAATTGTATTTTTATGTAGAGTTTTTCCCAGGCAGTGTTTTGTTTCATTGTTTCACCAAATTTCATATATTTAGGAGAGGGTTACAACCATTTCCGGTTTCCTGTAGGGGGCGCTATGACTATCACGCATAATACCACATATATGTCTTCAGGCCTGGTCCATTATCCAGCTTGTGAAGTTTGGAGCAGATTGGACTATGTACGACAAAGTTACAACAACTTCCTGTTTTTTGGCGAAGAAGCTTTTTCGCCGCCACGCCACGGCAACATGGTTCGATAACTTTTTGATCTTTTGATAAGTTTTCATCCCAAAGGTCTTAAGATACTACTGACCAAGTTTCAGGTAGATCTGATTAATTTCTGAGGCAGTGTACATCAATGTGTAAAACATGATATTTCCTGTTACCACTAGGTGGCGCTATGACTGTGAGCCAAAATTTGCATATGGATGGTGTCAGAGAGGGACTTTTATCAGGCATGAGAAATTTGGAGCATATAGGTTAATGTACGACAAAGTTACAACAACTTCCTGTTTCTTGGCGAAAGGCGCTTATTCGCCGCCACGCCACGGCAACATGGTTCGATAACTTTTTGATCTTTGAGCAACTTTTCATCCCAAAGGTCTTAAGATACTACTGACCAAATTTGAAGTGGATCGGGTTAAATCTCTAGGAGGAGTTCGTTAAAGTACAGCGGCTGGAAATGGTAAAAAACGCCATAAAATCCAATATGGCCGACTTCCGGTTGGGTTTACGGTATACCTCCAAGAGGGTTTTATTTACGTCTCGTCATGGTACATATACCTACCAAATTTCGTAAATTTAGGAGAAACGTGTCGTCGGGGCTACTCAATAGGGGGCGCTAGCGAGCCAATTTGCCACACCCGAGCACGAAACCCATATCAGATATTTATTTCACGCACGTCTGACACGTGTGCAAAATTTCAAAACGCGTTCATTATCCCAAGCACCTCATTTTTTGCCTCAAAGACATAATAGAATAATAAGAATAAGAAGAATAATAATCATTTGAAATACAATAGGTCCTCGGACCGACTTTGTCGGTGCTCGGGCCCTAATAATAATAATAATAATCATTTGAAATACAATAGGTCCTCGGACCGACTTTGTCGGTGCTCGGGCCCTAATTAAGCCAATTTAGTATTGTACTTGTTGGGGGGGCTCCTGAGAGACAGATTAACAAAAGAATCAAAGCAACAGAGGCTGAGATATGATTTTCAATCCATAGTATATATGAACCTCTATGAAGTCCAGATCCTACATTTCCCATAATGCAATCATTTGCCTCAATGTGTTTTACCGTCCCTGCCTGGCTAAAAGCTAATGTCTTTTCGTGTGTAATATTTACGCCACGCAACAGGTTTGGGCAACAAAACCACTTAGTTAGGTTTAGAAAAAACGTCATGGTTGGCCTTAAAATAAGTACGTAAACAAAGTACAGAAAACACGTCACTAACGTAGCTTACAAAACAAAACAAAACACTAGTTACGAACAGCGGTCTCCTGATTGAAAGTCCTGTGTTTGTTGGACCAATCCACCTCCCCGCCCACTATAAACGGTCTTTCTCGCTTTTTATTCTATGTAACTAGCTCTGAGTGTAGCATATTTACGCAGATATGTTTACATTGCAGTCAGTACAGACTATATGGCATACAAATGACAAGCCAAAAGCAAGAACGCCGTTCTTATTGCGCGCTGTTGCCTTGCGCATTATCGTGTAATTTACACAGCTTTTTGTGCGACCAGGCTGACAGGAGCCAGTATAAAAACGTTTTCACAGGCTGAGCATAATGAGTAAGCTGACTTTTTAGGAGTAAAGTTGCTGTAGTGCCCCTGCAAAAAAAAAGGAGCTCAAACAGCAGATAAAATATTCAAACCTGCACACTGAAAATTCATATAAAATGAAAGTTTAACTATCCAATCAGTGCTCAGCTTACGACCTCCCTCCCACCCTCCTGTCCCCTCCCCCTCCCCTTGTACATGCTGACCCTTCGGGCCGTCAGAGAGGCACTGCAGCAGAACGCTCAAGACGCTCCGGCTGTGACCTCGGGGTCAGAGAAGTGCCACCAGACATGTCACGCTTTATCCCTGATTGCTGGCCACGTGTGACTCTGGCAGGGTGCTGTGCCTCTTAAGGAGTGACATTGCATAGCAATCAGCTCCGAGTCTCTCTCGAAATATATAATCACATTGGGCTCAGAATGCGGTCCTGAGAAGGCCCGAGGTAAGATAGTTGAAGCATGACACAAGTGCTACTTTCAGAACGTCTATTTTTTGTCTTTTGCAACCAGGGAAATGAAAGAAAACATTCTCCCGGTACAGATTCACTTTGTGCAAAAAGACCCCGACGATAACACGCTCTCTTTAAAAACACAGTGTTTAGCATATAAAGCTATTTAGCATAAAGAAATAATGAGCATGCAGATAAAACGAGTGCACTCAAGCGACGCTTGCGTAACCTCGGGCAAAACAAACCCTGTTTCATGATGAGTGTGCAGACAAATCCCGTAGCTGTCGAACCCCATCCTCTCTCTTCGCCTTTTACTCCATCGCTCTCATAGAAATCTATTAATAACCGCGACCGTAATGACTGCAGCTCTACAACACCTGACAAGCCCCTTCCCCCCCTTTCTGGCCTCTCACAGAGTGAAACTTTAACGGGAAAAGCAGGACACAGTCATGTCTGTGATGACTCATCTGATGATGAATAATTACCTGGAGTATAAGATGTTTTGGTTTCGGTCCCCGTTTGCGATATCCCATCAGCTGCTCCTGCCTCTCCCTGCAAAAACAAAAAAGATAATTACATTTCCTTGCACCCATATTTACCTTTTATATACAACACATCATGTGAGGGACAGTGTTTCACCTTTATGCATTAAAAAATCTAATTATATCACGTGGAAGATTTGCCGTTTGGAGGGCTCATTTCCTTCTACCTATTCAAGGTCAAAAGTGGAATTTAGATTTGGAGGACTAATGAATGCCCACATGTGACCTGCTGCAAAGCATTATGGTCCTTATTTGCATAGCTCTCCATGGTAATCGGCCCCGTTCCATATTCTCATTATCCCAGAGAAATTCAATTAAGGCTACAGCAGGGAAAAAAAACCTCTCCTTGTCTCTCAAACATCCTCCCTCCTGCTGCACGCCCTGTTCCTTTTTACATTCAATCTCTAATTAGGGTCGTGAGGGATGAAATGGGATAAATACAACGGCACTTCTGGGATACGTGCTGCTGTTGAAAACACCCAAACCACCACCCTTGTGCAACACAACGCACACACTCTGGAAATGTAGGGTGATGAGTGTCTGACAAATAGCAAACATCTCTTTGGAGCTGTTTTCATAGAGGGAGGAACGAGAGGGAAACGTGTTATTGTTGTACCGGCTACAGCGAGCACTGGGGTTGAAATATCGCTCCCTGATATAAACCTTGACTCATCATTGGCTCATAAATAACCAGCGGTGGGTGAAGGCCGGGCCTGCACACAGGCTTCACCAGGCACGCGTAAATCCAGCTCTATTGTTGGCCCTCTCTTGCTGCAGATGTTCAAACTATCAGAGCCGCCAGAAAATTGCCACAATAAACAGTCTACGTCTCATAATGTGTGCGATTTCAAAACAGCGTCCAACGGGGTGACCCCTATTCACAGAAGATTTGGCAATTACAGCCTCCCTTGTCGGATCCCCTCCCCCATCCTCTGGGAGCAGAGAGGAATCCACACACACACACACACACACACACACACACACACACACACGGCGCAGAGGCAGCACTCCATGACCATCAGCAAAGAGCCAGACACACACACACACAGCCAGGCAGGCAGGCTGCGGGGGAATATGAGAGCGGTGCACTGGAAACGCTGGAGAGAGCACTGCGTGTCAATTAGCCTTTTCAGAAATTCCTTTCCCCCGCCATCGTGTCTTTACCCAGTCCCAAACGAGCGGGCCTGCTGGCCTACAGAGAGAGCACATCTCACAGGCCTCATGGGGTCCAGCAGCGAGATGTTGCTGTGCACGCGCCACAGGGAGGGGGGGGCTAAAACGACATCAGCATTTGTATTCATTAACATCTCAACCTCTGAGATTGACATCGATGTGTTTCTGATTATCTTACAGGCCTCCCTTAAGCCTCCTCCTGACCCAAGATTGAATGCAGGTTGACGCAGCCAAGGTGAGATATTCTGTTTCCACAACACCGAAAGGCAAAATAAAGGCGGCAGCTGCATGCGAGGCGTCTGAACTATAGTACTACTTTTCTCGCTGTATGAAGTCAGCCTGTTAGAAGATCTCAGACTAGTGATGAGAATCCCATCAGGCTGCAGCTTGGCCTCCTCACATGAAACCACAACAAGCTGCTGCACCCTGAATGAAAACAGTCAGACTCTGGAGAGCAGCTGCTCGGTCAGCACCTGTCCTGCTGAAGCTTTACAGTTGCAAACTTAGTAGTAGGGCTGGGACGATTCACCTATCTCCTGATTCAATACTATCACGATACTTAGGTGCCGATTCAATATGTATTGCGATTTTTAAGTATTGCGATTCTACAAGTATTGCGATTTTTTACTTTTTTAACACTGGACCATGAGAAAAAGTTGAATCATACACTTCTAGGGACTTTTACTTTGGAAAATATCTCTATATCTCCCTCACAAATTAGTGGTATTTTCGTTTTAATTTATAAGGGACATGTTTTCTACTTCTGGTGAATATAATCCAATCAATCTTATTTCCATATTTTGTATATACAGTTCCCTTTGTTAACACCTTATTTTGAAAACTGGACGTAGTCCCACGTGTATACTTCCTCTAACTTCTCCAAGTCCGTCTCTAGCTCTCCCGTCAGCTCCGTTCTCTTTATACATCCATGGTCAGCTCCATCGGGGCCGTTTGAATGCATTTAACATAAATGTCAGTATATGGGTGCTCTACAGTTGTAGCGTTGGCTTATTTGACCACGGAGATGAGAGTGACGGCTGGCTTTACCGCAGGTTACCGCGATACGATAACGTTTCCTGTCCGTGACAGAGTTAGCATGCAGCTCTAGCCGTGATGTCTAGCTCTGCTTTTCCTGCAATGTGTGAAGCCCAAAGTGTTTCCATACTTTACTGGATGTGTAGTGTTTACCACGCTGGATTTAACAAGTGAGGGTGCAGGTCGTATCCAAGCAGACCCTTCGCTGTTTTGTACTTCCGCATTGCGGCTCGCTGCGGTTTGTTTTGGTTGACGGATACAGAACGGATACGGAACGGATACGACGTCACGTTACTCAGACTACAACAATAGAAGCGGTAACTTCGTTCTACCTCCATATAGACTCAAATGAAGTAAATATATCGATTCTGGCATTTAAAAATTCAAAATCGTAAAAAAAAATAAAAAAAAAAAATTGCGATGCATAGGTGAATACATTTTTTTCCCCACCCCTAAAACTTATAAAAAAATATTGGTATTTTGATCCACATGGAGAGCATTGCTTTTCCATTTTCACTGGTCCATCATGCACTGCCTGGCACAAAAAAAAAGAAGGCAGTTTTTTGTGTGAAACCGGGTCACGACATGATTCCTGACGCAAAATCATGTAATAAGATGATAATCTGTTACAATTTGCGTCTACATCCATGCATATATCCGCGTGTCCAATATTCCCATTAGTGTGATTTAGGGAATTCTCACTACCACATCCCCAGTCCTTTTCCCCCAGGGACAGTCCTGTGGGGAGGAGGAGGAGGGTGAGGAGGAAGAGGAGGGTGAGGAAGAGGAGGAGGAGGAGGGAGATCAGTGCTAGAGTTACTGGAGCGCCCCTCCTCCCATGCCTATATATGGTAAGGCTGAACTGGAGGCTGCTGCGGCCTCGTCCAAAGTCCACATCTCTCTCTCTCTGTCTCTGTCTCTCTGTCTCACCTGTGTTGAAATGCAACCAGGAGACGCGGGTCAAGGATGTTTTCCTCTGGCTCCCATGTGTTGTATCTGCAGGGAGGAGAGAGAGAGAGAGGGAAAGAGAGAGCAACTGTCACTGAGCTGTCACGTGCAAACTTCCTTTTTCTAACTGACACACAGCAGGCCTCACACACACACACACACACACAAACACACACACATTCCCACATCTTTGCGCACGTCAGTGTGGAGTGGACAGGTGAGGCGGTTACGCACCAAAAGATGCGTTTTTTGGAGACACCCTTCAATCTGAATGTGCAACAACTACCAGCCACATTCCTGCTGCAGCAGATCAACCATGCAACTGCACAGCAAACATGTCTCTGTATATAGATATAGATATTTATATGTATAGAGTATATGTGCTCTCCAAACGGTCCTCCAGCACCAACATACAGTCGGCCA
Source organism: Sebastes fasciatus (assembly GCF_043250625.1). Lineage (NCBI taxonomy): Eukaryota > Metazoa > Chordata > Actinopteri > Perciformes > Sebastidae > Sebastes > Sebastes fasciatus. The sequence goes on along the minus strand of NC_133807.1, from coordinate 29,808,664 downwards.
TTTTAGCACCACTGTCTCGTAAATTCGCTGGCAGAGCAGAAATAATTAAAAGGGGATTACATGGCTGTGCCTACTACCCCCTTCCCTCTTCCCTTTGCATAAATTAGTGAAGGCATCCGCGGATCCACTGAAACACTGAAACACATACCGACCGCGCTCCTCCAGTTTACGCGCACACACACACGCGCACAGTCAGCCACAAACAACCACACACTCTGTGCGCGTAAAACCCCCAGATCGATACCATCTATAAGTGAGATTCTGTTGCAAAATTGTGCATTTCTTCTCCATTTCAGTGCATGTAGACTTACTTGGGAGACCAGCCTCGCCACTTGACCAGGTACTCGATCTTGCCCTGTTGTGATGGTGGAGAGAAAATCTGGTTACGGCTCATGTCCAAAAAAACAACAACACACCAGCAATATTTCATTTTGCAACCATGCACCGTGTCTGTTACCTTGCGGATGCGCTTCTTCTCGATGCCCTCCACCGCAAAGACGTGCTCTCCGGCGGCAGGGAGCTCCATTCTCGGTTGAATCCGATCGCAAAGGGTGGAGGGAGGGATGGGGGGGGAGAAATGTGCGTCGATGTGTGCCTTTCTGCTCGGTGCGTAATGTGCGCGCTTGGTAGTTTTCCAGTTGTATCCAAAAAATCCAACTGTATATTCCCTCCACCTCTCCTCCTCTCTCTCTCTCTCTCTCTCTCTCTCTCTCTCTCCCTTCCTCTGCACAGTCCTGGCTATGAGCACACAGATCTCCACAGTGGTGCGGCTGCAAGCAGCTCTTTTCGTGCCTCAGCTCGGTGCATGACGTCAGGAGAGGAGGAGGAGAGGAGGAGACCAGGCACAGAGGTTGGGGTTTATTCCGTGCGTACTGGATATCTGGAAATTCAAATAAATCACTACCTAACTGTAACAGCACTACATCTACTTGTGCAGTTGTGTTATTTCTTTTCGATAGCAAAGCTCCTGGGAACCTCCTCCTCCCATCCTCCTCCAACAGCTGATTCACATGAGAAAACAATACTTCTGAGTGTTTTTTCAAGCACATATCATGAGTGGGTGTTAATAAATAGCAGATGCATTTACAATAGATGCATATAAAAACTCACATAACATGTTCTGTTATAACTGCAGATGCATTTACAATAGATGCATATTTAAACTCACATAACATGTTCTATTATAATTGCAGATGCATTTACAATAGATGCAAACACTTCTATTAAAACTCACATGACATGTTCTGTTTTAACTGCAGATGCATTTACAATAGATGCAAACACTTCTATTCAAACTCCCATAACATGTTCTGTTATAACTGCACATGCATTTATAACATGTTCTGTTATAACTGCAGATGCATTTACAATAGATGCAAACACTTCTATTCAAACTCCCATAACATGTTCTGTTATAACTGCAGATGCATTTACAATAGATGCAAACACTTCTATTAAAACTCCCATAACATGTTCTGTTATAACTGCAGATGCATTTACAATAGATGCACACACTTCTATTAAAACTCACATAACATGTTCTGTTATAACTGCACCCGGCATTTTTTAATGCTGCACCCAAAGGGAGCTGAAATTACCAGTTTTGTCTCCAATCATCTCTCTCCACATCAGTCAGTTTTATCTGGAGACTTGTGTAATAATAGGCTAACATAATAAAACCCTCTATAGCACTGCAGGTGACAACACTGTGTCACCAGAGCTTGTTTAACTGAAGCACTGATGAAAGAGAAGAGAAGTTCCCCTTTTTTTATTTTCGATCCCTCTTTTAAAAGCAGCCCAGTTGTAGCTGTGCAGGCGGATCTGCTGACAGCGCCCTGCAAAAATATAGGTCACACACTCACACACACACACTCTGATCGTCAAACCAGTACCATGTCCTCTGGGCTCAACTGCCAATAATTTGACATACAGCAGAGGGTTTGCTGTGCAGCCTTCAGCCTACCTGTGGCAACTCTCTAATGGTGCCACACAACGCTGCAGCTTAGATTATACAGCCTGTTATTCGCTGTATAATATAGCCTATTTTGTATATGTGCATCTTGACAATTTAAATCCCAAAAAGCATGAACCACATCACCAGTGAGTTTGTACTATGTGCTGTAAATGTCACCCGCATTAAAGGTCCCATATTATGCTCATTTTCAGGTTCATACTTGTATTTTGGGTTTCTACTAGAACATGTTTACATGCTTTAATGTTCAAAAAACACATTATTTTTCTTATCTTGTATGTCTGAATATACCTGTATTCACGCTCTGTCTGAAACGCTCCGTTTTAGCGCATTTCAACGGAAAAGCAACGGAATTGCGTTGCTAGGAAACAGCTTGGGTCCATGTTTACTTCCTGTCAGCTGATGTCATTCACATACACTGCAACCAGGAAATAAACTGAGACACATTTAGTATGTTTACGTTTAAAACTGTGAAATGGTGTAAATATTGTATATTTGTGACATCACAAATGGACAGAAATCCTAATGGCTTGTTTCGAACACACATTTCTGAATACGCGGCTGTGTGTGTATTTCTCCGTGGATTGAGTGTTTTGATAGTTTAACAGTATTTATATAGAACTTAAACCTGCTTTATAATATAAAAGACAAATCTCATATCGTCCAATATGGGACCTTTAAAGCCAATAGATTTATGGGGGACTTTAATTGGAAACATGAGAGGAAAAACGTGCATGAAAAGTCTTGCATTTTTGTGCAAGACTGTCACCAAAAAATGGTGCAATTCGTTTGAATGTGCATCGTGGATTGCATCAAAAGAGAATCAAACGAGCTAAAAAAAAAAAAAAAACCCGATGCTCTTTGCATGCTCCAAATATAATTCAGCAGCAGAAGGGTTAAACTGAAGCCTCCGTGCAGAGCTGCTGCAGCCAGCCAGCCTATTAAACACAGGCACGATATATCTCTGCCCTGCCATATAAGGCAATGGAGAAAAAGCGACCAAATGTGGCGTTTTACACTCGTTAATTCTCGAGTTTCGCTCTTGAAATGTGCACAGGAGGGGGTTTAGACTCAAATGTTGCAAACGTGCTCGATGAAAAGTGCGTCTTTTTCGCTTTATTCCCATTTTTTCCCCCGTGCCCTTCAGCGCATACGCCCTGCTTCCCTAGCAACAGCATGAAAGGAGAGAGAGAGAGAGAGAGAGAGACGCAGAGAAACAGAGAGAGAATTTAAGTTTGTGACAAACAAACGAGCTCTTGATAAAATGGCACCATGCAAAAGGATTGACGTGTTTCCTCAAACATTATTCAATATCATCGAATCGAAATGCAAAAGCGCAAAAAGCTCCGAGCGCGTTTTATAGAGCACATATTTTGGTGAGCTCTTGTTTACTCAACCAGGTACCCAAAATACAAATTATGTGTCATTTTTGTTGTGTGTGTGTTTGCACTGACTGGAATGAGTGTGCGTCAATAATCATTTAAGATCCTCTGAGTCAGCTTGTCTGCGTGTGAGTGTGATCTGATCTCATGGAAATATGTTTGGTTATACTTTAAATAAAAAAAAAAACAATATGAGAATCACCTGGAAGGACTGTGAGGTGGAACAGCGTCACCAACACGCAGCACTTCTTAAATTATACAGGTTATATGCGCATCAAGTATGAAGGATTTGAGGAATTAGAAACCATTCGTTGCTTATTTAAAAAAAAATGTGTGTGAAATTGGTTTTGTGAGGAGCTGAGTGTGTTTTCCTCTGTGGCCAAGAGATCCATATATATATACCTGTAGCCTGAAGCACCTCAGTAATTACTGATCATCTTATCACAAATCCTTTGAAGCACTAAGATATGTCTTCATATCTTTACTTCGTTATGAATGTATTTGTTGTTGATCCCCCAGATCTGTCTGTCTGTCTGTCTGCCCTCTCAGGAATGCGCTCAGGTGAGCACGTATCCACCTTTTTTGCACTTGTTCACCTGTGACGTTTGACATTCAAGATGTTGATTAAAAAAAAAAGAAAAAAAAAAAAAAGTCGCAGATTGGAAATCAACCGGTTTTTGGTGCCGACAGCTAAACTGGAAACTTTTCAAGCAAATAAAAGAAACACACATACATAAATAATGAAATAAAACAGCGCTGATTAAAATCAAACAGTGATTTGGTTGAGAATAAGATGTGAAAAAGGCTCAACCCCAAATTCAAACAGCGCAGAGACGCTCCTGAATGTGTCTCCTCGTTTTTACGCACTTATTCAAAGTGTGAAAAATGCCTCTAAAATGAACAACAAACACAGATATTCACTTAGTGGCTGTCCTTGTGTTATACTTTCTTGTTTTTCTTTTTAAATGCTCCATGAGTGCTTTTGAAAAGAAAGAAGAAAAAAGCATTTTATTTTGTCCTTGCTGCACAGTCAAGGTCAAATGAGCTGTTATCTAAAACATGAGGATAAACTCAGGGTCAGTCAGTCTGTTTCTTTATCTCCTCTGTTTGAAGGGACTCTTCTAAAACAAACCTTTTATTTCAGTTTGTGCCAAAGCTTTTATATCATTACACGTTGGATAGAGAGAGAATATGTTTCTTTGAGACATCTAAAAGCAGGAAATGCTTTAAGATTACAACTTCTTCTCTGTGAGTTTAAAGGAGGTTTCTGTGATGATAGACTCTGCAGAAGAAAAGGAGTGTTGTAAGAATGTTTGTGTATTTATGTGGGTGTACTAGGAGGGCCAGGGTCAGGTTAAGTCCTGATCTCTGGTCCGGTCTCAGCAGGAACCACATGGGAGCTCAGCCTTGTGACGTTTTTTGTTTTTTTTGCCATTGCAACACCAATTTCTTTCCCTCTTTCTGTCTTTCCACGCACACTCTGCGTGCACACAGCTGGCTCGCTGGAGAAGCCACAAAATGGTGGCTCAGGACGAGGGGGGGGAGAAACCAGGGAGGCCTCCCGTCCTTGGCACCCAACCACCCACGGTGCCAAGAGTGCCAACTGAGGGAATGGAGAGATGAGGAGGAGGAGGAGGGAAACTGGGAATGTGTGATTGATGCAGAGGGCAAGGAGAAGGTGTAGTGGGAAAGACGAGGAAAAAAGAGGGACAGGAAAGAAAGACCAAGATTCATTCCTCCACAGCCACGAGGAAGAAAAGAGCTGATTGGTTTAAGAGGACAGAATGCAAGGACAGGGTTTAGAGGAGGCGAAGGAGAAGGAGGAGGGTGTGGGGGGGTATTACAAAAATGTTAAGAGGGCCCTACAGCCATTCTCACGGCGCTCAGCGGGCGGTCATTAAGCTCCACTATCAAACAGGCTGATGTAGCGATGGACGTACACATGAAACATGCAACACACTTAATGGCAAAGAAGAATGTTGCTGAAAAACAAACCGGAAACTCGCCGACTGGAAAGCTATTTGCTGTGTGGTTACTACACACGTTCAGGGCTAATTATGCTGTAACAATATCCGGCGCCCGCATCCCCTTCTGCTTCAGGTGCTAACACAGAAATCTCCCGCTCCCTTTGTCTGCCCCTGACATATGTTTAATTATGATAATTGTAACAAATGAAAGCCATTAGGAAGCCATTCATCTTGGCGCCGCGGATTTTAATGCACTATGAAGATGGGGTGGGGAGGTGTGTGTGGAGAGGAGAGGAAGGGTGGGGGGGGGGGCAGCGGAAATTCCTCCTCCAGTGTCATTGTCACGGCCATTGTTGCACCGAGGCGACAGGTCTGCAGAGAGGGGTGCTCCTCTGCCAGGGTGGGCTCCCCTCCATCCCTCCATCCCTCCATCCCTCCCTCCCTCTTCCCCCTCTGCGCCCTACCGCCTGCTTGCCTGCAAGGCTGCCGTCGTGTGGGGTTCACCCCCACCTCCTCCTCCACCACCACCACCACACATCCACCACCACCAACATAAGCTTCCCCCATTGATCCCCCTCTACCCAGGAGCCTGAGCAGGAGGTGGGGGTTTGCAGGGAGCCTGGGAGAAGAGGAAGAGGAAGAGGAGGGGGGTTACTACTACAGAGCACCAGGCTTCCAGGGGGGGCGAGGGCCGAGATCAGGGGCGGAGGAAGGAGGTGGTGCAGTGGAAGAATGCGGCTGACTTGTCGATACGGTATTGAGCCTGCGGTGGGGAGGACAGCGTGGATGTTTCGTGCACGCAGCACACTGCATGTTGAAAATTATTCATTCACCGCCATCGACAACAGATATTTTGTGTTTTTTGTGTAGGAAAAAATCACAACAAGCGAGCTGAAACACAATAGCGAGCGCACAATGGCACGCCTCGGAGAACAATAGCTGAATAATCCACTGAATAATTGTGTTGCATTTTTTTTTTCCTCTCTGATCTAAGGCAGAAGTGATTCCCTCTGCACGAGATGGGGTGGCTGTTTTCAGACCTCGCGGTATAGCAGATGCGGCTCCTCTAAATGTGGCCGTGACCCAGCGTTCAGATTTAGCTCCCTTCAGTCTAATGCCATGCTAATGATGAGTGACGTAGGCCCTTATCCTGAGAGCACTTCTCCTCCCTCCCCTCCCCATCTCCCGGGAACAGCTTATTTGCCTGTTTTTAATTGCGTTTTAATTTACATGTAAGCCTGGAAGCACCACGATGAGGAGCTGCCTTTCTTCTTCTTCCTCTTTTTTTCCCCGTCACCACTCATGAACTGCTTTTTTACAGGAAGAAGAAGAGGCCAGATTGAGCAATAATGAACACAACAAACCCGGGGCAGGAAAACCAGGCGCAGGTTCCTCTTTACGGGGTCAACACGGGTTCAGAAACAATCAAGTGTCCGGGGCAGATAGGAACACGACACAGGGAGAGGGTTAGGAGGCTGGGGGGGAACGGAGGTGGAGGGGCTTTGCAAGTTGATGATGTAGATGAAGCGGCCATCTCTCCATCAAAAATGTAATAAGAGGAAGGGTGGACAGTGAGCTTGCAGATAGACAACTTTAATGTCTATCTATATGGAAATTCAGCCGTGCGGGTGTTCGCCCCGCTGCTTCTTCTTCTTCTTCTTTTTTTTTTTTTATCATAATTCACTTTTGGGTTTTGATTGGCTGCGTGGAGAGCAAAGAGAAGGAGGCTTCAGAGGAGGAGCCGAGAGATAAAGCGAGCTTTCTTTTACTTGAGCAAAGAGCACAACAGGGATTTAAGATTTGTATTAAATTTGGAGAGATAATGGAGCCGCCGCAGAGCGTCTGCCATTTTGTGCAAAAAAAAAAAAGGTGACAATCACTCAGAAAGCGCCGTCCACAGCACAATATCAACAAAGACAGCTCAATATTATCTATTGTTTTCTAGCTTGTGTCTTGCTTTTTCTCTCTTCGGGCTCAACAAAAATAAAATGTACTGTCTCACTAACTCCAGCTGTTTATCTTCTGTGCATATAGATATCCTACATTATAGAAAACTTTCCAGACAATAAGTACCCACATGGCTTTATAATCACCTCTCACTGCCACACTGATGGCCTACGGCAAGCCTGTCAGGACTCATATAGAGCTGGCAGTGTGTGTGTGTGTGTGTGTGTGTGTGTGTGTGTGTGTGTCAGTCACTCAGCGCCCTGCCACGTGCACCAGACATCATACACTCAACACAGGAACTCGGTGTGTGTCGCAGGTACTGCAGCTCGCCACATCAGAGCGAAACAGGCCTCTTCCTGAACACAGCAGCACAGACAGCCCTTTGTCTGCAGCATGTCCTGTATTGTCCCCTTCTGCTGCTGCTGCTGAGGTCCCGTCGTCACTGAGTGACATGTTAGATGATACAGTAGAACCACAAATACCTAAATGCATAGATTTAATGTGCAGAGAAGGCTCTTATACTGTGAGCCACGGGGTCCTACATAAACACTCATTTCTGCCAAAGTTAGTTTTGGTTGTTTCTCAAAAGAGATTTCTGTCGGTGCCGCTGATCGTTGAATCAGTATCTGACATTTAATTTCTGACACTTTGGTGTTGTTGTTTTTCGTACGGTTGTTTTCCAGTCAATCAAATCTGATCAAACCGCACCCACACAGTCCTGATGAAGCAGATAAACTGGGTTGTTTGTTGAGCACTGTGTTATCAAAGTCGAACATCATTGTGGCTTGAAGATTTCAGCTTTAATGTTCCTTTTGTAGGCTGACAAATGTTCCCTTGTTTGGGTTTGTTTAGACAAAACTTACTTTTAAAGCCAATTAAATACAAACTCAAAAATGCATGGTTGTCTGACTATAGTGAAGGTTGTTTTTTCTTTGCTTATGAAAAGTTGACAATAAGGAAATACAAGCTTTTACCCATCAACACCTAGTGAGCATTGAGTTGGTGATTTGCAGGTCAGAAACACGTCTATGCTTCGAGTTTAAAACTCTAGTTATTAGATGTCTACGTCACGTGTAACGGCTGTTTCAACAGCATTTCATTAAAGGAGAGGTTCACATTTTTTCAATCTGTCTTAAAAAGGAACAGTGCGTAGTATTTCGGGGGATCTATTGGCAGAAATATAATATTAATAAGTATGTTTTCTCAGGGTTAAAAGGTCAATTGTTTATTGGGCCCATCCACCCGCGTCTTTATCGCTTTTTAAACTACGTCCCTAACCCTTACCATAGCATGTATACACAGATGCGTTTACATTGCAGTCAGGACAGGATACATGGCGTACAAATGATACGCCGAAATGAAGACAGGCGTACTTATTGCACGCTAAATTCCTTGCACATTATCGTGGCATTAATACGCCTTTTCATGCGAACGGGTTGGTTGAAACAACAGCTGCATGTCACCTGGACGTTTAACCAAATGTAGCCCGCCAGCGTGATCACAAGCTCACCTGAAAAACAACGTCAGTGCACTTTGTGTTTAGAATATTTTTGTCAAACTATTTCAAGGGTAAGAAGGTCACGCTTGAATTTAGCCCAGTTTGAAAGTAGACCAGTCGTCTCCACGCTTACTGGGCGATACGAGTACATGCAGATTTATCGGTGGAGCCTCCAATGCGAGGAGGAATCTCCCTCCCAACAACAACACACTGAGATCAGGGTCTCTAGAAAAGCCTGATTCAGCAAAGCTTAACATAATTCGCCAGCTCCGTCTTTGTCAAGACACGAGACACGTGGAGAAGATTGCCTCGCTTACACCGGGCGTCCCATGTGTTCCAATTCGATATGGTTTCTCCGTGATATATCTCTCTTGTCCTCATGTGATGGTTATTTAAAGGGAGAGCCATGGATTTTCTCCCCGCATACGACATAATGGCAAATCAATAACACGGGCCATACGGGGAGAGAGAGAGAGAGGGCATTTCATACAGCGGCCTAAACGATGGGACGCCAAATTGAACTGGAGTTCTGGCAAAAAAGGAACAGATGGATTTTCCAACTGCATTATTATAAATAAATGTTTGATCGTTGTTGCCATTTATGGAGTTGAATGCAAACGATCCCCTAATCATTATGTTGCACGTTCGGCTGCACACACACAGCCAGATTTGCCTTCTTAAATCAAAGAATAAATCCCTTTTAAGATGACGCTTTCTTTCTTTTGGTGTATGTGCCGTTCAATTATGTGTGTGCTAAGCGTGTGCTCACACACATGTGGAGCGTGAGGACGAGTACGCTGATGTGCCTGCGAGGTCCCCGTGGTGTGAGCACACACACACTTAAACACACTTAATGCGTGTCTTTACCATGGCAAGGCCTGTCAGAAAGCAGACGTCTGACATCATGCTCTGAGCGAGGAGGAGGTTTTCCACCGCCGCCTGGGTTACTGTGTGTGTGTGTGTGTGTGTGTGGGAGGGAAGGGAAGGAGGAAGACGGTTGTTATCATGACTTATGGATTGGACAGCAGTTTCCTACTGGGCAGGGGAGACAGGAGAGGAATGCTGTTTTTTTGTTTTTTTCAGAGCGGAGGGGTTTTGCAGGAAAGAATGAGAGGATGACAAGATGAAAAAAAACATGGAAATGAATCTCCACCAACCACCGGCGACGACAAAAACACAAGGGAGAGGGGAGTCGGATGTCAGAAGACAAGACGCCTGGAGGTCCTCTGTGTTTACACTTTCCATTCTGTCAGTCAGTGCCTGCTCCGTCGTCTTTATCTCTGACACGGCTGGCAATCCCTCAATGACTCACCACTCTCTGAAGTGCTGCGAACGTGGCTTTGCTGGAGGAGGAGGAGGGGAGGGCTGAGGATCGACAGCAAATCCTGCTTAATCATTCCCGCCACCACCACCGCCACCACCACCACCACCACCACCACCACCGATAGCCTTTGGGCATGAAAGGATGTGGATGCTGTGGGTGGGAAATGAGGGAGCAACACTTCACATCCAGATATGGTGACAGCTGAAGTAACAGTTTGTGACTGCTCAGCTTTACCCACGCTCCCACACTGACAAAGAGAAGGTTGTCTTCCCCCCCGTGTCCCCAAGTTGGAGAGCCGTCATCGGGGCGGCGGAGCTCTTGGCCAAACTCCTCGGGACGAGAGCTTGTTTTTCAAAAGGGCCTCTTTTGTGTCGGTGCAGCCCGAGACGAGCGGATCATTAACAAGCTGTCAGTGTGATTCAGTTTTCTCAGTGTGAACGCGGTCAGATCAAACCGGATGAGCCTCTTATTCATGTTTTTCATTGATCCGTGCGGCTGGAAATGGCTGAAAACAAAGCATTTCTGCACACGGACAATAAGCTGGAAACAAACCTCACCCTCCTCTTGGCAAACAAACACACGCAGACATACTACACACACACACACACACACACAGCGGCTGATGAAGAGCTGAAGTGTTATTTTATAGACAGCATTGTGTGACTTTTCACACCTTTGCAGAAGCTGCACACATGCACCGTGTGCACACACACACACACACCGGTGCTGTGGCTGAAAGTGAATTATGGAAGAGATCACAGTTTCATAGGCTTTTCCCCAGCACACACACACACACAGACAGACACACACACATCTGCAGATGCCGTATTGGCCGGGTTGAGTCTATCAGAGCGGTGGATGAGACGGGGCCTGGAGGAGGGCCGGGATGTGTGATGGTAATCTAACACTTTTGAGCTGGAGATTGAGCACAGAAGCCGAGCTCACACTCACACCTCTCCGTTTTCCCAGCATGCACGCGGTCATGGGGATGGAGGGCCGTTTGAAGCGGGGGGGTTTTTGTCGCGTTAATCACAAAGAATTGAAGCTACAAACAGTTGAAAGAATATTTCAATGATGTCAGCAAGGCAAAACATTCAATAGTTGGTTGAGACAAAAATATACAGAGTCAAATTTATGCAAAGAGCGAGATATGCTATCTGGATGCAGCTCGCTGATTGGACAGAGAGGGGTCTTGTGGTGAAATGAAGAAGTAATGCTCCATGGTCCAGGAAATATCACACTGAACTGCTCACACATGCTGCTGGACGATGGATGCAGCTATAGAGAAACAACCAAGCACATACTCGCCAACCTTGAGAACTGAATAGTACTAGGGAGGCTTTCAAAAGCAAAGCGGGGGGAATGGGGGTCCTCCCCCAGAAAAATTTGAGTTTTTGTTTACTGCATTCTGGGGATTTTTAAAGAATGAAAATAAAAAAATAAAAAGTAATCTGCAAATAGGCCTACTTTTAATTTTCTGTTAATTCTCAGGAAAGAAAACTGAATAATTCGCCCCTCTGGCATAAACTCATATTCATCAGTTTTTATACATGCATTCATTTTTTAGCCCCTGCTTGAGTTTTTATTTCTCTTAGTACTCTCCATTTCCATTTCCCCCTCCTTCTCTCACACACTGAAGGTCCTTTCAGACACAACGCATCAACGGCACCACTGCGCTCTGAAACCCGTCCGGCTACGCCACGACGGCTTTTCGCTGCGTCACGTAAAGCTCAACTTTGGGCATTCTCCGCGTTGTGATGTGCGCCGAGCGCAGCTCAAACCGCATTGTGTCATGAGCAGCTCTCTGTCACATTTGGTGTAGCTCTATTTCAGCTTTGTTGGGCATCGTTTGCCGTGCAGTGTAAAACGTAGCTAGCTTACCTCCAATACTCTCTACAAAATGGACAAGCCATACTGTCCACATCTTCCTAGACACAGCATGTCCATATAACGTTACGCCGCTACCTCTTTTTTTTTAGATGTTTCAGCAGACAGGATGGCACAGATGATCAAGGGAGCACGTTTCTGCCTTGTTAGCACTGTGACCCGTACGGACCTCTGCTAGCAAACACACTTTACCTGCCTCAGAGCTTTCAAACCAATCTTTATCTATCTATCTATAATCTATTTGACACGTACAGTGTGAGCGCTCAGGTCGTGGCTGACGATCGGACCGTACGGTGTGAGCACATAAATCGTGAGCTTTGACTTTACATCACAAACGATCTACTCGTACAGTAAGAGTAGGACGTACACAACAACGTTTCTAAAATCGTACAGTGTATGCCCAGCTTTATAGACGCTGTACAGAGCCAGAAACAGGTTGAGATAATGAAAAGGAGAAAAAAAGGAGTGAACATTTTTCATAAATCGGGAGAAATACGGGAGAATTGTGACCTCAGGAGGAAACCGGGAGAGGGCGATGAAAAACTCTTTTCGGGAAGATTTTCCGGGAGGGTTGGCAAGTATGACCAAGCAGGCTATGGAATAAAAAGGCTTCACACATGGCCCTAGATCACTTATTCCACGAGCCAGCCCTGCAAACACACTACAGACACTAAGACAATCTTTGTGGTTATCATGCACGCAAGTGCAAACACAAACACTTGCTCTGACTAAACACACACACACACACACACACACACACACACACACACCGTCCTCTTCCATCATACTACTTGTCATCTGCTCTCTCATATTTCTGCAGAACTGCCAGATCGTGTTGTTTATACCAGCTCAGCTCAGCACACACACGCCATGAGCTACAAGCACATGTTTGAAGCTGAAGAGAGAGGAACAAGGCGGTTTTAGCGCCACAAACACAAGTCTGCTCCTTTTCTCTATGAAAAGTCTCCCAATCACAAAACCAATGGATGCTTCACAGTTGTAAGAAAACAAGAGTGATTCTGCACTCATAATTATTTCCACACCCTCCACTCTCTAGCCAAGTGTCAATATCTCAATGAAACAGCCTCCTCGAGACAACACCAGCTCTGTAGATGTCTCCCTGACGTCCCTTAATGTGGCTGCTTCAGAAAAACTGTTAACGAGCATGAGAGGGAAGGTGCACCTCCGGGAATGAGAGGAGAAAACTGAAATAAAAAATAACGACTGGGGCAGATGGATGCAAAAATACCGCATGGGAGACATGGACATTTTTGCATAGAATGTTTGAGAATTAGTTTTATCATATGAAACTGGCCAATCAGTCCTCAGAAAGCCAGTCAAAGACACCTGACATGTTTTTAAATGATATATGATATTTGAAGCATCTCTAACTTAAAGGTGCAGTGTGCATATAGACTATTAATTTACTGAATTACCAGAAAACATTCTATATCATGGATATATATTGTTATTGAGATATGAAATGACCCTAGTGAAGAGGACCCGCTCCGTATGTAGATATGAAGGGCTCATTCTAAGGTAACAGAAAAACAATAAATCTTAGTTTCAGGTGATTATACACTAAAGAAAACATAATGTTATATTATATTGCTGCCAATAGATCCCCCGAAATGCTACACACTGGTCCTTTAAATAAAAGCTCTGAAGATGTTGTTTTGTCGGCTTATAGACTAAAGTCTGTTCCTGCTTTTTATTCAAGTTATTCTTCTAAATAAAAAAACACTTTTCATCCATGCTTCAATCGGAGGAGTTGCATCCTGTTCCCTGTCAACCTGCCAATGTTTGTGAATCACCCTCCAACAGAGACTCCAGTCTCTACATAAAAACTAACAATCGGCCCATTTAACCAACAGATTGATAGTAAATGGCTGGTGAACTCCAGATAGTAAAGTGAGCGGCGTAACAATGCCATAAAGCTGATGTGAGGCCCTCGGTCACGTGACCCCGGAGTCTGACTGCAGTTCCCTCGCAGGTATTGATTGAAATGGCCACATGAATGATTGCATCAGTCGGGTTATTGATGGACACGTGGGGAAAGAGTGTGTAATTAAACAGTCCCCCGTGTGTGCTCAGGTCACCCTGATGGCTATCAGCAATAAACACAAGATGGACGGAGATCAATGTCGGAGTCTCAGATTTCAAAACGGGGAAATCATGAAATCATGGAGATCCTGTACAACATCATCAAACGGGGCCAATTCTTCTTCATATAAACTAATTTTCCATCATGTTTCCATGTCACACACACGTCCAGATCGTTTTCCCTCCGGGACCGTGCGCGGTGACCTCTTCCATCATCTGCAGCAGGAGAATGACTTTGATTCCTATTTCAGCGCCTCATCTCATCCATCTCTCGCAGCTCTCCATTGTCTGAGGCTGCATTTAAAATGACAGTGATACATACGGCGCATTTACAAAAGACAAAAAGGTCGACAAGGCCCAGTTTTTGCACGCATTAAAAAAGCCGTGACAAAACCCGCGCCACGGCGACGCATAAAAAATTCACGGGGAATTTATCGGCCCCCTCTTCTCGGCAGCATCCGGAGACTTAGCCGGGCTGAGGTGGGCGTGAGGATCCCATTAAAATGCACTACAGAAAATGAGATTTGGGGGAGCCCTGTGAAAAACCATGCATGTAATCATCTCTCTTCCCTTCTCAGTTTATCTGCGAAGGATTTGGAGGAGGCTTTGGTTCCCCACCCTCAACCTCCCCCCCCCTTACCACACATTAATATTCATAGAGAAGATTCTCTCCTTGCTGTCTGTTGCTGCCTGTAGCACACAGCTTATTAGGAATCTCAAATGTGGCTCGCAGACTCTCTGTTGGGGAAAGCCTATTGTGATTTTCAGACACTGCCCGTGTGGACTGACAATGTGAAGGCTACACATGGCACGGATCATGTTGTGAATCCACCAAAAAAAACAAAAAACAGAGTAAAAATATCGCTCTTTATTTTGTCTAATTGGCCCGTTGTGAATTAGCTGCCTTGTGCTGAGCAATAGCAGATTCACGGTTCAGCGCTGCAGCAGTGAGTTTACAGACCCACTGGTTTGATCTTGTGGCTTGTTTTGGTCAAAGCCGCCGTGGTGGAGTGAGTCAGAGCGAAACCAAGTGCTCCACTTTTGTCTTTTCCTGCTTCGGTTCATGACGAACATTAAAAAAGGGAGAGACGAAGAGGTGACTCATGCCTCCCATGAACAACCTCAGTAATTATGCACAAAGTCATTAAGTCCACCTTGCAGATCTCTGAACAACAAGCGTCACGCCACTGACTACACATTACAGCATTTCCTTCTCCTCTCGGAGTCACCTCAATTTAGTTTATTTTTTCCTGACACACTAAATGTAAAAATATAAGTTATCTCCAAGTTTTGCCTCCTTTGTTTCTCTTAAAGCTGCAGTGGGAAGAAGTGGAGCAAATATGATTAAAAAAAAGTTATTTTTATAAAACAGTCACTATATCCTGACAGTAGTGCATGAGAAATCATGTTCCTCCGGAGTCCTCCGGTGCTCCTAATGGCATCTGCAAGATTTCACAGACTGGAGGAAAACAACCAATCAGAGCTGATCTGGAGCCTTGCCGTCTCTGAGCAGCTGTCAATCACTCGCAAACTCTGATCAAACGGTCAAACTAGGCAGCGCTGATCAAATATGAATCAATATTCTGTTACTGTAATGCTTATTTCTATCCTCAAATGTTCTCAGAAACATCTTGTAGTGTACTGTTTAGCTGTAAAATGCCATGTTGAGATCAAGTTTAGGAAATACCAAGCACCGCCCACCAGCTGGAGCAAACCTTATCATTTTACAGCTGAACTGTACACTACAAGATGTTTCTGAAAACATTTGAGGTGAGAAATAGGCATTACAGTAACAGAATATGAATTGATCGGAGTACGCAAGTGATTGACAGCTGCCTCCGTTGAATGAACAGCCAATAGGAACGCTGTCTCTCTGAAATGACCTGTGATTGTCTAAAGTCTCCTGCCATGGCCTAGATTTTCTAAAAAAAACAGAGCCATGAGGAGGTGCAGAAGTCTAGTTTTCTCTCAGGACACTTGAATTACAATATGCTGAAAGGTTATAATAAACAGAACAAACAACAAACAACAAAAACATTCTTCCTTCTGCAGGTCTAAAGGTGTGACAGGATGCCAGATGTTGGCCTATATTCAAAATGCAAAACATCCACCTGACTCACACCAACTCGTGCAGCACACACAAATTATTAACATTGGGAAGATCTATAACTTTAAATATAAAGCAATGGGTTTCCTTGTATATCCCAATGAATGTAATTAATATAAATCATTATTTCTAAAAGCCCTTACTTGACTCGAGAGATAGAGACAGGAAACATGGCAAGAGAGCAACAAAGGTGTTGTATTTACATAGCATGCGTCTCAAACCACAAACCACAAGTACAGTACGCCCAGTCATAAATGATTTTAGGCACAATAGAGGCTGGTAAACTGCACAGTTTAATTGCACTAAAAGTCAAAAGTAAATCTGTTGCATAAGCTGAAACGATAACACACACACACACACACACACACACACACACACACACACACACACACACACACACACACACACACACACACACACGTAGACGGTCAAAATGTTGGTCAAAGCCTCTGCAAACATTTGCCTGCGTCCTATCTGACCCTCTTCTCCAGAATACACTGAAGTGAGTAGAGAGCAGTAGAGTATAGTCTCTCTCTCTCTCTCTAACCACTCTCCTCTTTCACATGTAAATGAGTCTTTAATCTCTGCTGCTCTAATAGACAACCATGGCAACGGAGGCAGGCCTAATGAGGCGGCGGCGCAGGTTAAAATCTGCCTGCACGCCACCACCAACACCACCACCACCACCACCACCACCGATCGCACGATCAACAGTTTAACGCGCACATATTCCCACATGCACAAACACCTATGCACGCATTGGCATACATCTTGCATCCCTGCACAGGAGAATTACTGTTTCATTTAACATTTGTTAATGTCGTATGAGTAGCGTATGAATTGAGAAATAAAAAGGGCGCAAAATAAAAAGCTGGAGCCTTTACGAGCTATTTTTTTTTTGCAAAGCAATTGTCTGAATAATTATGGCAATCTATTCAAATGAAGCACGACATTAATCACAGACTGACAAGAACCCCGTGCAATCTGTATGAAACAAACCATGAAGTGTATGATGGAGAGGGAGTCGTCTTAAAAATGTGAAATAACCACTGACCACACACTCAACTTAGTCCGCTGAAAAATGAAAGATGCTGCACACACACACACACACACACACACACACACACACACACACACACACTCACACACACACTCACACACACTGCTGATAAAGCTCTGAATACGGCGTTAAAAGGCACTCAAGTCGTGCTCATTTCCATGTGAGTGGTACTGATGCTCCGGCACTCTGTTGACTGTAATTTACAACCATATTAAATCCATTAGACCAACATGTGTTTTCAGAATATAGCTCTACCCACAGACAAGCTTTTCAGCGAGCAAACCTCAAACACACACACACAGACACACACAGACACACTTTACATAGTCTGCGAGTAAAGAAGAACGTGGGGGGATGTGTGTGTGTCTGTGTTTGTGTGTGTGTTGTATGAGAGCTACAATACAAAAGCAGTGCGTCGCAATTATTTCATGCGAACATCTGTATTGTTGTCGACCTTTAAATCCTGTTTTACTGGTTACTTGTGGGACCATTTAGCTTCACAAAATTCCTGTCTGTCAAAGACTGCCTCCCTCTCTCTCTCTCTCTCACACACACACACACACACACACACACACACACACACACACACACACACACACACACACACACACATTAAAGTACATTAATGTGAAGCTGTTTCTGGAATGAGAAACAGTATGTACTGTATGAGACAAAGGATTTGTTTGTGCTACAGGAACACGAGATATACTGATACCGAAACTGACACAGTTTGGTTTTTTATCGCTTTCCATTTGTGGGGCTTTTTTTAACGCAAGATGCATCGCTGGCATGCTGGAGATGTGTGTGAACAAGAACGTGGTCATGGGGTTTTTACTTGGGCAGTCAAAGTTAACGCGATAAGAAGGCAAATTCGTTTTAACGCCACTTATTTCTTTAACGCTTTAAGGCAATTGGATCTTTCGGAGGTTGTAGTGGGCTCGGTTTTAAAGATAGAGTAAGGACACTGGTATCACATGAAACTAGAAAAAATCTAAGGAATCCATTGGTATCACCATGTCATACTAGCTTGTCGGGAAAGAGGTAAAGGAACGCTCCAAACTTGTGCTAAATTTTGGCGAGGACAATGTCATGGCCATTTTCAAAGGGGTCCCTTGACCTCTGACCTCAAGACATGTGAATGTAAATGGGTTCTATGGGTACCCACAAGTCTCCTCTTTACAGACATGCCCACTTTATGATAATCACATGCAATTTGGGGCAAGTCATAGTCAAGTCAGCACACTGACACACTGACAGCTGTTGTTGCCTGTTGGGCTGCAGTTTGCCATGTTATGATTTCAGCATATTGTTTTATGCTAAATGCAGTACCTGTGAGGGTTTCTGGACAATATCTGTCATTGTTTTGTGTTGTTAATTGATTTCCAGTAATAAATATATACATACATTTTGCTTAAAGCAGCATATTTGCCCACTCCCATGTTGATAAGAGTATTAAATACTTGACAAATCTCCCTTTTAAAAGGTACATTTTGAACCGATAAAATGTGTGATAATTTGCGATTAATCATGGACAATCACGCCATAGTTTTTTACCAAAAATTGCATTAGTTCAGGGATTCCTCTTGCAAAAAAGTTAATTTGCATTTCATTGGTTTACCATGACCTTTAAAGACCTGAAAGTTTAAAAAAAACTGTGCAGCCAAAACACAGACGTTAAATGATGCAGTTTACATTAAATAATACTTCAATGTCAAGGAATAAAAACGTATGAAAAGGTTCACACAATGAAACATTCCCTCAGTTGTTGCTCTAAAAATCTCTGTATCAACTGCACCGCAGCAAATGACCCGTGAAATATTTGCACAAATACCGCCGCGCCGATAAGTACAACCTGTCACATTTTGCGAGAGCTCCTCTCTCACGGTTTCCTTTCTGGCGGCCCACACAGGGAGCAGATGTTGACGCGCTCCTACAACACCTTCCATTGTAATTATTCCGTGTACACCGACACAGTGCTATCACCTCACACAGGAGGTCTGTTGCTACACCGGCCTAATTAGCAATTAACAGTCATACAGTCATGAAAACACTGTCTATTGGGATCCACCGGGGGATTATAGGGGCTGTAAATGAGAAGAGGAGGAAAAGTTGAACAAAAGAACAGCACAAATATCTTTTCTGTGATGTGCATAATTTATAACGAGCAATCCTTTTCATGTTAATAAACGAGATATTGTGCGTTTTATATTTGTAAAACGATTGCGTCCTTTTGTCTCGATAGAAAGGCGTAGGCTGCTGACAGACAAACCACACTCTGTCTCTCCGTCTTTGGTGCAATGTTATTTTTGCCCTGAGGCCCAACACAATTAACACCCACTGCCAACTGGTAGGTTGTGCATGTGTGTATGTGTGTGTATGCATGTGTGTGTGTGTGTGTGTGTGTGTGCGTTAATGTGTCTGCTCCAGATACATAAACCGGTTTAATTTGTTTATTCATTCGGGCAAAAAAAATTACAGTTATTTCCGACAAAATGTGTGTTTTGCCCGTTAATTATGAATGTCTGCAGATGCATCATGGGGGAAATTTCACTTTGATTGATTTAGATTTTCATCATTTCCGGCTCCTAATTAATTGCTCTTCAGAAGTTAATTTCTCAGTAAAAAGCTGTGTTTAATTTAGCTCACAAAGAGGAAAATTACAGCGAGACACACACACACACACACACGCGCACACACACAAACATGCTCCGCTTTGCCACATAGCATCTGTTAAAAGGCACAAATCTCCTCAGATTGATCACTCAAAGGCAAATCGATGGCGTTTGGACGTTTTGGAATGTAACAGTAAATCAATTCAACCCCCTGAAACAAGAAACAATAAAGCTTTCTTCAGAGGTAATAAAAGAGAACACCCCGTTCCATTAATTTATTGCCTCCCCTGCATGTGTGTGTGTGTGTGTGTGTGTGTGTAAATGAAATATGAGTGGATAATCACAGGCCAGGAATTCTTCCAGCGGTCCGGCAGGCAGGCAGGCAGGCAGGCAGGTCGGTATGCCGTGCGGAGGAATGCGGAACTTGGAAAGTCAAAACAATGTTCGGTAATGGAATGAGGGAAAAAATGACGAAGGGCGTGAGGAGGGTCCAGGAGGACAAGAGCGAGGGAGAGGAAAAAATGAGTGGCCAAGAAGTGGAGGAGGAAGAGGAAGAGGAGGAATGAAGTGGGGAGGTTTTTTTTATCAGGCTGGAATGAAAACATTCCCAACCTTTTTGTGTCATCCAAATCTGTCAAAGCGTCCAGATCTGAGGCATCGCTTGAAATTTAGACAGAGTGAACATGCTTTTCAGGAACCCAAAATATGCATAAGCTACTCTGTTTATGTGTTCTGTTTATTATGAAGCTCTGAAATCCCTCCATAAAAATGGGGTTTACCACAATAATCACTCTTATTCTCCACCTTCTCCCTGTCTCAAACCTCATTTATAGCCTCCCGCGCCCCCCCATCCGGAATCGCTCCAAATCTGTGTAAATAAGGAAATGCTCCCATTTTCGATGCACGCCGCAGAAGAAAAGATGCGTGAAAAGATGCGTGAGCCCCGTAGCACAATACAATTCAGAGGTGTGGAAATCTCCCCTCCTTAATCCAGAAATCAGTGCTGTGGAAAGAGGGATTTGGGGCTGTCACTGCTAAGCTCCTTGTCCCTGGTGTATTATTGGAGCGGTGGCATATAGAGGAGAAACACTGGGAGGACGCCGCCGCTCGCTGCATTGTAAACAGGCTTCGGTATTTGGAAAATAAGCATCTCGCCACGACCGAATTTTTACAGGAGCAAACGTAGGAAGAATGATGGCATCGACGGCAGCGGTGCGCTTATCTCTGCGCTGCATCTGCGTGCATATGACTGCTGAGCTGCAATCTTTAGATGAATATACAGTATACACGGGCGTCTGGTGCAGGAAAAGTGGCAGAAAATGTGTGCAGAATGCAAATGAGTAACTCATTTATTAGCCGTTTCGCACATTTCTATCATCTTTTTTTGGCTCAAAAGAGGCTGAAAGATGATGCACCTCTATGTGTGCTGTTAATGAACTGAGAGATGTGATATAGTGCCTTTAATATGCACATATTAAATACATCATATGGTATGGAAATCTCTAAATAAGATGGTATTGCGCAGCGCTTTTTAGAAACTAGCAGAACTACAGCCGAGTAACTGTAGAAACAGGGCTCGGGGGATTCTGCATGCAGGAGCAATGCATAAGACATGAGCCGTGTTAGGGGGGTGAGTGGGTCGCAGCTCCAACCCTGTGTGCTATTCATAGACCCCACCGATAACAGGTTGACTTCTCTGGGAAAGCAGCAGGCAGGGAGAGGCGGCGAGGGGGGGGAGGGTGGTAGACGAGAGACAAAGGAGGGAGGGTGCAGGAGAATACACCTGTGGAAAGAAACTAAAACAGAGCTGAGAAAGAAGAGGAGGACGAGGAGGATGTTTTAGGGCTGAAACAAAAAGGATCAAACGAAGGATAACGAGGAAGAGGAAGCACCTTCCCATCCACACACACCTGCCAGCAAGAAAAGAATGAAAAGAGGAAATAGGAGAGTTTCCACACAAACAAACATCCACACCGTTTCAGTGCGGAGGAGCATCTTCCCTGCTCCATCTCTCCTCAATGTATGGAAATACACTTATGTCATGAGATGACAACGACACTCAACAACACGGCCTCATTCTGCAGCAGCGGCCGTCATGTGGCCCAGTGTGACTAACTACAATCATGTCGTCCCTGTGACTACACCCCGTCTCTCTGCAGCAGCAATTTCACACACATTCTCACGCTACGATCTTAGAGCTGAAGAAGGGACGGAAAAGAGAAACAAGAAATGCAGAATCATGTCTTTCTATCCCGGTCGGTCTCTGCATCTACAAGCCAAGCTGTTGCTTTCTGATTATAGTGATGTTCTTTTACTTTTAAATGCAGTACTTTTTCTTGTTATACAGTATTTTACATGGTTGTATTGGTACTTTTACTAAAGTAAATTATCTGAGTGCTTCTTCCACCACTGGTCCATGTGTCCATAACCACCTCACCTGTAGTCAGGAAGTCTGGAAATCAACACATTCTCATTCCCAACTCGTCAAATACCGCCGCTTGGTCGGTGCCCCTCGGCATCGGAGACCGACGCACGGGATACCCCTCCTGCATTACTTTTGGACGGACCAGGGACGGCGTATAAATATACACTCATTACATGCATAGTGTCCTTCAAATTAAACTAACGTTTTCACAGAAAGTTAGGTTTAGGCAACACAGACACTTAGGTTGGGTTAGGAAATGGTCGTGGTTGACGTTAAGTTCACAGACTAACGACTCACGTGACTCACGGAACTGATGATACCAACGAGTCAGGTGACTAACGACTGACTAACGACTGACGTCAAAGTTACTTTCAGTTTCATACGGGACACGAACGGTGGTCTTCTGGTTGAAAGTCTTGTGTTTGTTTGACTCATCCAACACCTATCCCGCCCGCCCTGAACGGACTCTCACGCTATTAATACTACGTCACTTGCTCCGACCGTCGAATAACGCCGTGGGTGGGTTTACATTGGCAATAGTTGAAAGCCCGGTTCGTCACATACTGTCGTTAAAAGCGCCACCGTGCGTCAGTTTCCAGTGCCGAGGGGCGCTGCACAATTGGCGGTATTTGACGAGTTTGGAGTGATGGTGCCTTCAAATGAAACTTGTGAGCTCGTGTTTACAACATGGGAAGTCGGTACACGATATGCTTAGCGTTCAAGTTGTTAAGTCGTGAGAACTGCTAAGCAACAACAATATTAACGTTACTGTCGGCGTCTAGAAGCAACAGAGGCTAACAAGTGTGTGACATAATGCAGGAAATGCAAAGACATAATGACAGAGGAAAAAGATGAGGCCTTTGGGAATATCAACATTTTCCTCAGACATATTATAAAATTAAAAAAAGAATTACAATATTCGACTAAAATTACATTATATATACTTATTATGTACCGAAAAATGAACTTCCATGGCCTCCACCATTTATGAAAATCACGCCAGAACTCGTGAACTCTGAGGTTTCAGTAACTTTCCACTTACGAGGTCGTGAATACGTCAAGAGGGGGGCGTTCATATGGACTCTTTCTTGTGAACAAGGTAAACACGACCTCATTTGAAGACCGGGTTGTGGAAACCAATGTTGGAGAATCCGGCATTGCCAGGAACCTGCAAGTTATCATTCTCACCAAACGTCTGCTGTTGTTTTAGGTTCTGATTGGCTCCCTCTTTACTGCTTTACTCCACATCACAGCGTCCAGTTCTCTCCGATCGAGGAGCTCTGCCAACGTAGCCGAGCCCTCATGCCAACGGAAATGGCCGCCTCTAATTTAGCTGAACCGGCTGCATTCCTCGCCTAAAACAAAGCCGTTGCTGTTCACCATATTAAGGCAATCTTGCAACAGATACCAGCTCCACGTTGAGACGGACTCTAATCCTTCTTTTCACGCTGGCCTCTCGGTCCTCATCCAATTGTACTACAATCGTCGACTGAACTCCCTCGGGCGTACGCACTCTTCATTTTTCTGGCCTTAATAGTGATAACGCATTTTATAAATAACACATGTTTCATTAAATGCAAATCTCAAAGGGGGAATAGGGGGATAGAGCCACGCTGTAATTAAAAGGAGGTAAAAACAACATGCAGGGAAAAGGCAACAACTAAAGCAGCGGGATGAGAATTAGTGGTTGGCTCTTTAGTAACCTAAAAATACTGCAATAAACATAAAAATATAAAGAAAGGATTTGTTTGAATGTGTGTGATGTGCCTTCAGGTGGTCGGGAAGTGCGTTCAAGAGGAACAAAGCAGCTCTTCCGAAACTCGAAACCCCCCTGTGGTTCATGGAGGATTAGACTGGACGCTCAGCTTGACAAATGTTGGTTTTAGAGGTTATTTCCTTCATGTTTACATCTGTCTAACTAAGTTTCCCTCTTATTCACACTCCTCATTTCCTTTCCCCTCCTCTTCCTCTCCCTCACACTCTCTCTGCCTGAGCCTGCCCTGACCCAGACGTCTGTTCCCCGTCTGAGCTCCTGCCAGATTCCTGCGAGGGGAGGAATGCACGAGAGGGCCTCGCCGAGCCACAATTAACATTTCGTCGGTGCAGCGCCCACACCTATGCAGGGTGCTTAATGATGGCATATTCATGAAAAGCAAATATTTGCACAGGAAAGCTGTCTCCCAGCGACCGGCGAGGAGGAGAAGAAGGGGAAGATAATTGAAAGGAGCTTGCGGCACTTCTAAAAAAAGGGCGAGAATGAGAGATTAAAAAAAAAAAAAAGATGGATAAATGGAGGGCTTTAAAGAGGCTGTTGGTAGCGAGAGGATACCATGTGAGGAGTGTGTAGTGACAGGAGAAAACCCTCACAGTGGGGGGACGGCAGCACACGCTGGGAGAGCATCAGCAACAGTAGTGAAAAAAATCCTGGCAAATCAGACGGAGAGGACAGGGGGAGGAAGATAGATAGAGAGAGAGAGAGAGAGAGGGGGGAGGGGGTGACAGGTAGAGGGAGATATTTCTTTAGCAGAATGTTACAGGCCTGTGTTTTTCTGTGTGTTTTCTGTTTTGCCTGTGATTCCCCAGGTACTGCAGTTTCTCCACAATGAAATGCTGAAATGCATCGCTAATAATCATAGACGCAGTTTGAACTTTAAGGTAGGTGGTTCACAAAAAGAAATCTAGAGGGAATGTAATGTGTACAACACAGAGAGGTCTAATGTATTGGGATGTGTGTCGCTTACATATTACACCCTCCAAACAGAATGCGACGCCAGCAAGCGTCAGTGACAAAATCAGTTTGATTGCATTGTTTTCTACCGGAATTAACTAACTGACTGCAAGTGACGAAGCGCTGCGCAGCGCGCCGTTTTGAGCTGAACTTTTGTCAGACACTGTTTATATTTATTCGTTATTCCAACGGATGATGATCGATGATTGGTGAAGTTGAAATGACAATACGACACCTCCTCATTTCACTGAAATCACCTAAATAAGGAGGCAGCTGGCTGGAGGGAGATCACCAGGAGATTGTCTGAAAGTTTACTGTTGGCTGTATTGTACGTTATTTTCAGTAAATATCGCAATATAAAACCTGTTTTCTGTTTAAAAAAATACAAACGTTGGAAGAGAACAAGTACTACTCACCTATCTTTTAAGTGGTTATGTCGCGAGTCTGATCTTGACCGCACAGCTGATGGTACGTGGTTTGTTTACATGGCATAACAGAAGTGCTTATTTAACGGTGTGTGGACAGAGAGTGTCCGATGTTACTAGGCTATAAGTAAATAAAAAGACCACAAATCTATCTTGGTTTCTTATTCTGTCAAAATGAAGAAACAACAAGGTCGATATTATTCATTATTACAATAAATTATTAGTTCTACGTTATTATAAAAAAATATATAAATGCATTTCTAGGGGGTTCAGTGAGCCCTCTGAACCAACGCAAACTGTGCCTGTGCTAATCATTGCTGGGCTATAAAGACGGCGAGTGACATTCGGTCGGAGTCAATGGACCAGTGGTCGACGTGCGACAGTGAAAAACCAATTACTTTGTACGTCTTGTGTAACCTGCGATACGTGAACTATTATAGTTTGGTTTTTTGTTGTAAATTTCAGTGCTTGTTTGATATTTAGGTTAATAAATCCCTCTTTATTTTCACTTACATCTCAGTTTCCTTGCTTCTTTTTCCCCGGTTTTAATTTTATCGTTACTACCCTCAATCAGGGAACGTAAAAATTAGGGGGCTCGTCCGGGATTTGAACCCCGGACCTCTTGCACCACAAACGAGTATCATACCCCTAGACGTAACACAGAAAAACAGAGATTTGTTTAAAAAAAAGAAAGAGAAGAGGAAGAGTTGACAAAGGATAGAGAGAAGGAGAGATGATACACTGACTGGTTTTCCAAGAGGAGCAGACTGCATACCGTCCTCCATTTCCCCAAAGAACATCCCTCCCTACTGCTGCCCCCAGCTGTGAGCGCACACACACACACACACATGCACACACATGCACACACACACACACACACATCTCGCCTGACTGTCTGGTTGGGGGAGGGGAACGCTGAGATGCAGGGAAACGGCGAGGGATAGTGATGGAGAGGGGAAAGAAGAAGAGAGGGATGCAACAAGAAGCGGAGGAAGAGAGGAATGCGAGCAGAAAAACAAAAGAAAAAAAATGACACGTGGCGTGCCTGTGTGTGTGTGCGTGTGCGCCTCCACCTGCACTGCAATGCTTACATAGTAAATCACCCACCTGACTCAGCATCACACACATTCACACTCACACCTCACTATTCATCATCCATGTTCTCCTGCCCGCCGCCACACACAAAATTCCAACAAAATCCCCCTGCAGAGAAGTAATTCAGGAGTCAATAACACGGTACACATGCACCCCTCGAAAACACACACACACATGCACCATCCCCCCTCCAAGCACACACACATATATGTGTGTACACACATGAACGAGACAGCTGGAGCTATCAAACCAAAGCCTGTGAGAGCCAGCTTTCTTCAGATGGATTTGAGATGTGGGCTTTACCGTATCATCTGCCAGCACGCTGCTGGGAATGAGACGTCACGTTCATAACAGCCTACTGCCTTATAAGGCAATTATCTCTCTCTCTCCTCTCTCTTCTCTCTCTCTCTCTATCTCCCCTTCAGTGGGGGGAGGGATGAGTGGTTTCAATTATGTGCAACAAAGACCAAATTAGGCACCTGGCAATTTCAATATGGCCTCTTTCTCTGCGTTAAGTTGATAGGATGTGGTTTTGATGGGGAGGTAATGTGGCCGCATCTCAGTCTCATGGATGAACACAAGCATTTGTTTGCAAGGTGGTAAACAAGTTGCTTTTGAATAAGGCTGTCAATCGATTAAAATATTTAAATCATGATTAATCGCATGATTGTCCATAGTTAATCACGATTAATCGCAAATTTATCACACATTTTTTATCTGTCCAAAATGTATCTTAAAGGGAGATTTGTCAAATATTGAATACTCTTATCAACATGGGAGCGGGCCAATATGCTTGTTTTATGCAAATGTATGTATATATTATTATTGGAAATCAATTATCAACACAAAACATGACAAATATTGTCCAGAAACCCTCACAGGTACTGCATTTAGCATTAAAAATATGCTCAAATCATAACATGGCAAACTGCAGCCCAACAGGCAACAACAGCTGTCTGTGTGTCAGTGTGCTGACTTGACTATGACTTGCCCCAAACTGCATGTGATTATCATAAAGTGGGCATGTCTGTAAAGGGGGGACTCGTGGGTACCCATAGAACCCATTTTCATTCACATATCTTGAGGTCAGAGGTCAAGGGACCCCTTTGAAAATGGCCATGCCAATTTTTCCTCGCCAAAATGTAGTGTAAGTTTGGAGCGTTATTTAGCCTCCTTCACAACAAGATAGTATGACATGGTTGGTACCAATAGATTCCTTAGGTTTTTTCTAGTTTCATATGATGTCAGTATGTTCACTCTTTAGCTTTAAAACTGAGCCCACTACAACCTAAAAATCACAAGTTGCGTTAATGCGTTAAAGAAATTTGTGGCGTTAAAACAAATTTGCATTAACTCGTTAACTGTGACAGCCCTGAAAAAAAAGATCACATTTCTTAAATTTGAAAAAAACAACGAAGATGCTCTTTTGTTCTTATCAAGGAAAGCAAACTCTGCACATCGCTGTGCACATTCCATTATGCCGGTCACACAAAGGCTCAGCAGCAGGCCGTGATCGATCCGCCCGCGGCAGCTCGGAGGGCACATTGAGACTCTACTCTCATTGACTACTTTACAATCAATAGTAGCTGATTACCAGCTGTAGAAACTCACTGGGGTATCTGACGCTGCTCTGCTGCTGCGATCGGGCACTCGGTTTCACACACAGACCACAAATAACACAAGATATACAACCAGTTGCTGCACTCAAATGCTCTTTCTCTCTCCACTGCATAATGCACACACACACTGTAATGTAGATAATCTCCCTAATGAGGGATGGCAGGTTGCAGCTGTATGGAAGCTGTCATCTGTCGGACAGTACGGCCCGCACACGAGGGCCGTGAGATATAGATTTCACCGCAGACATAACTACAAAAGTGTGAATGCAGGTTTTTTATTTAAATTTCCTTTTTTTCCCTCAATTTAGTTTAACACCATCCAGCCGTTAAGCCCACCATTATCTCCTGACACCATATTTGAACACCCCCAAGTCAAGAATGGAAAAATCAACTCTCCATCGTGTACGAGTGTGCACTCAACCATCCCCTTTTTTCCATCTCCATGTATGGTGCTGCAGCGTAGCTGCGAGGGGACCTTCCTCTCGGTCTCTGCACCTCGCAGGCAGCTCGTCGTCTAATCCACTGAGCTGCTGAGGAAAGAGTGCTGACGGTGCCCTTTTCCACCGACTATCTCCTAATCCAGCAGGCTGCGGGTCTGGGAGTATAATCCCGGATTAGGGACTCCTCCCCGTGGAGCGACCATAGGGTCCCTCGTGGGGGCCCCCCCCCCGTCACAGTCAGCTGTGCCTGAGGCGCCGGTGCCTTTCACATGGTGAGAGAACACAACAGCCAATCCAAAAACAGGCAAACAGTGTGTGATTAGGATTGAATTGCATCAGACCTCGCCTTGTCGCCCTGAGGGGAGCTGCGGCGCTTACTGGAGATGAATAATAGTAAAGAGGGATAATGGTGGATAGGCCCATGTGATGTTACAAGTGCTTTTCATTTGAGGTGACAAAGATTTGGATTGGAGAACGGGAGGAATTGAGCCCCCAACGAAGCACTTTGTTAGCACAGGATACACTTTAATTGGTGCATTGTTGGAAATGACAGCTATTGTCTTAATGAGGACCCTGATGTGTGTGTGTGTGTGTGTGTGTGTGTGTGTGTGTGTGTGTGTGTTCCCATTTTAACCTTCCTTAACACAAGTGTTCTCAACAGAAAACAAGCCACATATGAGCAGCTAAGACACAAGCCAGGAATGAATGTGAAAAGCTACAAAAGGATGCATTCACTCTAAATCAGGGCTGCCCAAAGCAGGGCCCGCGGGCCAAAGTTGGCCCGTTATAAGGTTTGATTTGGCCCACCGATATTTCTAGCGATATTTTCTTTTTTTATGAAAAGACTCGCAGATTGCTGGAATCCTGACCGACTTTACTGTCTTTCAAAGGCTGTAGCAGGTTTAGATTATATGAAACTAGAAAACATAAGGAATCCGATCAAGGCTAAATAACGCTCCAAAGTTGGGCTAAATTTTGGCGAGGAAAAACTGGCAAGGCCGTTTTCAAAGGGGTCCCTTGACCTCTGACCTCAAGATATGTGAATGAAAATGTGTTCTATGGGTACCCACGAGTCTCCCCTTTACAGACATGCCCACTTAATGATGATCCCATGCAGTTTGGGGCAACAACATGCAGTTTTTTTCATGCAGAATAAATGTGTTATTTACACCTATTGTAAAAATGGTGTATTTGAATATTTCTGCCTGCTGGGGTCCCTAAATAGTCTTGGGATTGCATGAATTGGGTAAGACTGGAAATGAGCCCAATTGTATTCAGCAGGTGGGTTTTAAGGGGTTAACTATGTAAAAGCTAAAAGAATATTCAATTAGGGGAACTTGGGATCCGAATAACATTTTGCATCTTGGTGGGCAATCTTGAGAAACCAGAAAGAGTACACTAGATTTTTTTGAATTATCCAACCAAAAAAACCGAGCCCAGTGTTGCCAACTCTTTTCCAATGAAAGTAGCTAGCAGCACTAGGTCCTTACATCTAGCAAGAAAGTCACCAAGTCTGCAACACCGACAGCCTGTCGCTTCAGGCCTCACTTCAAATCCACTCCCCCAAAATGATCATAATGAACGTGAACGGTGAACATGGCTGTTAGTACTCACCGCTGTCAAGCTAGCAGCTTGTGGAAGACTCCAGTGACCCGCAACGAGTGCACAGGCAGATAGGTAGACAGGTAGCCCCTCCAATCATTACATTCGGGCCGAATGAAATGATTGGACAGGTTGATTACAGTCCCGCGACAGCCACAGATTGTTTTCTATTTTTTGTCAGAGCATTTGATTTATTGATATTTCAACAAATGTAATAAAAAATGTTTGTAAAATCTTGAGCAACCCTACCTTTAACAATAGGCTACAATACAATAGGTGTATGCTTTAGGCCCGTGGCCCACCATTAAGTTCCAGTTTTGGCCCTCCAAGCGAAAATGTGTGGGCACCCCTGATCTAAATGGATCAAAAGAATTTGAAGGAAGTCATCACATCGTCACAGATATGACACATAGCTTATTTACGCACATTTCAGACGTCAACATATTTCATCCATGAGTCAAATAAAAAAACAACATGGATGTTTCCCAAATAAATGAGGTTTAAAAACATAAAGTGAGTTGTTCACAGTTTGCGGGCGACTACAAAGCGACCAAACTGTCTACAGGGAAGCCACAGAGATTCTCCAGACATTAATAAGGGAATAAACCCACGAGAGGTATCACGATCTTCTGACCGAGGTAGGATGTGTCAGAGCCACAGACTCACGTGGTGGCATGAAGCAGCGATAAGTCATCCACAACACACACAGAGAGTAGAGATGCTGTTACATATTAAATAACAGGAGAGTTTCAATTCCTTTAAATTGATCAGTAATTAAGGTGAAAGACTATTTTCATCATCTGCTGTATTGAAATCAATGACTGGCTGCCAGGCACGCACATGGATGCAATTAAATACAAATAAATGATGCTGGTCGGAGGAGGATTCTCCAGCAGGTCAATACAGAAATTTGTATTTCAGTCGGCGTATTAAAGATTGATCCAGAGCTCATCTCGAGGCTGAGAGTCAGGACATGGAGCGTTATTAGCACGGCTAGACGATCGGTAATCAACAGGCTTTTTCATCTGCGCACGTGACGTCGTCCCTCAGCACACAATCACCAGCTTATTTACCTGCATGGCCGCCCAAGAGAGACGGGTGCTTGCGTCAGTGCACATATCCCTCGGCCCCAGTGAAGCACAACAGGGGACATCAGGGAGGCTTAATGCACTGACGGTGTGTGGACACATCATGGCAACATCACTAATGGTTGTCAGGATGACTTTTAGCTCCAGACTTTCATCAACAACAGTTGATTGAAGACCAGTAGACTGGTGCTACTCTATATGTTTCTTATTGTCAACAAATCACATGGAAAAAAATAATTTGAGTCCAACTCTCCTACTGAAGACGCAAAACTTGAAAATGTCTCATAAATATATAGTTTGATTGTTAAAAAAGGCTCAGTAATTTTCTGAAATGGCTAACAAACGTTGCTCAAAAATTGTGCTTTTGTTGGGGACAAAAAGAAAAGCAGAATTATTGCACATATTTTTAACATCTCCTCACATAGGGCTGGGCAATATATCGATATTATATAATATTGTAAAAAGTGAGATTTTCAGGCCTTTTACATTATAAAGCAGGTTTAAGTGCTTTATAAATACTGTTAAACTATCATAAAAGCTCAATATACGGAGAAATACACACAGCCCATATTCAGAAATTGCGCGTTTGAAACAAGCCGTTATGATTTCTGTCCATTTGTGATGTCACACATATACAATATTTAGACCATTACACAATTTTAAACGTAAACATTCTAAATGTGTCTCAGTTTATTTCCTGTTTCAGTGTATGTAAATAACATCAGATGACAGGAAGTAAACATGGACCCAAGCTGTTGCCTAGCGATGCAATTCCATTGCAATTCCATTGAAATGCACTAAAACGGAGCGTTTCAGACAGAGGGGTAAATACAGGTATATTTAGGCAGACAGTACGAGGAAAATAAAGCATGTAAACATGTTCTAGTAGAAACACAAAATACAAGTATGAACCTGAAAATGAGCATGATATGGGACCTTTCATACTTTTTGACTTTTCTATCTTGTCTGCACTCAGCCTCTAGCACTATGGTTCCTGAAGAGGTGAAAAACAGCTCACGTAAGTGTAAAGAGTCATTTTAAGAAAATGGTGAGACATTTTCTAAAACAGCTGGGCATTCTAGTTTTTACCCAACATTACTCAAACAGGAGTAAATAGAGCATTTGTTGGGGACTATTTTCAGCTGTGGATTAATACACATTTCACCAGTGATTATTTACAGCAGCAGGACGTGTGATGTGTGGAAGGATAACTAAAAAAAACTCTGCAGTGCCCATGTTCATCATCAGCCCCTTCGCACGACACGGCGTATAAATGCCACGATAATGCACAAGACGTTTAGCGTGCAATAAGTACGCCTTTCTTGATTTCTGTTTGTCATTTGTACGCCATGTATCCTGTACTGACTGCAATGTAAGCACAGCCGCGTATAAATGCTACGGTACGAGTTAGTGGCGTATTATAAAAAACAAGAAAGACTCCTTTTGGTGGGCGGGTCCAACAAACACCAGACTTTCAACCAGGACACCGGTGTTCGAGACCGTTGTTGACCGGCGTTTTGTTTTGTAAGTTACGTTACTGACGATTGTCACGTGTTTTTTATTGACATTTGTGACGTGTTTTCCGTAGTTGTGTTACATTGTTTCCGTAAGTATTTCCTTAGTTTACGTACTTATTTTAAGTCCAACCATGACATTTTGCTGTACCCTAAGTGGTTTCCTTGCCTGGACCTAACTGTGGACGTTTGCATGAAGAAATATGTCTGCCAGTTCAAAATGTCACTACTTGATGCTTTTATTAATAGTTTTAAAACAACAATGAGCTCTACGGCACGGAGGAATAAGATTTATCAGGCTTTGGATGAACAGGAAGTACTTAGTTAGTGGATCGATTAATTGTTAGATTTGGTCTTTTCAAGCAATTTGTTGATAATTAGAAAAAAGACTTGTCCTTTAACAACTCTGAGCAAAAGCATTAAAAGTATATCTAAAATATAAATTAAAAGCACGGGGCATTATATTAAAGTATGTGATTTCATATTATTAAAATATGCTTACATAAGAGAAGTCATTGCTGGGGATAATGGATTTTTTGGCAGCAATATAAAAGGCCATGTGCATAAAAATAAAACATCTTTCACAAGCTGAGTTTATAATGCAAAAAAACACATTTTCAATCTTCTATGAATCACAGAGCTTTTATAATAACAGAATAAATACAAAGCTGAGTCTTAGTCATTCATTTCCTCCCTTGTTCTGCCTCCAACAAAATATGCAAACACACACACAACGATATAAATGTGTGTTTGCAGTCACAAGCACACACACCTGCACTCTCTCTCTCTGTCTGTGTGTGTGTCACACTCACTCAACGTAAACCAATTGCAGAGTTAATGCGGCACATACCACGCTCTCCAATCCATCATAACACCTGTGACATATCTCAGAAGTATTCAGCATGGCAAAGACTCAAAACAACCCGTGAGCTCTAAAATACACAGAAAGTCAGAACATATATCTTCACCTCCGTCACCCTCAACCCTCCCGACTGCCAGCTTCCCCTCCCGTCCGCCTGCAGCTATTCTGAGAAACACCTCATTTTCATTTCAATCTTCTTGCGTGATGCTGAGCGTGGCTGCCATACGGCGTCTCCTTCACCTAAACGCCGCTAACAGTTGAATAGAGCACAGACGGCTTCAAAGAGCGACTATATTGTCATGATAAGAGGCCAAGTCAATCTATTCGCATTCGAGGGTGAAGAGACGTACATCTATTTCTGTGTCTTCTTACGTGAATAGAAAGAGGAGAGTGGAGGGTACAGATGGCAGCAGTGATCTATGCATGTCACACTTGATCGCTTAGTATGTCTAAAGATATCAGTACCTACAAGCAAATCACATGCCACATTCTTTCAACGCTGCACCTTTTCTGAATATACCGTGTTGAATATTGCCAAGGTCTGAAGCTTAAGCAGAGCGGAGAGGCAATAATTCAGCGAGCAGATTCTTTCTTGATGCCGTTACAAATCCAGGCTGTGGAGGGACACGGTTCTCATACTTGTTTAATAGGTCTTCCTGAGTAAATCCAATAGGTGATGACCCCACATTTCTCATCTGTGAGTGTAGTAGAGGTTGAGATTTCCTGACTTTTAGCCCGATGGCAACATGGGTTTTGTTGCTTTTTAATTTCCTCCTTTTAGTTAATAAAAACAAAATACAGCAAACATCCAAAGGCTGTTTATTCCCTTAACATCTAAAACACAACTGGTGTTATAGTCTCATCCATAGGACAAAGAACGTATATTGCCAAGAAGTGAAAGAGAATTCAAAAAGTCCTCAGGGCCCAGCAGCCGAGCTACGCTTCCACCATTTTGGACTGAAAGCGACTACCGGACTCCAGCAAAACGTCCGCCGCACAAAAGTGAAACAAAATTATTTATATTCTATTGTCATATTCTACCAAAATAGCCTGTGTTGAACAATAAAATATTATAATTATAATAAGAATTTATTCCAAAATGGCAGCAGCAGCAGTTGTAAAAAAAACACCGGAGTTTCGTCTCTTTGTTTCTATACTGTTTGACACTGTGATGGTATGTGTGCAGAGTTTTACAACATGCTGGGTTTATGGTGCAGATAGCATCCCTATTGGAACACTTGTTTTATTATTTATTTATTCAGCCATTTTTGAATGCTTTTTATTAAGTTTTTATTGTGTGAATACGGTTTCATTTTATGTTTTTACCACTTGTCTTTATGTCTTTGTGTCACCATAGCAAATTCCTATCAGCTACAATAACAGGCTGTTCTCATACACCGTACGAAGCTATACCTACAAAAAGTAAATGCATTGTATTTGTTTATATCCCATGAAATTAATTTGTATAGAATCCATGTAATTGTAAACCAGGAAGTATAAAGAGTGACAAACGCTGCGTAGGGAGGAGGTCGGCGTGGATGGGTGGGTCAAAAAACACCGGACTTTCGCCCAAGAGACCGGTGTTCGTAGCCCGTGTAAAACCAGAAGTCAACGTTGATTTATTTGTCACTTAACTTCTGTACTTAAGTTACGTCACTTCCCGTGTTATTTTAACCCAAACCACCATCTTTTCCTAAACCGAACAAAGTAGTTTTGTTGCCTAAATCAAAGTAAGTTGTTTCCTGTGAAGACAGAAGTTTATTTCGAAAAGACTGGAGCAGAAATTGACACGTGCGTCACATGTTGCTGGACATTGGTAGGAAAATTCATGAAAAATTAGGAATTATTTAAGAGATAGATATATCATACGAATCGTTGTATGAGGATACGTCGACAATGAAATGGCGATAAAGTATCATACATTTTTAATCTGGGTCAAGCTCTAAAAAACACGTCCACGTCTCCAGTTTGCAACGCAGGCTTTGTCTTTAACAATTTGTACAATTAGTCTCCGAGAATAAGCCGAGACATTCAAGTGATCTCGCTTCAGTCATTTTCTCTGACTTAATCAAGCACTTCGAGAGCCACAGAAAACATTGTCAAGTCAAGTCAAGTTTATTTATATAGCTCAATATCACAAATCATAAAATTCACCTCAGGGGGCTTTACAATCAGGAGAGGATACGACACCCTCAGTCCTTTACAGTACAACCCTCACATCGGATGAGGAAAAGCTTTACCAAAAAAAATTAGGAAAATAGTACAATAATTTGCACAGGACTTGCAGTACTCCCCCTCATGACTATTACATTTCATTTAATGTGTAAATCGGAGGAGTGCCCCTTTAATAATGTATCTCTCACGGATCTACATGTACGTAACATAATATATTGGAGCCCTTTCAAGGCAGTCTGTTTCAATAATCTCTGAATGATCTCTTGAAATTCATGTCAGAGTTGAGACGGAACATAAAAGATGTAAAATCTGTATATATAATGACAAATAATGACGCCATAAAATCCCAACAGCATGTTATCAGACACTCTGACGGATCAGTGTGTGCCCCTAGAAGGCCCATTAACACCTCCAGAGGGTAGAGCCCAGCCCCCTCCATAAACAGCCCAGCCGGAGGTCCTTCCTAATGGGCTAAGCTCATTCCCAGCCTGTGCCTGCTCCAGGTGTGGAAGCAGAGCCCAGTAATTGATAATTAGGGAGCAATAACCCGGCGTTCAATGCCGGCCTCACGACAGGAGAGTGGCCAGACCCCCACACTGTCAGTCAGGGGGCAGGGGAAACGGGAGGGCTGCAGTTCAACAAGGGGAGCTATTGGTAGGGGGGGTTTGAGGAAAGAAAGAGGTGGTTTCTTGTACAAATAGGCAGGTTTTGATGGCAGCGTATGATGCACATGGAAAGGCTGATAGAGCACAGACGGAGTATTTACTCCGACACAAAGAGCCTCCACAGAGCTGGAGTGCTTTGCGTATAGGTTACTGATAGCGTCTGTGGTGCTCATGCAGAATGAGGTTGTAACACGCCGGGGGAACAACGGGTCGGCCATTTCGTTCCATACACACACACACGTTTTTTGTCTTATCAATCATAATGACGTACTAAAAAATTCTCTAATCTAACTCTGTGTAGAAATAAGCAAAGTGCCTCCAACGAGCGGCAGGCTTTACAACAGGGTGATACAGTTTTTTATGGCAATCCACGTGTTGCTCCATCATCCACAGTCATTCAGCTCTTAGCTCTCTAAAAACTGCATTAGTCGCTCATATGACGCAAAGAGGCCAAAGATTTGAGTAATGAGAAGTGGCGTTTTATTCATTTATGTATTTATTGTCATTTTCCCTTTATCGTGTTTTCTGCTGTAGCGATGCATTAGCCCCTCAGTGACGCTATCAATCAGGGGCTAATGGGTTGTAATTGGAGGCAGACATGCCCCCCCACATCAGAGGCAGCGGGGTCTCTGGATAGCACAATAATCACACGTACAGTAGAGAATTACTTACAGTGGATTAGGTCCCTCGGCGATCTCGGGGTACAGGTTAACATCATTTACAACTTGTTTTCCCCCATTGAAACTCATAATACTCATCCCGGTGATGTCTTACATTAATCAACCAGGTTAAAGGTTAAAACACAGAGACAAGAGAGAAATGAAAGAGAGTTTCAGACTCACTGGGAATGAAAATACTCCCGACTGTTTAGTCTGGATCATAGACTGTATTATAAGAAGTGGACTTAGTCACCCACTGGTTTGTGGACTACGGTTTTGAAGCCTTGAGTTTGGCATTTTGGCCGTCCCCATTTTGTTTTTTTGCAACCAAGAGTGACACGAGAGGGTGGAGCTAAGTACAACCGAATGCTGAATAAGCCGTTTTTAGGTGACCAGAAAGGTTTAACTTCCATGAACTGAAAACACGCTGTGAAAGGGTTAAAGTTCAAAACACGGAAAACTCCCAGACTGGACAACGCCGACCTGTCAATCACGAGATAGCCACGCCCTAAAGCATCCCCTGCTTTATGTCTATTTAACTCTAAACAGGACCATAATTTACTAAATGAACATCATGCTGTATTGAAGAAGACTTGAAACTAGAGATTGAGACCATAAACTCATGTTTACAATGTTTACTGAGGTAATAAATCAAGTGAGAAGTAGGCTCATTTTCTCATAGACTTCTATACAATCAGACTTCTTTTTGCAACCAGAGGAGTCGCCCCCTGCTGGCTGTTAGAAAGAATGCAAGTTTAAGGCACTTCAGAATCGGCTTCACTTTTCAGACCCTGGATGTAGCCCACTGTGATTTTAGCTGAAAAAAATAAGCTAATAATAATCAGTCCAATATCAGAAATGTTGGGTTAAAACCAACATTATTTTCATGTTTGCTTGTCAAAGACGTGAACCGAGAGGCTCGCCGAGTCACCGATGCATCGCCTATCAGACTTAATGTGTGACCGGTCGAGGAGCTGCAGCCAATGAGAGCACAAGACACGGGATGAGGGGGAAACCTGGTGGAGGGGTCACCTGTTAGTCATCCAAAAACCTGAGGAATTCTACATTAACAGCTAAATAACTTTTTTATAGCTGTATTGAAGCAATTTCATTGATAAAAAAAAATAGTGCAACGTTGTATTACATCAAATTCATTGATATTCAATACATTTTGAATATTTTCTTATGAATTGTTGACATTTTTTCCATCGACAAAATGTGCTTCAATCCTAAAACACAGAATTCAGAAAAATTAAAAACACGGAATCTGGAGAAAAAAATAAAAGGGATTTCATAGGTCCCTACTTTGAAAGCCCCCTGGTGGCTATTAGAAGTAATGCAGAAGGCACTTCCACATTTTTCAAAACCGGAGGTTGCCGCCCGGTTTGGATTCCCAAAAAAAACACATTGAGAATATGTTTGGATCTTCCAGAGAAAACTGGTTCAAATAGTGTTTTCCTGGAACCAGTAAACCAGAATACCTGCGCTGCCGGAGCCATTCCCCAAAGACGGCTGTCAGCCCCGAGTCTTCCTTTCGCTTTCAAGGAGCCAGCCACCTGACGACGGTGTCTGATGTTATCTCCACAGCTGTCTGTGACAGTCAGTTGATCGCTGTCAAATGCCTGAGCCATCACACACACACACACACACACACACACACACACACACACACACACACACACACACACACACACACACACTGTCAAACAGCAACAACAAACAGCCGAGGCTGATAAGACTGTAGGTTAAACTCTGGGAAACACACCGTCTGCTTTGCTGCCTTTTTCTCATGGGAGGCCTTATATTGTTTGTCAGAAAACTGGAATGGAAATCCCCCGTGAGGCTGAATTCACACCTCATCTTTTTTTCATCTTTGCAGAGTTAAAGGAAGAAACACTACAAACAACAACTTCTTTAGTTTATACTTGCTGCTTAGGGGGAACATGTGTGACAGTGCTTTGGATTGGAAATAGCAAAGCTGGTCAGGTGTTATGGATTTCTGAAATTTGGGAATGGACTTTGCATTTATAAAGCGCCTTCCTAGTCTTTTTCGACCACTCAAAGCGCTTCATGATCTAATCTAAATGCTCATTCACACACATTTAACACACCGATGGCACAGCCTTCGGGAGCAATTTGGGGTTCAGTATCTCGGCCAAGAACAACATCTTCCGATTAGTGGACGACCCGCTTTACCTCCTGAGCCACAGCAGCCCATGGGAACTATATCACATGTATCACAACTGTAATAGAAAATCTTATGAAAAGGTACAGTATAGCCACATTTTTAAAACTACATACAGATTCACTGTTTTCATACATTCAGCCACTCAGAGCCCCAAATCTAGAAAAGGATAGCAGATTAGCCATTTAGCATTTTAACATTATCAAACATATTTTTTTATCAGCATCACAGTAGTTTTTGAGAAAAGTCCCAATTTCCTGCAGAGGAGAAATTTGTAAAAAGTTTTTTCTTGAATCGTCGTCTAGGCTCAAAGAACTGCAGGAGTCACAGGTGCAAACTAGGGCTGTCAAAGTTAACGCAAATTTGTTTTAATTTATTTAACACATTAATGCAACTTTTAGGTTGTAGTGGGCTCAGTTTTTAAGCTTTAGAGTGAAGATACTGGCATCATATGAAACTATAAAAACCTAAGGAATCCATTGGTACCAACCATGTCATACTAGCTCGTCGCAAGGGAAGCTAAATAACGTTCCAAACGTACGCTAAATTTTGGGGAGGAAAAACTGGCATGACCATTTTCAAAGGGGTCCCTTGACCTCTGACCTCCAGATATGTGAATGAAAATGGGTTCTATGGGTACCCACGAGTCTCCCCTTTACAGACATGCCCACTTTATGATAATCACATGCAGTTAGGGGCAAGTCATTTATGCTAAATGCAGTACCTGTGAGGGTTTCTGGACAATATTTGTCATTGTTCTGTGTTGTTAATTGATTTCCAATAATAAATATACATACATTTGCATAAAGCAGCATATTTGTCCACTCCCATGTGGATAAAAGTATTAAATACTTGAGAAATCTCCCTTTAAGGTACATTTTGAACAGATAAAAAATGTGCGATTAATTTGATTACTCACGATGAAATATTTTAATCGATTGACAGTCCTGGTGCAAACATGAGAAAGCTGGAAAAAATGAACTATTACGCTTTATTTGAGCTATCGGTGCATTTTGTATCTGCAGCATGGTGACAAGTTTTTTCTTGTTTATTATCAACCTAGTTACATCTTCTCACATAAATCCAAAGAAATCCGTTGGCTTTGTTCCAACTCAACTTTTCTGCTCTCCTTCCTTGAGTTCACTTGGTTATTGATGTAACGGCTGCTTGAAAACCAAGTAAACAATTTCAGGAAGTTGGAAACTCCGTCTTACAGCTTCTTTCTCGTAAAACTGGTTCGCAGAGTTGGCAATCACAAGGTATAAGCATGTTGTTGTTGTTGGCTTCATTTCAGGGCGAGAGGTTCACCTCTAGCATTGTATTTACGTGTTATAAATTTCCTCATATGATGTCAGCAGCACGAGACAAATCTAGTAGCTGCTCCATAAATAACTTCCTGGTCTGAGATGTTTGAGATTGCTAATTGGCATTGTATTTTACATCGTTGGAAAGCCTGTTTATTAGCACTGTTTACCATTGGCAGAGCATTTTGGCAAACGTTTCTTGGGCGCTTCCCACATAATCAGCTGTGCTGCTCATCCCACAAATGCATGATCCTTACAAGTTGGACATCATTGTGAAGGTAAACAAACAGGCTTTCCAACCATGTAAAATACAATGCCAATTAGCATTGTAACAACAGAGAAATAATCCACCAAACACAAGTTTCCGAACTTTTTTTCCCCAGTTTATATAAGATATGCAAGTTATACTGTTTTAAAAACAAAGGGTCTTCAGCTTTCATAACCCACAAACCAACTGTATGTTGTCCAAACAATGTCTCATTACAAAGTATTTTAACGATGAAGTAGTACAGATGGGTTCCTTGTATACAAACTTACTGGGTGCGTGGCATTCAGGGGGCAAAACCACCGTCACCACCATTGTAATCAACGTAGATTTGTTAATAGTCTGTTTATTGTCTGTTTATTGTCAATACTGTATTTACTGCTCCTATTTTTATACTTTCTATTTAAATGGTTCATATTTTGTGACACTTTGTTTAGCTCTTTTTTTACTGTGTTAGCTGATGCATCTTGTTTTTTTTGCACTATCCCCTTTGCTGCTGTGCACTGCACATTTCCCCACTGCAGGACTAATAAAGGAATATCTTATCTTATCTTAGCATTGTCTGCACAATCTTGTTGACTATACTAGAGTCCTGCAGAGTCCGACCACCAGATACCATCATCATATGACGTATTATTATGTGTCCAGCCTTGCATACTGCAATATTTCCTACTTAGCGTACAAAATGTTATGTTAGTATGACATTTCGGACGCATCCCTCGTCATCTCTGCTACACCTGCAGTGCTTTCTGCCCCCTAGTTGCGTGCGCATCTCTTTGTGATGACGTTGCACAGAAAACCCGTCTATAAATATAACCTTACAGCAAGTTGTGTTCAAAACATCCAGGACAATTTTCTCGTCAGTCTACGATAACATGTTTGGTATCGCCGGAAAATAGAAATTCCAAGCTTTCTAAAAAGCATCTAAACGCACCTCAACTCAAAACACACAAAATCCGCTATTAACGGACAAATAAAGCAGTCAAACTTCAGATTTTACAGTCACAATGACACCAATATATGTTCTTTAAAAAGTATTTAACCAAAGCGTGTGTTATTTTTTGCCAAAACCGGCAGTTTTAGCTACTTACGGTTCAGTTTGGGCCGCTGTGAGGAGTCAGCCGCCATCTTGCTTTGGTAAGGGCAGTTGGCGTCCAACGGCGGTTGGCGGTTGCGTTACCACCAACAGTTTATCAGTTTTTCTCCATTTACAGTGACGAAAAGTGGTCCCATTCTCAACATTGTCTACATATATCCCAGATCAAGAGGGCTGTGTTGGTACAAAACGTCCCCTCAGTGTTGTACGAGTCCATAACGTTTAATAATCTCCTTCTCTGACTCCTCTTGTAGCTATAACCGCCATATTGGCAGCCATCTTTGTCAAGTTTGACTGACCTGCACAGGTGAGAGCTCTGGCTGTTTGTGGCCACCTGGTGGCTGCATGGAAGCAATTACACCAACAAACCTTATTTAATTATATTCAGCTAGTTTAGACAAATCTATGGATACCTCATTGACCACTGTGGGGCCTGGTATTCTCCATTTATCTGCCTGTTTTGCATGCAGCTCTTCAGTCGTATATCAATATTGATTGGTTTTCATTGTGTTTATTACTATTTCAATGTTTTGGGGAGATTTGTAACATGGCTATATGGCTATAAATAGTGTTTTGAAGTAAAACTACCACACTGTTAAGAATTTCCCAGTAAAATAACAGTAAAGAACTGGCAGCAGGGTTGCCTTTATGTTACTGTAAAATTAACATTATTATACTGTCGCTGAAATTTACAGCTTTGTACTGTTAATGAAAAATAGTTTTTTTTTTATTAATTTCACAGTAAATTTACTGTTTAAAGATACATTATATAGCTGTTTTTCCACCTTTCTTTTACATTATCTTACTGATTTGTTTTAATGCACTATTTAGGTTTTTTACATACATTTTAATAAACAATTTTTTGCCTATAGATGACTAGACTTAGCAGGTTACAGACATAGGAATAGTCACACTAAATAGTTGCTAATTGCAGCGCACGCATTCGAGAACTCTTTGTAAAAAGTGTTCTAGAATGTTCGATAAGATACATTGTTAAGAATTTCCCAGTAAATTAACAGTAAAGAACTGGCAGCAGGGTTGCCTTTATGTTACTGTAACATCAATATTATTATACTGTCGCTGAAATTTACAGCTTTGGACTGTTAATAAAAAATACAGTTTGAACTGGATTTTTTTTTTAGTTAATTTTCTGTTTAAAGATACATTATGTAGCTGTTTTTCACCTTTCTTTTACATTATCTTACTGATTTGTTTTAATTTACTATTTAGGTTTTACATATATTTTAATAAACATTATTTTTTGCCTAGATGAATAGACTTAGCAGGTTACAGACATAGGAATAGTCACACTAAATACAATTAAAGGCACTTGTTAGGAAAAAGGCTATAATAGACTTGTTGTCTCTAGCTGGCTACAAGCACAGAATGCAAACCATAACAACATGTGAGTGAAGAACAGAGCTAATTCACTGATTTTACAATCATGTACAATGCACAAGCCTCACATTTGCAGATCAGGTCCCAGAATTCAAGAAATACTGCATGAAACTGTTACTGATGATACTTTACAGTTGATTGTAGTAAAGAGTAGTAGAAGACATTCAGTTGCTTTGTTATCCATGGGATCTTGGTTATACTGGTGATATTGCTTGGATTATATACAAGGCGAGGATAATAAAAATTATATTTCCCTTTATTGCGTCTCCATTTACTCTGGAATGGTAGTATAGATATGTTTACTTACAGTGGATTCATATTCCTCATATTCTTACCTTTCAAAGGAGACCAGATGTTTGCATATAAGCCTTATGGTTGAAGAGCTCTTCCTGATTCATTTTGGGTAAAAACAACAACAAATAAATTAATGTATGCATATACAGTAAAAACTGTTTGAATACTATAACAGTAAAAATAGGAGAAAATATCTTCATGTCTTCAAAAGTATGGTAGAACAAACTGATTAGTAATATTATGGTAATATTATTGATATGAATGCATTTCAATTAAATTTATAGGGCTGTCCCAAATAAAAAAAATTGTACTTCGAAGCCTTGGTGAGAAATATTCGAAGATATTTTAAGCTTTCAGACAGCGCCGCTGCCGCTCTACACATAACAAACAGCAATATCAGTAATGTTGAATATGAATAATGTTGTGGGATTATTCCTTATTTCATGGGCTATTTTGGGATTTATACTTTATTATTACATACAAGGTTGATTGCTATGGCAATGGTCGAGGCTTCGAAGCATTCAGGTAAGCCCTATTAATTTAATAAATTATTTTGATCATCTTTCTATATTAATCCTGATATCCGTGTGTTTACTTCACAAACTACAAAACAATACACAGACTTTAAGCTATTACTTGAGCCGTGTTTAATGATGAAACGTATTCTGTAAATCCCAGCATTGTTTTACTTGGTGTCAGATCACAATCACAAGTCATTTATTGTCAGAAAAGGCATTTTTATAAATCTTGGTACGTTTTGTTGTTGCAGTAAAACATTTCCTAGAGATGTTTCTCCAAAGTATGCCTATGTTTTTTATTATAATACCAAGAATAAGAATAGGCTCTTTTTTTTTCTCTGAGATGTGTACAGTAATACATCGACATGTCATAGAGATAAAACAGCAACGTAGTACATTCAGTGATGACTGGTCAGAACCCCTTTAAATAGGAGTAGTCGG
The DNA here is from genome assembly GCF_043250625.1 of Sebastes fasciatus. NCBI lineage: Eukaryota > Metazoa > Chordata > Actinopteri > Perciformes > Sebastidae > Sebastes > Sebastes fasciatus. The sequence continues at coordinate 29,764,007 of NC_133807.1, read as the reverse complement.
TGATTAGGCTCGTGACTTACGGTGCCTGTGCAGACAATGTGATTCCAATGAGTTGAATAAAATTCATGAGCACACACACACACACTCACACACACACACACACACACACACAGTTCGATTACTTTCCCATCGTGCATCTCTGAATTTGCTCATTTCAACGCAGCCACCCCAATCTTCAAAACTCTGCAGGCATTTCCAGCAAGCAGCTGCACATGATAACTAATAGGGGAGGAAAGGAGCAGTTATGAATGTCATTTGCAGAGACTGCTTGCTGAGTGAGAGAGCGAGAGACCACGAGAGAGAGAGGGTGAGAGAGAGAGAGGGGGGGTTGATTGAAGGTCTTAATGTTACATTTTAGCAGCAATTTGAAGATGTTTTCAGCCCCAGGAGTGTCACTCAGAAGCCTCAGAGTGGAGACCGTCTTTACATCTGGGATTTGCAAATCACAGAGGCAAGACGCAGATCTCTATATATCCCCGTGTGAAGCTTAAATCGTCCCTTTTCCTCTCCAATCTCTCCTGTATTTATTCCTCTGAAGAGTCCCAGCTTTACTTTTTCTTCCCCTTTTTCTCCCCATGATGACTGCTATAATTAAAGAGACTGGTCAGTGGGGGGGGGCCTCTACGGCAACTCATTACCAGATGTTTAGAGGTCACTCCAGTTTATACACACACACACACACGCACACACATTGAACAATTTCACACTGCTGAGTGAGAAAAAAAAACTCCAGATACATTCATGTGGACTGATTCTTAGTGTTGATAGTGCGTTTTTCATTCATTTTTAAGTGAAACGCTGGAGGGGAAAGAAAAACAAAGCACTGTGCTGACGATTTTTCACAACCGTGTCTAAACACGGTTCAACACAGAAGACAAAACTTCAAGTAGAACACGAGGCTGTCCATTTTTTCTGTCAGGATAAAAACTTTCTTTGGCAGACAGCGCTGTTCATATCCATCCGATACCTCGCACAGGTCAAATGAACGTTTGTGTTATCAGAAGGAAACATCCTACCCCCATTTTAACAGAGAGAAATGATGTTCCTGTTCATAATCTGATGATGAGGAGAAATAAGCAAAGCCCTATCATGATGTGAGTGTTTGTCATGTAAACACATTCTTACCTCTGTTTTGGGCTCGAGTGTTTTCCAACAAACATGCCCTCTATATGTCAAGAATCGCTCATGCAAGGATATAATATTGCTAAATATTTTTGTTATAAACGTAAAACATTCACTTTGTTTGTTAAAATGAAAATTAAAACAAAACTTAAAAAGTACCAGTAATTGGTTATAGGTTTCTTTGTTAACACAGAGGGGGTTTCGTGTTAAAAACCGTCCTGCTCAGACTTGAGATATGCACACGTAATTTGATATTCGCACAAATATTCCATTGTGAGAACACGGCAACATTTTTTAAAAGTTCAAGTTCAGGTCCTGTGAATGAATCTCCAGTTTCATTTGACCCGCCGGTCAGAGTCTGCACGATTTCAGGCCGGTTGCCTCAGACCCTGATGTGACCCATGCCCACAGAGACCCTGGAAGTTTGCCAAGCCAGCAGCAGACTCGAAACCTGAAGTAGCTCCAGACCAACGCAGCGCCCGGTGATTGTCCATTCTGCTCCGACGAGGAAAGAGCAGCAAACCGTCCTCATCATCGCGGATTCATGTGTGACGCTGAATAACATTCTGGTAAGGCAGTGTTTCACTTTGCACCACATGATGACGATCCTCAGTGAGATAGGGAAACTAGAAGCAGGGACTTTTGGAGGGAAGAGGAGTCAGAGGGTGGCAAGTATTTCAGGAACCAGATGGATCCAAACCTTTGCTGCACTAACATGAGCCAAGACCAGCAAAGCTCCCCTTAGCCTCTGCAGTCAGGACTGTTTCCGGAAGGTGAAAATATCCCGTGCTTTGGAGCCTTTCTTGCCGTCCGGTGGAGGCGTGGGGGCGGTGTTGGGCGAGGGCGTGGCTGACAGGGAGGGTGAGGAGGGCCGGGGGGTGGAGGTGCCTCCATAGGGGCAGCTCTGGGAGTCGGGGTGTTCACCAGAACACTCCACAGTGGGGATGTAGCGGCTGTCCCACATCCCCGGGCCACACAGTTTACAAAGGTCGTGCAGGCTGCATGGGATTCTGGGTAGCAGGCGGAACTGGTAGAGAAGGCTGCGGGCCTGGAAGAGCAGAGTGGCAAGATGAACTAAAATATGTAAAAGAAGAGTGAAAGGACGAATGCAAAACAGTTTGTTGCAGATATCAAACACATTAGAATAAATTACTAGCCTGGACTCTGGTAGCAAAACAATGTCAAGGTCAGCACTGCGGCGTGGCACCTGCAGCTAAAAAAAAGCCGGCGTGCATCGGATGCAAAATCTCAGGCAACAACAACAACAGGAGTTACGCCAGCTGCATGCTAACATGAGCTCACTGCCTGTGGTGGTTGCAGCAGCACGAACACAGCATCCATAAACATGAGGGCTCAGGCTCTGACACGGTAGCAGAGATGCAGATCATAAATCGTCTGCATGGCACGGCAGCATCCCGTTTGGCACCTCAAGGCCTCTTTGGGCAGGTTACAGTGTGTCTGTGAGCTGAGAGGGGCTACTTGATGCAAACACAACACCGATTTGAATTAAATGCAATGCAGCGGTCTGTTGACGAATTATGAGAATGATGATAAACCAAAAGATTTTGCAAGATTTCCCTTTTTTTAAGTGGGGACTCTTCCTCATGAATTAATCTGTTAGTGTGTGGTATGCTGCTGTTTTGGCCAAATCGTTGCTCTCCACACACTATAGGATCAAAACTGTTAAATTTAACACAACATGTCGTTATGTGTGGGCTCGCTCACATTTTCAACATCTGTTAATATTTGATATATCTTTTATTGTGGGCCAGCCTTAACTAAACTAAAATGAATTTGAAAAGTCAAAACTAAAATAAAACAAAAAATAATAAAAAAATTCAAAACTGTTACACAGGTGACGTGAAGGCAAGAACACCTGCTGCGTTTACCGCTGCGTACCTTCCGTAGCACCAGCTCTCCGTTCATGTGCATGGAGAGGTTGCTGAAGTGGAGCAACATTTGGTCGGTGGCGAGCTGCTGTTCTGTCACGTCCTCCCCGTAGAGAACAATGATGGCCACACACAGGAACAGGTGGAAGTAGTCCGTCTATGAAGAGAGGGGAGAAGAGGTTAGTGATATGGGCGAGAATCACCAGAGGCCCCGCGATGCAATATCATGAAGATACTTAAGTCACGATACCAGCTTATTGGGATTTTTAGCATTTTGCGATATGCTGAGATATATTGCGATTCAACTGCAAATTATGCAGTTTGTCAACATCTGTTTGATCTAATAAGATACAGTTTTCACTCTGTTCATCTCAGAGTTTGCATTCACATATCTAGAGGTCAGAGGTCAAGGGACACCTTTGAAAATGGCCATGCCAGTTTTTCCAAAATGTAGCGTAACTTTGGAGAGCTATTTAGCGTTCTTCCCGACAAGGTAACATGATATTGGTGACAATCGATTCTTTAGATTTTCTAGTTTCATATGATACCAGTTTCTTCACCCTTTCTTCAAGACTGAGTCCGCTACAACCTCTGAAAGACAGAATAGCGGCCGTCAGATTGTTAAGAGGTTAATAGTTTATATAATAAAAGATCTGTGTATTGATACAATACTGCCATGCAAAATATCGCGATACTACGCTGTAGTGTTTTTCCCTCCACCCCTAGTTAGTGAGAAGGTCAATACTGGGAGACAAATGCAGGAATATTTGCTAAACCTAATGACAACATGATCTCAGATATCTGTATTTAGTTGTGCCCTCGCTGCAGAGTAGTACAATCTGAAGGTTACCACAGAAGAAGGAAAGACAAAGAACAGAGGGCAAATTATGACGGTATAGTATTTAGAAATGTAAGTTTAAAGATGGGAAGTGAATTAAAGGGTAAAATAAAAATGAAAAACTCCGTGTGGATGAGTAATACTTTGTGTCTCGGTTTCATTTCAGGTGAACAGAGCAGTCGAGAACAATCTGTTGTGACACAATATCACTTGAAGCCTCCAAATTCACAGAAAAATCAGATATCAAACAGAAATTCTGGTCCATCTGGTGTGTGACATTCAACCGTCTAAACCGAGGTTTCACTCTGCCATCTCCTCCATCAGCGCCCGCAGCTGAAGATCAGAACATCTAGCAGGGAGTCTGAACAGATGGCATGAAGCAGGATATCTCTTTTAATATTTTGTTTCATATCTGAGATCTTTGAACTAGTGCACATGTAAGACCTACGTGTACTTTTTACTATATACATTTATAAAGCTGTGATGCTTTAAGGAAGCATTGAAATTAGGGCTGTCAAAGTTAACGCGATGATAACGCAACTGATATTTCAGAGGTTGCAGCGGGCTCAGTTTTAAAGCGAGAGTGAAGATACTGGTATCATATGAAACTAGAAAACCTAAAGAATCCAACCATGGTACCAACCATGTCATACTAGCTTGGCGTCAAAAAACTGTCATGGCCATTTTCAAAGGGGTCCCTTGACCTCTGACCTCCAGATATGTGAATGTAAATGGGTTCTCTGGGTACCCACGAGTCTCCCCTTTACAGACATGCCCACTTTATGATAATCACATGCAGTTTGGAGCAAGTCATAGTCAAGTCAGCACACTGACACACTGACAGCTGTTGTTGCCTGTTGGGCTGCAGTTTGTCATGTTATGATTTGAGCATATTGTTTTATGCTATATGCAGTACCTGTGAGGGTTTCTGGACAATATTTCTCATTGTTTTGTGTTGTTAATTGATTTACAATAATAAATTTATACATACATTTGCATAAAGCAGCATATTTTCCCACTCCCATGTTGATAAGAGTGTTAAATACTTGACAAATCTCCCTTTAAGGTATAGTTTGAACAGCCCTAATATCAATTCAAAATGAACTAAATCAAAATGTGGGGTTTTATGATGTGTTGAATCTTTACTGAAAGGATCACCGTTGACTTAAACCATTAAACCCCTTCAGAACCAAGACGCAACATGACATTTTATAAGTATTTAGGAGGATTACAATGGTCTGTGGTGACGGGCTTTAAAGGGATAACATGGACTTTTTTTTTTATTGCTGAAAATGTTAACCGTCCATTTCTGCATGCTTCTAGAAAAACCATCAAAAACTGCTGCGCTGTAGTGAAACAGAACAGAGTCAAGCGCCTCTGTGCATCGTTCATGCACTACAAAGGAGGCGTTCGGACTTTGCCCCGACCTGGTAGTGTGCCCAGCAGGCCTCCCACATGCGCAGGGCCTCGGTGTCGGGGAACTCTCGTTTGAAGCAGAGCAGGATCCAGCGGTGGCAGAAGAGCAGCTGGAGGCCGTCCTCTCCCAGCCTGGTCAGGTGCTGGTGGAGGCGGGGCAGCATGAGACGCAGCAGCTCCCGCAGGTACATCTGGAGGCGGAGGCAAAGGCGGAGAGGGAGCACACTGTCTTACAAACACAATCTAACATTTTCTAGTGACAGTTTAGTTTTCTTAGGCCGGGATTAGGCTTCTCCGCGCTGCACGTACGCTCACTCTGACACATTTGTGTGCGTTTCTTTTATGCTTGCATGGACTGGGGGTATGTGTCCATGTTTAGGAAACCGCAATGTGCAATCAATTTCACCCCGGTGACAGTGTCACATTTATTAACATAAATGGACCGGACAATGACGAGATGGGCAACGATATTAAGTGTCTTGAAGAGGAATTTATTTTCCTGTGGTCACTTGATGTTGGATCAACGAATCAGCTCGCTTGGTGCACTACGCGTTGTTGAGATTTGCGAGGTGTACGCAACAGATCCTCTGTGAGCCTTTGCAACCAACATAACATCACATAACACCCTTTGCAAAGATGTTCAGGGTCATTTTTTGCTCGTTCGTCTGACATGCAGTTCGACCATGCTTGAAGGCAAACGTTCTTATAGCTGTTTCAAGTGCATGAAGGTGATGTGAAAAGCCGTACATAGTCACTGTGACATCACCCATTTTTGAAGCCACCAGTTTAGCATTTTGGCTGTCGCCATCTACAGCCAAGTACAACCGAATAGACATAATAAGACATTTTTAGGCGACCAAAAAGGTTAGAATTAACTTTCATGAACTGAAAACACACTGTGAAAGGGTTGAAGTTGTAAGACAAAAACAACTCCCAGACCGGACAACGCCGTGGTAGCGACCTGCCAATCACAAGGTAGCCACGCCCTAAAGTATCCCCTGCTTTATGGTCTATCTGACTCTAAATGGGACCATAATTTACTAAATGAACACCATGCTCTATTGAAGAAGACTTGAAACTAGTGATTGAGACCATAAACTCATGTTTACAATGTTTACTGAGGTAATAAATCAAGTGAGAAGTAGGCTCATTTTCTCATAGACTTCTATACAATCTGACTTCTTGTTGCAACCAGAGGAGTCGCCCCCTGCTGGCTGTTAGAAAGAATGCAAGTTTAAGGCACTTCAGCATTGGCTTCACTTCTCAGACACTGGAGTTGCCTGCTGGTTGTACACGTGAAAAGTGACAGAAATTGTTGACTCAAGAATGAAAAAAGCTCCGCTCATTTTCTCCGCACAGTTGACCAATCACAACATGAAGTGGGTGTGAATGATTGTCGGACACAGCCCCCATAATGCCGATGGAGGAAATTAGACTATGGTTGAGCTATTCGACCATGGGACTACACTTCTGATGGAGTATACTGCCGCCTTCATGTGCATCGCCGCAGAAGCATAATTCCAGCTTTTTTTCTACTTCTATGCTACAACCTGACATTTGCGTCAGAGTCACCCTACCAGCTGCCTCTCCATGTCTTCGTCGCGCGGCGAGCTGATGAAGATGGTGTTCTCCATGAGGCCGACGAAGCACCAGAAGGTGTCGCTTTCGTCCTGGATCTCAGTGAGCAGAGGGGCCACCAGGTCAGACATGCCCTGGCAGTAGCCCATGTCTGGATTAAACACTGCATAGTTGAGCAGAATCCGCCTGGGTCAAGAAGAACAGAAAACAGAACATCTAATACAATATAGCAACAGAGTGACATAAACAGATTTCTTTTTTTTTTTATTTTGGAGTCTCTCATATAGAAATGTTCACGACCCCGCAGCCCAGCCAAACCACTAAAAAGTACGGTCCCGCCCAAACACTGAATGATCCAACATGTGTTTCAGCATTGCTGGTAATGCCCAGAAAAACATGACAAGCCCTGCTTAAGCGGTTGCTATGCCAACTCCTCTGGTAACCAGGGAGCTAATTAATGATCTTTCTTTTCTTTCCGCTTTATTATATATATTTATATATATATATATATATATATATGGGTACTACTTTGAAGTAAACTTCCCTGGCAGTCCCCATGCATTAGAAAGGATTGTAAAACAAAGGGAAAACCCTGAGGACTTTCTTCATTGTTATCGGTGAAATATTAACAGTAAAAATAGATGTCATTTGGAGGAGGATGGAGGAGTGTTTGGGGAAGCAGGCTTTGCAGTGGTTATGTGCATCTTCAGATCAAAATGCATGCTTAAACCTAATGACCCAGTGAAAGTTATCTGTGACACATCGGTACAACAGATGAGAGATAACCGAGGAAGCAGCGCTGCCCCAGACGCAGCAGAAGACATAATACCAAGACAAATACCAGGAGCCTCGATGAGAGTCACTAAACTAATATGCTATTTAAATCCTCCTGCTCCTCGTTTAGAAAGCCATTAGCTCTGAGTATGCATCAAAAGTGCTCCGACGGCTTAGTCAGAGTCAATAAAGCATGAAACTCATTTGCGGCTCCCCCGGGGTTCAGAATATGAAATGAATAGGTACGCCGGTGCGTTGGGCTGAGGAATGGGAATGATAAGGATGGATTGAGAGAGAAGGTGAAGGGGCGAAAGAGACAGAGATAGAGATCAGGAGTGGAGAGAGAAAAAAAAAAAAAAGAGGAAGAAGGAAGGAAATGAAGAGAAGTGGTCTGACCTCATGATCTCCACATTGGGGTTGTTCTCTCCTCTGAAGAAGTGGTTGCTGCGATCTGTTCTCACCACGTCTTTATCCACCGTGAACTGGACCTTTCTCCAGAACTCGCTGTGCTCCTCCGGGCTCATGGACAACCTGAAAAATACGCCAAGCGGAAATGGAAAAGTTGAGATACGTGCAAAAAAGAACCCGCAGCTGTTTTCTTAAAGGTTCAATGTGTAGGATCTGGCGACATCTAGTGGTGAGGTTGCAGATTGCAACCAACAGAAACTTCTCCCGTGTGCCAAACGTGTAGGAGAACTACGGTGGCCGACACGAAAACAAATGGCCGGTAGCCGTGTTTCCATTCACATATATTTATGAGCATTTTGTATCGCATTAGAAAAGCTGTATGGAAACGGCAAAATTTGATAAAACTTCCGCAATTACGCCCCCTTAAGGTGGATTTTTCCTTTATTGAGAGTTGACGCAGTAAATGGGATATGGAAACACCTTTGCCGAAGAGATTATGACGTAGCGAACATTTAACTCACATGACTGACCAGCTGTTTCCGCTGTTGGCATCTTTTCGGATATTCCGGTAACGTGCAAATGTTTGTCTTTGTCTCCGGACAACATGAAACATGGCTATACTTATATACAATACTTGCTAACATGAAAGAACAATTAAAACTTTCCCAATTTAAACAAATTCCTGAAGATCTTTTTTCTCTCATAGAAGGTCAGATGGCCAAGCCAACTTGTTTTGTTTCTGGTTCACAACCTCTTCTTCTACTCTATTGGTGGATTACAGCCATGCGTAGCCTATAGCGCCAACTTCTGACCAAACTACGCCAACAAGCTGAGTTTACTCACTCCAAACCAGTTGCTGGAAACGCATCAAATTCGCATATCTTTTTTTGCAACATTTCAAAAGTTTGCTTAAAATTGGCTTGACAGTTGAATAGAAACACATCGAGTGTGTTTAGTTTGTCCGTCCTGAGCTACTGTAGAAACATGGCGGACTCCGTGAAGCGGACCCGCTCCCTATGTAGATATAAACGGCTCATTCTAAGGTAACAAAAACACAATGATTCCTATATTCAGGTGATTATACACTAAAGAAAACATACTTATAAATATTACATTTCTACCAATAGATCCCCCTAAATGTTGCACACTGTTCCTTTAAACAAGACTAGTTTCCAGAGTCAAATACAATAGAACAAGAATGTTTAAGAAAGTTTTTACTGCTCAATCTCTGAGGAAATTAAGGTAATTAGGATTAAAAAAAAAATCCAGTGTTATCAAATAATCTTTACCTCAGATGTTACTCTGGTGTAAAACGCTAATGGCCAGCTGCAAATGAATTATAAAATGTGTGGGTGGGCAAGCAGTGGACTGACGGAGTATTTCACCACCAAGTGCTCCACTGAGGACAATATCATGACCATAAAACCCCCCATCCATCCCTCCAAATGTTAGGGACTATATTAGCAATGTACTCTGTGTATGGCACTAATGTACCCTAGTCCTAACAAGCAGAGGGGATTTAATTAACACTGTTTGTTTTCCATGTGGCCCCAGCAGGAATAGTGAGCGCACACCTGATGCAACGCCACGCAACTGTTTAGTTTCAGTGTTTGTGTGGTTGGACCCTCCCCGGCCACCTTTCTTATCTCTCTTTCTCTCTCTCTGGAGGATGCTACTCAGGAGTTCACTGCATGTTTTCATCACTTTATTATATGTCTGAGGCTGGTATGGTTAAGCAAAAAAATATAGCTGTGTTTACACAGGAATATGAACATAATTGTTTTAGACACTACCACAGCCCTGGACTCATTTCTATTAATTTATTAAATGTTTATTCTCATAGGGACAAGTATTTATTTATCATCATTTAAAGACTTAGTTAGTTTGCAATGTCCGACCATAGACGGGCCTTTAAAATACACAAATCTCAACAAGGAAATACACACAAAAAAGCACAATGACAGATCAGATCATTCACGTGACCGATTCCTCTTTGAACGACGTTTAAACCCGACTGAAACAATTAGTCGATCAACAGAAAATTCATAATTTTCTCATCATTATTTTGTTAATTGCAAACATGTTCTGGTTCCAGCTTCTTCTCCAATGTGGGAATTTGCTGCTTTCTGTCTGTTTTATATAGTTGTACACTGAATATCTTTGGATTTTGGACAGTTGGTCGGACAAAACAAGACATTTGAAGACATCTCCTTGGACGTTTTTTTAAACTACAGACTTAACAATTAAAGGAACAGCGTGTAGCATTTAGAGGGATCTATTGGCAAAAATGGAATATAATATTAATAGTTTGCTTTACTGTATAATCACCTGAAAATAAGAATCATTGTGTTTTCGGTAGCTTAGAATGAGCCGTTTATATCTACACACGGGAGAAGTTTCAGTTGGTTGCAATCTGCAACCTCACTGCTAGATGCCGCCAAATCCTACACACTGCACCTTTAATTGAAAGTTCGGAAAAAATAGGTGACGATGAAAAACATTGTTTGCTGCAGCTCTGGTCTGAATATGTGTGACCAAAGAACGTTACAGACAGAGAGAAGTGAACTTCCTCTTTTCTTCCACAAATCAGATTTCTTTTGAATTTGAGTCACTGATGCATCAAAAATGAAACATAACCACTTCCTCTTCAAACCAGCTAGAGAACATGTTCTTATATTAAGCATGCAGCTTGTTACAGGATAAATTCTAACTCTATTACTAACAAACACTTGCAAACAAACCATAAATATAACCAGCAGTGTTTGAGTGCAAGAAAGATTATCTGAAGGCCGGTAAATATTCTTCATGCATTACCTGGATTCATGCATTAAAAGTTACCCAAACAACTGTGTACCTTGTGATGAAGAAATCCAGCTAATGCATGACAGTATGAATTAAATAGATGTTTTTTTATGATTTCTCTGTGTGTATGTGGGTTTTGTTTAGCTTTTTGTGTTCTTAATTATTGTGGAAAACCAGTAAATATATTCAACTAAAGAAAAAAAAAGGAAGATGATCTCATCAACAATTATAATAATAATCGCAGACAATTTTGATAATTGATTAATGTAGCAAAGCAAGTAATTTTCAAGCAAAAATGTCAGAAAAAGCTGTTTTCAGCCTCTCAAATATGGAGATTACCTGCTTTTCTCTGTTTTATATCATATTAAACTGGATATCTTTGTGTTTTGGACAAGACCTTTAAAGACCTTGGACAATTTCCACCATTTTCTGACATTTTATAGACCAAACAATTAATCTGTTGACCTCCGTCTGCAGTTGTGACAGCTGCATTGCTTCCCTGTGCAGCTGCTCAGCTACCACAGCTAAGGGAAGGACACCAGGTTAGGAGACAAGGAACAAAAACCACAGACGTGTCTCCTTGCTGCTAATGATCAACCAGTGGCCCCGGAGGCTGCTCTTGTCAAATGCTCTTTAAAGGAATCCACATCAGAGTCAGAACAAGGGCTCTAATTACCCGACTTCGATAAGACAGTCTCAAAATGTTAATAGGCCACACAGATGTGACAGTGTCCAATTATCATATTCATTACAGACGGAGCGGTGGAACGTGTGGAAATATGTGCACACTCAACCTTTTGGTTGATGGGTGGAGACAAATAGAGACTCAGGGATGTGTGTGTGTGTGTGTGTGTGTGTGTGTGTTTTTTCCATCTGATGAGAGAGTATGATCTGATAAGCGCTGACATGTTTTCTCTCCAGAGACCTTTTATTTCACACCCGGCACCTCCCCTTAACACTTCCCTGATTGTGCCTATTGATTGCTCAGCGCCGCAGCGATGAGAAGCCACAACAGACTCACATATGGTTTTAATGTTTGACTGACTGAGCGCTTGGCAGCCGATACTGCAGCCATGCGACAGTTTATCTGCCGTTTCACGGTGTCAAGAGCGCTGCTGGGTCTTTAAATGAATTGATTTCCGTGGCGCCAAATAAACCTTAAAGAAAATGACTTTCACTTCGTGGCACAGATGTTATCAGCAGCCAGGAAATCAAACAAACAAACAAACAAACATATATCTATTTATTCCGCCCACCTCCTCTGCTGGATGTCGTGATAGTGGGTGCGTTTCTGCAGCCTCCAGGCCTCCCTCTCCTGAGAGGTGGAGTCGTAGTTGTAGTAGTGCAGCAGGAAGGGCCACACCTCGCCACGGATGGATGGGTCGATACCGCCGAAGAAGATGGCCTGGCGGAGAGAGGGAGGTGAACAAACAGGGTGAGCACTAAAGGGTTAAACAGAGGGCACGCAGCAGTGAGGGATCACTTCTGTTGTGAGAGCGTATCAAACTGTTTGATATGCAAACAAGATGCAAACAAGATGCACTCAACCATCATCTTACTACAGCAGTACTACAGTAGCAACCCTCTTCTGCCACAACATTACGTTCCCATACAACTAAACTACATAACCAAAACACATTTTGAGGGAAACATATTTTTCTCCCAGATTACAGTCGCAGTTTTGAACAGTTTTAAACACGTGATGAACGTCGTAAATGGAAACAAAACACAACAAAACTACTTAGTTAGGTTTAGTAAAACACATCATGGTTTGGCTTAATGGTTGAATACCGATCTCTGAGGGAAAGTCCTGTGTTTGTTGGACCCATCCACCTCCCCTCCCGCTTGCCCGCCCGCCCGCCGGTAGTAGATTTTCTTGCTTGTTATACCCGTTATTATTCAATAATGTTTTTATTCAACGTATTTTCATTCACAGTTGCTCGATATACTACATCAACTGCTCTGCACGTCGCTCGTTGTACTATGTCACTCGCTGCAGCCGTCCGCAAAAGGTATTTGTGAAAGTCGTAAAAGACAAACGTAATCCGCGACAAAATACATTTCCTTCCAAATGTAATTGAGAATGCAATTTAGTTGTATGGGAACGTCATTTTTTGGAGACAGTAGATGTGTTGTTGCAAAACGCTGCAAAAGAAACCACAAACATTGCATAACCTGCATGTCCAGTGAAAACAGGGCTCTTCTGTTCCTGCATCTGCTCACAGAGGAAATGTTCTCGGTCACAGTCTAACTGCCACTGAGTCATTTCAGTAAGATCTTAAACCTTCAATTGAGTCAATCCAAGAGAACTGAAATGACTCACAGGGGGACATCGGCCAAGACCAACCCTCTCATTTGCTACAGACTGGAGGTGCTGACTCAAACTGAGAGTTATACTCTGTGGGCTTCACTTTCAAAATGACTTTCAGTATGAGTGATTGGACAGAGAAGAAAATGCAAGAAAATGTGAAGCTTGACTGCGTGGAGAGCTGCAGGTGAGATGATGCCACAGGATTGTAACAAAAAACACCCACAGACGTACCTTGCGCAGCTTGTACTCCTCCTCCACCTGCCCGTTGTGGTTGAGGTGACGTAGCCAGGTGGTGACGTCCAGCCGCCGGTAGAGCTTCTCCTCCGGGTGGGTCTCGGCCGACGGCAGGGTGGGCCTCTGGATGGAAAACTGCATGCAGGATTTCTCATCCGACACCTGACGGAAAGAGAATCAACCGAGCGAAATTTGAGTAGGAAACTGGGAAAGAAAGGCTAAAACGTTCCTTCATTTCTCAATAAAACGCCCAAACAAAGAGGATTTTTGGATTGTAACCCGACCTGGTCTTTAAGCTGAGTTTCCCTGCAGCACTTCCACTGTTGGAAGACCTCAGCCAGCTTGTCCAGGCCAGCGTGATGGAAGTGGAGGATCTTATACTGGCTCTCTCGGCTGGCGATCACCAGCTGGCCGCTGGTACACGCCTCGTCACTGCAACGGCATCAGAAGAAACGATAAAGACAAGAAATTAGGGCTGAAAATAACAATTATTTTCATTGTTGATTAATCTGTTGATTATTTTCTCGATTAATCAATTAGTTGTTTGGTCTATAAAATAGTGCAAAAATAGTGAAAAATGTTGATCAGTGTTTCCAAAAGCCCAAGATGACCTCATGAGGCACTGCACAGTAGCGCGACAAGGTGACACCCCCTCGTGACCTCCCCGCGACCTTTGCACTCCCCCTGCTGACCTGAAGAAGAGTCTCAGCGACCTCATGTGACCCAGGTCCACCCTGAAAACGCCACACAACTGCTCCAGAGCCAGCACCTTCTGCTGCTCCTCCCACCGCATGCCGTGCGACTGGCAGCCGCCGCCGCCGCTCTCGGAGGGGGCGTGGCTGTCCAGGCTGGAGGCGGAGCTTGCGGAGTGGGTCATGGACTCCTCGCACAGCTCCCTGGCAAACAAAAAAAAGTTTTGTGGATTAATTGTTTTGGAGCTTGATTGGAACTGAGTAATGCTTTCCATGAAATCAATGAGACTTCACATATTGTTTATCCCTCTCTCCTAAATCTCTCCTTCCCTGAGCCTCACATTGAGAGACGGAGCCATATTAATAATAAATATCATGTACACATCATCCAGCGGTGTTTAGCACAACGATAATTGTGCAGACATATAGTTCAGATCTGCCTTGTTGTTTTGTGTCTCAGTACGGTTCCACCAAGAGGCTGAGAATGGGAGGAATGCATGGAGGCTTCTGAGGACACACACACACACACACAAGGAAATGTGTACACACACAAATCACACTGTCTGCCGTCCAATTTCCCCTGTCATTCCCCCATGGCCAGCATGTTGTTCCCGGCACTGAAACCTGAGCTGAGGGTTCCTCTGCTGCAAGAGGAGACACACACACACACACACACACACACACACACACACACACACACACACACACACACACACACACACACACAGACACACACCATAGCTAATGGCCATAATGCGCTCTCAAACACGTCTCGAGTCATGCTAATGCTGAGAAATGGACCGACGTGTTAAACCCGCCGACATCTGAGAAGTTGATGCCCACATGAAGTTATTTGCTTACTACTCAGTGGTCGACCTCCGGGGGTCGAAGCAGTGAAGCCGATGCTGAAGTGCCTTAAACTTGCATTCTTTCTAACAGCCAGCAGGGGGCGACTCCTCTGGTTGCAAAAAGAAGTCTGATTGTATAGAAGTCTATGAGGAAAATGACCCTACTTCTCACTTGATTTATTACCTCAGTAAACATTGTAAGCATGAGTTTATGGTCTCAAATCGCTAGTTTCAAGTCTTCTTCAATACAGCATGATGTTCATTTAGTAAATTATGGTCCCATTTAGAGTCAAATAGACCATAAAGCAGGGGATGCTTTAGGGCGTGGCTACCTTGTGATTGACAGGTCGATCGACAGAGTTGTCCGTGTTTTCGTCTTACAACTTTCACAGTGTGTTTTCAGATAATGAAAGTTAATTATAACATTTTTTTGGTCGCCTAAAAACGTCTTATTCAGCATTCGGTTGCACTAAGCTCCACTCTCGTGTCACTTCTGGTTGCTAAAAAACAACATGGCAACGGCCAAAATGCCGAACTCGAGGCTTCAAAACGGCACCAATGGATGACGTCACAGTGACTACGTCCACTTCTTATATACAGTATATGCTTACTATCAAATACACTTACTATTTATTTAAATAATTAAAGCCAGAAGTCATTCATTAAAAAATAAATAGTTTATTATATCTCTAATATAAATAAGAATGCTAACATAACTGTTTATCTCTTTCGTATGAATGAACGTGTGAATTTAATTACATCTTTTCACTCAGAAATAATTTTTTTATTTACGATATTTTTGCAGGTGAACACAAAGTGGCATGTTCGGTGCTTTGAAAAGACGAGGGAGGCAGGCCCGGTCTAATCTATTACACCCTGAATCAATCATGTCTGGCTAATCATTTCCCCGTAAGCAGATGGGAGAATAACAAGGCCCATGATCAATCCAAGCTGCACAGTTTCCTCTGCTATCTGGTGATTTACTGCTCTCTGTCTCATGTATCACGCCACAAACCAGACTGTGGAACACAAGGAGACCGGGGGGGAGAGACAGCTCTGGTAAGGGAGTGAAGTGAAGTCTGTTTTAAAGGACTACTGTACTCGCTTTTTCATATCTCCCGACGACTGTCAAGCTCGGGGTGTTGACAAGGCCAACGAGCCCATTTACAGCAGACATTTCCTTCACTCTTCTTGCACGCTTTACGCTATTTCTCCGCATGTAAAGAAAAGTGCAAAAACCATGGAAAATGTGGTGAGGAAGCACATGATTCTTGGCACTGTAGCGCGGTTCCTTCGCTGTGCTGCGTTCAGGCGGAAACTCAACGAGTGATTAACAGCGTCTGTCAGTGTCAACGGCCTGATTCTGCTCATGTACTGTAGGCAGCGAACGCAGCCGGCAGCCAAACCATAAAACCGTACGGAGAGTACATTATGTAAACAAGCTGTTTTGATGGAGTCAGGCTGCTGCAACCGACATCACGTCCCACCAGGCCAGGGTGAGATCAAAACTGCCCCGAGGCCCTTCATAACAGCTCTCAGCCCGGGGGAAGGTGCTGCCAGGTCACCCTGAGAACCAGGACTGAGTGCTACAGGCCTCCAGGGCCTCCCAGGCCCTTCAGATAATCCGCGGAGAGACGAGGGAGGAGGGGGGGGTCTCTGCAGGGCTCACGCTGGAAGGTGGTCAGTACAGTTGAAGGAGAAAAACATCTGACATTATTTTGTTTGTCTTATTTATGAATCATGTAATAATCCCAGAACCAGAACAGAACACATTCTAGTCAGATGCAGGACTTTCTAAACATGAGGCCTCCTCCAGAAAAGGGATTATTACAGTGCCTATAAAAAGTATTCACCTCCCTTGAATCTTTTATTTTACAGCATTAATACCAGTCCAATCAGTTTAAACTCCTTGACTACACACAGGTAATCTCCATTTAACTCATGTTGTATTTTTATATTTGTAAAGCATTTAGATCTACTTTGTGGTGATCACTTTTCACTTTGACATTAAAGAGTCTTTTTCTATTGATCAGGGTAAAAAAAAACACATTAAAATCTACTTGCGTATCACGATACAGGGGCAACGATTCAATATATTGCAATTTTTTTAATTTAATTTTAGGAAAACTGTCATAATATAAAGAACACACCAAAAATGCTCCATTTTAGAGTATGCATTTTGTACTGTATGCAAAAGACTGCATGATTTTGGCCCAAAACTGCATATGATTATCATAAAGTGGTCATGTCTGTAAAGGGGAGACTCGTGGGTACCCAGAGAACCCATTTTCATTCACATATCTTGAGGTCAGAGGTCAAGGGACCCCTTTGAAAATGTCCATGCCAGTATTTCCTCGCCTAAATTTAGCGCAAGTTTGGAGCGTTATTTAACCTCCTTCACGACAAGCTAGTATGACATGGTTGGTACCGATGGATTCTTTAGGTTTTTCTAGTTTAATATAATACCAACTTCAATCTAGCTTTCAAACTGAGCTCGCTACAACCTCTGAAAGACAGAATAGTGGTCAGGCCCACCGTCAGATCTTTAAGAATTTAATTTAAAATCAATGTAGTGTTTCTGAAAATCGATGCAGGATCACAACACATAATATTGTGATCCTCATTCTTACACCTTTACTTTGATTCAGTGTTGTAAAACAATACATGGAAACTTCTAAGATTTTAATGATTTCTTTTGTCTTCAAATGGGAAACTTTGACCTCTTCAGTACTCTAAAAAAATGATTTAAATAGGAATAAAACTGTGGTTACGACTTGTAGACATACAGTATGTAGTAGGGCTGTGCTTTGGCAATAATCTGGCGATATGATACGAATCGTGACACAGGGGTAGCAATTCAATATATTGTGATATATTGCCATACAGTAAGCAAGGCGATTTAATGCATTTTTTTAATAATCTAATTTTAGAAAAACTTTTTTATGCAATCAGCCGTTATAACAGTCACTGTGACATCCAACATCATAGCACTAGTTTTTTGTTGCAATCTGAGCCACTGTCTGCCACGAATCTTTGCATGTAAACTATTAATTCACCTAAAAGAAAATCTGTTTGTATCTTACAGCTATATTTAGAATAACGGCGAACTGAACTGAAAGTTTTCAGTTCTGGTCCCCCCTCAGAAAGGAGAAGGAAAGGTCTGTCTGACGGCGAGATAAAGCACTGAAAATATTCTAAACATAGCGAACACTTAACTGATTTCTTTTTGTAGGTGAGCCTTTCTTTTAGGTGTCTAAAATACGTTTTGCTGCCGGCCTCATCCACAACTCTGTATTGCTTTGCTCCTGTGTTGGTAACTCCTGTCTGCTTCTCCAAACTGAGGGCGTGCCAACAGTCATCTACTGTAGGTAATACACCGGAGAAGTACCTCAAACAACCCCACTTCACAACACCCGAACTATCCCTTTAATGGTCCAGTAGGCGTACGGTCAGGTAACTGCCTCTTCTATGTCTCTGGCAATGCATCAAATAATTGGCAGGCCTGTATTTAATAGTGATGCAACGGTTCAACGAGCCCACGGACAAATGTGTCTTTGCATGTAAATATTAATTTAAAAAATCTATGCAGTGTTTTTGAGAAACATTACATCGCGATATACAAGTGTACCGATATTTTCTTACACCCCTAGTATTGTTAAATGATAGTTGCTTAAGGCGTCACAAGTGTAAGACCACTTATCTGAGACATAATCACATGTTCAAATTGTGCAAGTAAAGCCTGAAGAAGGCCGTTCACACACTGACAGTCACTTTCCTAAACTACAGTAAACTTTAAGAAGAACTTGTTAAAAGCTTGACAGAGATTGCTGTGGATTCGCCCTCTCTCCCACCACTCTCCTCTTTCTCCCTCCTCCCTTTTCATCCGCTCTCGCTCTCTCTCCATACGCGGTTCTTTCTCTTTGAATGATTCCAAGTGACATGTTTCCAGTTCCTGGCCCCTTAACAGTGTCAATTAAAGCAGGGGAGAGAGAAAGAGAGATTGAGTGGGTTCCAGGGTTTTGGCTGCTGCTCCGCTCTCTTCAGTCCTCTAATCCGGAGAGCTGACATTCAGCCCAGCACAACAACCCCGGGAGCACTGGGAATCAAAGGGCTTCACACAGACTTTAGTAAGGGAAGGGGAAAGGGAGGGGAGGGGGGCAAGATATTTGAGAGGTGGGCAACACCGAATGAAACAATATTGAGGAAAACAGAGAGAATGAGCGAGAAGGAAAGGATGCAACATAAAGAGTGCAGGAAGAAGGGGAAAAAGAAGAGGATGGATACGAGTGCCAGAGACAGCGAGTGGAGGAATGGAGGAAGAGTGGGACGGAGTAAAGGTTAGAAGCTGTGAAGCAGAGAGCGCTGCCAAGTCACACACTTACAGCAAGCTGAGAGTGGTTAAAAAGGCCTCAGCACACACACTGACTCGCTCTCTCGCTCTCCTCGACACACACTGACATTCTGGGCAACACGTCAGGCCAAATAGCTGCGTGAGGAAACGACCACGGAGGGAATCACAAAGTCAAACGGCCGTGAGGTCCGAAGAGCAACGCGATCACTGTCCAGATGGCTCGCTTGATTAGACAACTGTCTCTAGAAGGTTTTTTTGGGGGGGTTTGGGGACTTATTTTGGGGCCATCTGTGACATTATAAAACATTCAGATCGAGAGCTGCTTTAAGTGACTGAACCCATCTTGAACTCTGATAACACTTTTTTTTTTTATGCCTCCTACTTGAAGTCTTCTACCTGCTTTCACTCCCGAAGCAGCTGCAGTGCAGTACGCCACCATGTGGCCTCACAGGGTAAAGTATCCCTCAATCAATTCTTTTCTTTTTGGCTCCACCTTGTGGTAGTGTAGGGTAACTGAAAAAACACCTTTATAACAAATGTACCATATAAACAACCATCTGGATTTACAATGCTATACAATAGGATATGACAGCTTGTCATTCAGAGTTTCTCAGATGAAAACTGCTGACGTTTTGTGTCTGAAAGCGTGGACACAATTTTAAACCTCCTGTCTTCAGAGGGATGCAGCTTAAAGCAGAGATGTAAATACTAACTTATGTGACAGTGTGATAAATTATAGTGGTGCACCTTCTATTGCGGTTTTTAGGTCACGGTTCCGGTTCAAGAAAAACATTTCTAATGGGTTTGAACTCCAAAATATATGAATAGATTGATTGATTAATGATATTTCTATATTATATGAAGCCAAAGACGTAGAGCTGCAACGATTAGTCGACTAATCGATTACTTGATCGACTGAAAAACAAATCGCCGACTATTTTGCTAATTGATTAATTCATTTGTCATGCAAAAATGCCAGAAAATGCTGTTTTCAGCCTCTCAAATATGGAGATTACCTGCTTTCTCTGTTTTAAATCATATTAAAGTGAATATCTTTGTGTTTTGGACGGACAAAACAAGACATTTAAAGATATCGCCTTGGACTTTGAGAAACTGGGACGGACATTTTTCACTGTTTTCTGACAACGATTAATCAATTAATCAAGAAAATAATCAGCAGATTAACGGATAATGAAAATAATCGTTAGCTGCAGCCCTACACAGACGGCCCACTCGCTCTCAAGCAAACACACACAACGTTACATTATTTTACAGCACACTCGGAGGATTTATATTTCTTCTTTCATCCCTAAATCTGTTTGCCAAAAATAACCTAAAACAACATTTTTTCTCATTTGATCTCTCTCATGCGTCTCACGAATCACAACACCAGTGCTGTCCTCACTAGAGACCACTGCTGTAAAGCTTTGCACTGAGGCAAAGTCTTCTGGGTAATCAATTGTTTTTTTTTAAGCAGCCTGGGGGGAAGATTACAAAACAACTCACATGCAGTGAGTATTTACATTTTATTGCTTTTAGGCCAACAGAAGCAACTGTGCATCAATAAATAAATAAATAAATATAACGCCTTAACGAGAGACTGTTGAACGTCTCATTAAATCTCACTGAATGTGAACTAAATTGGTATTTTGTCCTGTATAGAAAATAAGCTGCTAATTTGACAGTTCTGTGACTTTTCAATACCGGTAAGAAAAGAGACGCCCAGGAGGAACTCCTAAAGCAAATAAATGCATCATTTTATAGGATTTTTTTAATGTAGAAATATGTTTTTGATTATGCATAGTAGGGGTGGGAATAACCAGAGGCCCCACGATACGATATTATCACGATACTTAAGTCTTGATACGATCTTATTGCGATTTTAAGCATTTTGCGATATGCTGAGTTTTGCTATAAGATATACTTTGCGATTTATTACCTTTTTTCAACTGCAAATTATGCAGTTTGTCAACATCTGTTTTATCTAATAAGATACAGTTTTCACTCTGTTCATCACATAACTTGAGGTCAGAGGTCAAGGGACCCTTTTGAAAGTTTGGAGCGTCATTCAGCGTTCTTCCCGACAAGCTAACAAGACATTGTTGGTACCAATGGATTCCTCAGGTATTCTAGTTTCATCTGATGCCAGTATCTTCACTCTAGCTTTAAAACTGAGCCCGCTACAACCTCTGAAAGACGGCTGTCGGATTGTTAAGAGGTTAATAGTTTATATAATAAAAGGACATTAAAACGATATGAAACAACTAAGTGCAACAAATACTTTATATTTGATAGAACAGGCTGAAGAGACCAGAACCCGACAGAGAGATCTCTGATCACTTAACTCTGCCGTGTAAAAACAACATTACAGATCATGAACGAAGCCCATTTCAACCATCCACTGTATATAAGAAGAGGAAGTGATCACCGTGACGTCACCCATTGGTTTGTGGACAGCCGTATGAAGCCTCTTGGTTTTTTGCAACCAGAAGTGACACGAGAGAGCTAAAACGCTGAATAAGACATTTTCAGGCGACCAAACATGTTGTAATCAACTATCATGAACTGAAAACACACTGTGAAACGCAGACAACTCTCAGACCTGTCAATCAATAAGGTAGCCCCGCCCTAAAGCATCCCCTGCTTTATGGTCTATTTGACTCTAAATGGGACCATAATTTACTAAATGAACATCATGTTGTATTGAAGAAGACTTGAAACTAGCGATTGAGACCATAAACTCATGTTTACAATGTTTACTGAGGTAATAAATCAAGAGAGAAGTAGGCTCATTTTCTCATAGACTTCTATACAATCAGACTTCTTTTTGCAACCAGAGGAGTCGCCCCCTGCTGGCTATGCAAGTTTAAAGCACTTCCGCATCGGCTTCACTTCTCAGACCCGGAAGTTGCCGCCTGATCTCAAAGCAACCACTGACCTGCTTTCACTGTCCAGGAAGACGGAGCCGCTGCTTTCACAGAGGGCCTCGCTGACGGGGGACAGGCAGAACGGGGAGGAGAACGTGTCCGAGTCCGAACCCATGGTGCTGTCCCGACTCACTTCGTCCGACAGCTCGCAGGAGCCCTCGTCACCCTCCTCGCCCGTCGAGGGCAGCTGCTGCTGCGAGGGATCCGCTCCTGCCTCCACCACCAGGCTGTGGCTTTCCGCGGAGGCGCTGCTGGTAATGTTCCTCTCCTCGTCCTCATCTTCCTCCTGGGCTGCCGTGTGACGGGACTGGGGTCTGGTGGAGGGAGCGGTTGGTTCAAAACATCATCAGTATCATGTATAATACTGATATAGGACTGCGCACTTCATTCAAAAAGTTTTCAACCTCAGTGTAACTATGGTTTTCATACTGTAACTACATGCTTTTTTCTAATATGGTATATGTTAAGGAGTTTTCTTTAAGAGATCATTACATTACAATAACGTATTACTTGAAGCTACTACAAGGAACTTTCATTTTGTGTTGATATTGGCGGTCCCTGTGGACAAAAGCAGTAGTGTTTCCAAGCACCAGGGTCCCTTTAGAAAACTTCTCATTTTACTGCAGCAGGGTCTGACAGTCTGGCCCGCTCAGCCCTGGTTCTGGTTCTCCCGTGCCTCTCCTTCCCTCCAACGGGCCCAGCAATACAGGCCTCCAGCAGCGTGGTGTCAGTGTTGGCTCCCAACTCAGACTGGCCGAGCAGCGAGGCGAAGCTCTGCTCCTGACAGGAGGAGGAGCCGATGGAGGCAGAGGTGAACGAGTTTCTGCATTATTTGGTCTGATTTTTGCTGAACTCTGACCCGGTGGCACCGATGACAAGCATTAAGAATAACTATATAGAAACAGCCAATCCTCTAACTGATGATCTCGTTTACTGGTATCAGTATTAAATTGAGATTGTTTCATAACCAGTTCGAAGTTCCTCACATTAATTTTAAACACTGTTTCAGTGCATCCAAGACATGTTAAAGACCTTGAGGACACACATTTGAAGAAATGACTTTCCTACCGTCGGCCTCGGCGGCGTGCGTTCCTGCGTACAGGGGAGCTCTCCGGCGTGATGTAACGCAACGCCTCCTCATCCTGCCTCTGGATGCGGGAGTTGGGCACCCAGGTCAGAATCAGAGTGGTGCCGAGGCTCTCATCCTTCTCCGTGTGCACGCACAGGTAGCCTGCAGGGGGCAACATCAAGTTAGGATGTTAATCAGATAACATAAGAGGAAATGACAAAACTTTTTTTTATATAAGCAGCTGGAAGCAGCAACCCAAAGACAAACATGAAACCTGAGAAGAGATAAAAACACACAAAGAGATGACGACACACCCTGAGAGGTGAGTAACGACCTTGCGACACACACACGCACACACGCACACACGCACACACGCACACACGCATGGAGGATCACAGGAGATAAGAGATGGAGAAATAAAGGAAATGCTGTTAGTATTCATACCAGGGCGAGTTCAAAATGTAAACCAGCAACACAGGCCACTAATGCTCCCATTCTTAAAACCACAAGGCCAGAATCACACATCCTTCACATGCATAAATAAAGCAAGTAGTCTCACATTTAGTCTGTGTTACAGCAGTCTTCATAAAAGGAGGAATATTGTGTGTTTATAGTCATACAGTAGTAAAAGTGAAAGCACTATAACAGCCTGTATAATGCCGACAGAAAGACATCTGGCTGACAGCTGCAAATATGCCATGTGTTTCAGACTGCTTTTTAATCTTAGCTTTTACAAAGCTCAATTTATATTTTACCATTTGTTTGTCAAATAATAAGTGAACTTAATCTACTGTATATGAGCAGTTAGAGGCCTTTTATTACATTAAATTTGAGACTTTTATCATCCAATTTTATTCTATATTTATCTTCTATTTTATTTTGCTGTTTTTAAACCTTTTTGTATTTGTGTTGTATTTTTTATACTGCCTTGTGTTTCTCTTCTATCTTGCCTTAATGCCTTTTCTATCTTTTGTGAAGCGGTTTGAATTACCTCGCTGTTGAAAGGTAACCTGACCCGCCATACGGTTTGTTACACAGAACCATCTGAGAAGCCGTCACTGGAAACTGTTTGGGAAAGGGGCAGGTACTTTAAAAAAAAAAAAGACTTGGCAGGTGATTGGATGAACCATCTGTCAATCAAACTCTTGGCAAAGCCAGTTGGGAGAAGAGCGAAAACATGTTTTCCATGGAGAAAAGCCTTCTGTTGCTCTTCTTTCAAAGAGGAAATACTCTCCAGTTCTGATATAACTGATGCTATTGCAGCTACGCTAACAAACAGTCGCCTCTCCGTGTCGTCACACACACCTAAACCACACATGTTACTGCCAGTAGCTCCTCACAGGACATCTGCAAGGTAAGGTGAGGTGCTATAGATGTAAACTTGCCTTGCCAAGTACACTTCTCACTGCACTAGGCACCTCAAATTCACTACATCCAATGATTTCTCACCGTACTTCTCGTGTCATTACAGGGTTGCTGCACACTTTTATTAAGATCATTTTTGGGGCTTTTTATTTTTATTTGATAGTGACGGTGATTAGTAATTGAACAGTGGTTATAAAAGGGAGAGAGGAGGAGGGATGACATGCAGCAAAGGGCTGCGGGATGGATTTGAACCTTGGGGGTCGCCCGCTCTACCAGGTGAGCTACTGGTGCACCCCAGCTGCACCCATTTTAAAATCTAATTTAAGACATTTTAAGGGTCTGTGGGAACCCTGCATTAAAGAGGACCTATTATGCTTTTTCCTCTTTCCTTTAGTGTGTTGTATAGTTTTTGTGCATGTAAAACGTAACAAAGTTACAAAGCCCAAAGTCCACGCCAAAGAGAGTTACTGTCCCCCACAGAAACACGGCTCCTGAACTGACTGAAACGCCTCGCCTTTTCTTCCGTAACGTGGTGATCTCACGAAGTAACACATTTGCATTACACCTGCTAGAGCGGCTAGTATGGCACGCCCTCAAACAAACGAGCGGAGCTGGAGCAGAGTCCGAAGAGTTTGGTTTGGTTGACCAATCACAACAGAGTGGTCCAGCTGACCAATCAGAGCAGACTGGTCTTTTTGAGAGCTCAAACAGAGTGTTTCAGACAGAGGATGAAAAGAGGTGCTGCAGCACAGCCGCTATGAGAAAATAAAGTGTTTTTTTAACATTAAAAATACAAGTATGTACCTGAAAATGAGTATAATAGGTCCTCATTAATAACTTAGCTGAAAGGAAAGCTGGCCTGAACGGTTCACTCCACATCTCCATTCACACCTCACACCTCACACAGCAGGTGCAGCCTAACCTGGGTGGTGCTCCGCCAGGCCCTGCAGGGGCTCTGCAGGGTGCACACAAACATTATTTTTGGAGAAGATGATCTCGCCATCCAGGCCCGAGCGCATCGACGAGCCCCCCGCCCCGGGGTTAAAGGTCAGGAGGTCGGAGGCCCTGGAGGAGGCACGTCGCAGGAGCCGACCCAGAGACATCTCCTCAGGCACCGGGACACTGGGCCCATCGTCTGAATGTTTGGGAGGAGAAAGAGGAGTTTTGAGGTAGAGGAGTTGAGGTCAGTCCATGATAGGAACGGAGTGATAAAGAGCAGGAGGAGAGAAAAAAAGGAAAATATGACATTCAAGTTAATATGTTAAGGACGGTGTGACTGCACACATCCTCCTCACCTACACTTCACCTCCTCCGTCACACGTGTCCCCGTATTTACTGCAGTGTCCTCTCTGCAGCGCTCAACCCCACAATCCCCTCTCTACTTGTTCAGCATTTCCCTGTGCCACATTTTCTTTGCAGACGCCTCCACCTACTAACACAAATAGTGATACAGCGTGTAACCAAGCGGGTCCCACCTTCTGTAAACAACACACACACAGACCAGTGTGTACACACGCAAAGACATGTGCAAACACACTTCACTCCATCCGTGTGAAATACCAAGCAGATATCAGAAGCCAACAGATGTCCTCAACAGCAGCGCTGAACTGGGATCAGCATGTCACACCAACAGTGTTTCTGCTTCAGAGAGAAAGTCTTGTGCGATGAGACAAACGTCACGTCAAGCAACAAAGTAACACGACTCTTTAGATGTTATCGAGGGCTTTCTTCTTTGAAGGGAATCTTTCTTCTCAGGCTCAAAGAACACTAAAAGCAAATAATTCACCTCACACAGAACTCACTGATTCATTTTATTCCTCTTTGCTTTGACGTGTATCTGTGTCTTTGGACCCACTTCATGTCTGTAACCTTGTTTTCTTGTCTGCTGAGCATTGACATCATGTACTCCCCACTCCATCTGAGGAATGTTCCCTCCTTTTTCCTCAGAGGGCATGTTTACCTCCGCCTGATTAAGCAGGCACCCCACTTCCTGATGCCAGGCCCCAGACAGGAAGTCTGCTGGCATGAAATCCAGGCATGACCTCGGAGACGACGCTCACTGTAGGCCATCATTTGGTTTACATTTAAAAAGTGAGGCGGGTGGTGGGGGTGTTTTAACATTTGTGCAGTACATCTTGTAAAAATGGGCTGGCTGCTGTTTCTTGCAGATGCCAATAATCTTGGACTGTAACTAAATCAATTTCATCATATTTTTTAGATTAACGGATTATTTTTTTGTCTAAAAAATGTTAAATAAAATTGTGAAAAATGCCCGACACAAAGTCTGAGAGCCCAAGATGACATGTCCAAAACAGAAAGATATAATAACAATAATAATAATAATTATAATAATAATAATGATAATAATCTTTATTTATATAGTACTTTTCTTAACAAAGTTACAAAGAAAAAAAATAAGAAAAAAAAACAATCACAACAAAAACAGCAGATAAAAATCAGAAACGGAAATAGAATAAAATACCAACAACGGAGGGATCATAAAAAATAAAAATACCAAAAGGATAAAATAAAGTTAAAACGATAAAAATAAATTAAAACGACGATAAAACCAAGCTCTAGTTTAGTCTAAAAATGTTTATTCAATTGTGAAAAACGGCCATCACAAGGTCTGACAGCCCAAGGGGACGTTTTGACATGTCCAAAATAGAAACATATTCAATTTAAAATGAAATTAACCAAACACAATTTGAAATTGTCACATTTAAGAAGCTGGAGCCAGCAAATATTTGGCATTTTTTACTTGATAAATGACTGAAACAATTAACTATTTTGATAATCGATTAATCTGTTTGAGTAATTTTTAAAGAAAAAACTGATAGAAATTCTCTGATTCCAGTTTCTTAAATGTAAATGTTTCTTCACTCCTCTATGTCAGTAAACTGAATATTTTTGAGTTGTGGTTAAAACAAGATATTTGAGGACGTCATCTTGGGCTTTGGGAAACACTGATTGAATTTTTCACAATTTTCTGACATTTTATAGACCAAAGAACTAATCGATGAATCGAGAAAATAATCGACAATGAAAATACTCCTTAGTTGCAGCTCTAAAAATTGCTAAATTGCTAAAAATTGTCACATTGAAGAATCTGAAGCCGGCAAATGTTTATCATTTTTTACTTGATAAATGACTGAAACAATTCATCTAAATCAAAATTCAAGTCTGTCAACTAAGCGATTCATAAGGTAGACGGCACTGATTTTATATGATTCCAGACTGAAAAAAAAGTAAAAGATAATAATCTAGTGAAGTTTATATATAAGGCACATTTCATAGTACATGGGTAGACTCAATTAAAACAGGAGGAGGAAGTATTTGCTTGCCAAGCCACCGTTCCTCTATCCACAAGCCACAATATTAGACTGCTGAATATTAGCTGCCACGGGGCTATTTGCATGATAACTGCTTCAAATAGCATCATGACACTAATCCACATGTAAACAACTAATCCACCAATGGACTAACGGTGTGTCTACGTACTCCGACTCTGCATTCCTGCAAGACATACACTCTGACAGACCTGAACATAATAACAGACCGGGATCATAAACATGACACACACAGCTGTTTCCAGTAGCCTCATCACACCAGCAGCAACAACGTGCTGCTACCCAGTGGTTATTTTGGTCTGTGTGTGTGATTACAGGGCCACTCAGGTCAGTTTGATAATACTCGTACGGTCTTCATCTTTTATGCTGTCAACACCTCAGTGTGCTCGTGACCTTTTCACTGTTCTATCAAATGATTCACATCCTTCGGACGCTCTAGTCAAACGTCACTGTAACCTGCAGAATGCTTCACATTTTAGTTTTACAGTCTTTTAACAGACTGCACACCAAAAACTGAACTTTTAATAAGAAACTTGAAACCTACACCGTGGAAGTTTAGAAGCTGCTGTTCCGGGCTTCTCACCTCCGGGCGACATTAATTAAGTTGTCACGCTGACATTTGAATAGACGAGCCGATGCTGAAAACCCCCTTTACATCTGCGCTGCTGTATGCCGACGAGCCCGGGGGCAGCTGAAAGGAGACCACAAAGAAGCCTGAAAAACAGGGTTCTTGTGGACTCTGCAAAGTGCTGTGGTAAATTATGGAAAGTTTATGGGAGTGTGGAAAGCATACAAAACATATTTCTCTTTCAGGAAAAGTGCTCCACTGAGCTTCATGCCATAAAGTAATAAAATGTAAATACACCTATCTGAACAGGTGGCACACTTTTAATAAATATAAGCTATTAAACAAAACTCCTGCAAGCTGCTTTTGAGCGAAAACTTTGTTGATTTTAATAATGAAACAACGGTAATACTTAATACTTTTAAACTTTTTGTCTAAAATGATTCTACACAACTTACTAGAGCCTGATGGATGAATTCAATAGCCAGATATAACAGCTATTATCTTATGTTAGATATATCGATACCAGCATATTAGTCAACAGATAAGCAACAACTCTCCAAGCCACTGGAGAGGAGCTAAAGAGCCGCATGTGGCTCCGGAGCCGCAGGTTGCTGACCTCTGATCTAGTGTTAAAAAAGTTTACAAAAAATAGCAATAAATCATAATATCGAATCGCAAAACTTGAAAATCGGCACCCAAGGTATCGTGATAGTATGGAATCTGGAGATAGGTGTATCGTCACAGCCCTACTATCAAACAGGTCTGAAGTATTTAGGTTGAAAAGTTTTAAAATACAAATAGTTCCAATGGCATCTAAGAGTACAAATAGTAGTACGCATTATGCTTAATCAGTGTTACGATTATGATGAGGGGGTCTTCGGCAAGAAATTCTCCCCTTTAAAGGGACTGTTTGTGACTTCTTACACGTATAAATCAATCCAGGTCGGTGTCCGATGCGCGCTCGCGTCTGGCTACGCTGTTCAGACTCAGACTCCGACACAAACTACACGGAAGCACCAAAACCGCAAAGTTGTATCTAGTGAAGCCCGTCTGTTAAACAGTGTTGGCCGCGGTCGGAGGACGCGGAGGAGAACGCGGAGGAGAACGTATAGCTTTGGTCTCCAGGGCCGGAGTCTTTGCTGTACTCTGCTCCTCTGCTCCTCTGCCTGCCTTCACTCACACACCGCGCTTGTTACTTGCTCAGCTCGCTCCACCTCACATGCATGCACGCACACTACACACTGCAGAAGACTTCGTAGCTCTGAGAATATCTAGTGGATGTGTAGTGGATGTTTGTGCAGAAATAACTGCTGCAGCTCCTCCAGACCAACAGAGGTTTCCCGTGTCTTGTGAAGTGACGGGGCTCTGCAGAGAGAAACGTTATCGTCTCTGACAAAAACTCCGGTGTCTCCTCTGTTCCCTCCGACCGCGGTCGGGAGGCTGAAGCAGGAAAAGCCAACACTAGGATCAGCATTGATTCATGGAGAGACCTTCGTCTGGTCAGCTAACATTACTGCCAAGAAGCTGAAATAAAGAGTGATATTGTGGTTTTAGCTGACGTGTGTCTCCTCACTGTTTTGACGGATGCTTGCTCACATTCAGGTAGCGCGTGCACACGAGCGAGCGCAAGCAACAGGACGCTGACTTTCGTTGACTTAACGGCCACAGGTGTCGCTGTTAACAACCAATTTCTGATTCTTAAAAACAGTCCCTTTAAGGGGTCCCTGACCCCCAAAAAGTTTGAGAACCCCTGGTGTAGAATAATTTAATGCACGAAGTTTAATCACAAATCCAAAGCTCAATTGAATAAAGAACAAATGTGTGTTATCACCTTTGTTTCTTTATTATAATCAACACAGTTGAGCCACCTTTTACTTTGCCGTTACATCACAGGGGTTATGTAGAGGAAAGTATTAAAAAACACCCTAAACAGTAATGTCATAAAATACAAAAAGCCTGAAAAATGGAGTTGGATCACATATAGGTAGTATTAGTATTACCTTTTAC
Source organism: Sebastes fasciatus (assembly GCF_043250625.1). NCBI lineage: Eukaryota > Metazoa > Chordata > Actinopteri > Perciformes > Sebastidae > Sebastes > Sebastes fasciatus. Next base: position 29,733,458 of record NC_133807.1, on the reverse strand, counting down.
TGCTCAAGGTGAATTTAGGTTAACCCATTCAGTGGATCAACTCTAGTCTGTCTACCATAATAAACAGGCTGGTAGAAGGTGGCCTCTCCCTGTCCTGAGTGAGGAGGTGTAGTGGAGGGGGGATGTCTCAGTATAGTAACAGCCTGTGTAACAGAGGGAGGAGTGCCTCCATCAGACAGAACAGCCTCCTGACAGCAGCAGCGGGATGATGGGACACGTTCCAGCCTGTATTTACACACAGGCCCACACTAACAACACTAATACAACATGAATACACTAATATAACATGAATACACTCATATGTGTTTCTAATTTAAAGTTAGTTTAAAGCTAACGGTGAACATTAGTATCTCGTTACCGTAAACCGGATCGATGTGTTGAGATACAGATATAATTCACCTGTTAAAGGAGGAGAGAGAGATGAATGAATAAAGAAGAGAAACGGGGCCAAAGCGGCGGCTCACCTTCAGACCCGCAGCAGGACTCTACCGGACTCTACCGGACTCTACCGGTCTCCATCTCACCGGACCGGGGTCGTTTTAACCGCCTTTCTCACCGACAGTTATCCAGCCCAGCTGTTATTAACGGGAGTGTTTGTTTCCCCCGTGTTTTCCCGACAGTGACACCACACTGCTGCTCTCTCTACAGGAGAAATCACACTTCCGGTTCTGACTTTCAAAGTAAAACCTCCCCTTTTACCTCTAAATCTATTTGCATGGAAAAAGGATCTTCATTCATTCATGTTTTATTTAATAGGGACCAATACAATGTACATAGACAACTTAAAAACAGCTATCTGATGCCAGTATCATAGTGCTTATAATTTGCAACACCTGTCCCTAGAAGGGCTTTTTGTGAAAATAAGAGATTAAAACAGGGAAAATAAATTAATACAATAAAGCACACATTTAAAAACATTACATGAAAAACTAGACGAGTACAGGTTTGTCGCTGAATTAAATAATTTAAATTTGGTTGCTCCCTTAAAGGTGGTAAAGTTTGCAGCAGATTTCAAGTGATCAGGCAGGGAGTTCCTCCGGAGACTTCGCTCCTTTCACAGAAAAAGCTGTCTGAGCAAAAGATGATCTGCAGAATTGAACTTTACAGAATTGCCACTTGAAGCTGCTCTGGTGGATCTGCTACAGCTCTGTAGTCTCATGATGTATTTGCAGAAAAAGGCAGAGGAGCAAGTCCGTTCAAAACATTTGAACACAAGCTTTACATAATGAAAATCAATAAAGTTTGCAAAACTTAACATCTTGTATTTACTCAGAATGCGGCAATGATGGTACCTTATTTGCTTTTTGTCCAAGATTTTCAAGTCCCTATTGTAAAGACACTATGGATTTTACTACAGACTGGCTGGCAGCCAAACTATAGGACAGATGTGAGAAAATCATTGAATTTGGAAACAGCAAGGCACAGTCAAATGTCAAGCAATTTCTTATCATCCTAAAACAGCTAAGGTTAGCCTTTATTAGAGATGTCTTCAGCTAGACATCTCTATAGAGGACTGGGAGGAGACACGCCTTCTGGCCCAAACCCAAACTATAAATGCTAGGAGCAAACTGTTACAGTATAAATGGCTGCTCAGGACTTATATTACACCTGGTAAATTACACCATTTTAATCCCAGTATTCCTGACAGTTGCGTTAAATGTAATGAAGAAATTGGTATCCTGTTTCATTGTATGTGGGGAGTGTAGGGAGCTCCAGATGTTCTGGAAAGAAGTTCTTGAGCTGATTTCTGAGTTGACAGAAAGTGTTGTTCCCGTTGAAGCTAAAAATATGTTTGTTACATATATATCCTGACGACTTTACAGTAAATGTAAGGAAACTGATTAATTTCTGTTTGCTACAAGCCAAAGGTGTAATAGCTTTAAAATGGAAGGATATTCTGAGACCTTACTCTAGTCAATGGATTAAAGAGATGTCTTCCAATCTGGCATTAGAAAAACTGACTTTCATAGTAAGAGGTAAAGTTGAGGATTTGTATATGATGTGGAAACCTTTCATACATTTTATGAACTGTAGATCCCTGTGATCGGATAAGGATTGGTGCTACCACCGTCACTCCAAGGTCGCTTGTAATTTGTATCATTGCTGGAGCAGGACGATTGTGAATAGGGAGATAGAACAGGATGATGACTGAATTTTATACTGATTTTTTTTAATTGATTATATGTGTTTTTGTATGTATATGTGTATACAGTATATATAAATAGATTTTATTTTATTTTTTTACTTGTGTATATTCTTTTTACTTATTTATCTATTTTGTATATATATTTTTTTCCTGTATCTATACTGGCGTATTTTATATTAATATTAGATTTGTTAAGTTTCTTTGTACCGAGAATGTTATTATTGGGGACGTTTGTGAATGTTTGTTCTGTTGTTTCAAAATGAACAAAAACACAATAAATTTAATATTGAAAAAAATAATAATAATCCTTTAAGGACTTTTATTTTGAAGGCTAAACTTTTCTTACTTCCTGTAATTACTTGCTCATGTGTGTCTAACTTGACTAAACAACTCCAGACAAATCTCCCCCCCCCCCCCCAAATTCCACTACTTCCGGAATGTAAAAGGATTTTTAATCACACATTTTAGACTTTTAGATTTGAGGGACACACCAGGTTATGACTGCACTTTAAAATATAAACAAATGTGTTTTACATGAACCAAAGTCATCATCCGACCCAGCCTACCTTAAAAAATCTGCTCCTCTCTCATCACAAGTGACGTTTTAAAGGTCACTGGCAAAAGCTTGAACGCAGTTGGTCCCTCATCAGGACCAGAGCTGGAGTCAGAGCATCTCCTCACACAGCAGGTCCATCATCAGGACCAGAGCATCTCCTCACACAGCAGGTCCATCATCAGGACCAGAGCTGGAGTCAGAGCATCTCCTCACACAGCTGGTCCCTCATCAGGACCAGAGCTGGAGTCAGAGCTAGATCCTCACACGGTTTTAAACATAAACATTCTAAATGTGTCCCAGTTTATTTCCTGTTGCAGTGTATGTAAATAACATCAGAAGTAAACATGGACCCAAACTGTTGCCTAGCAACGCAATTCCGTTGCAATTCCGTTGAAACGCACTAAAACGGAGCGTTTCAGACAGAGGGTAAATACAGGTATATTCAGACAGACAGTATGAGGAAAATAAAGGTTTTTTATAACATTACAGCATGTAAACATGTTCTAGTAGAAACACAAAATACAAGTATGAACCTGAAAATGAGCACAATATGGGACCTTTAAAGAATATGATTTTAGAGGGCAAACATTGTCAGGAGAATGAAATGTTCAGATGAATGCTGTGATATGTTTAAATAATAAAATTATTATTTAACTAGTAATATTAATGCTGTGTGATGATAAATTATGTGAAATCACATAGTTTAAAGTCAAAAACCTTCAAATTTTATTGGAAGAGGACCCCCCAAACCCAATATCTCCTAGTCTCTTTCATACACTGTAGAAATTCAAATGTAATAATGATTGTTGATACCAGGCGATACAAACGCAAACATGTGAATAAGGGGACTACTGGCACTTGTTATTTCCCACTTCAAGCACTGTTTACAAGACATTACATTCAGTGTAGCAGTTAGCAGCAAAACAATTACCTCGCAAGAAAACCTCATACGTCAAGACGATGGCTCCCTTTGTTTGATATCGTCACATAATTTAAAAAACCTGCTACTTACAAAGTACAACTGTCCAATTTGGACAAAGAGGCCGAACAAGCGTAAGGTGCATCTCGCTGGTTGGGACGGCTCGAGGAAATCAGCTGGTCTTTTCAGCAGTAGCAAAAAATGCAAAGGCTAAAAGGTAATAAAATTCAGTGCATCAGAGAGCCCATTGGACTGTAAACACCTTATACATGGGCAAGCCCAGGCCGGTCACTGTCAACACCTGCCGGAAGAGGAAGACACAAACAGAGTTCAGGCTTCATGGTTAGATTCTTTGGCACAAAGACAGGGAAACATAAAGACACGTATCTGCAGAATGACATCATTGTCTTTCGGAGGAAGACAAACACCAGAGGAAAAAGTGCTGAGTCATACAGAACTCACCTTGGTGTCGCTGCGGTACGTGAAATCCCTGACTTTGTCCCCATTGGCTAATACATATAGGGGTGGTGAAGGCACCCCGAACACCTGCAGCCCCCCCAGCACCAGACCATCCAGGGCCCCATTCAGCCGGAGAGGATCACTCACCACCTGAGACTGAAGGAAGACATTTAGGGACCATTTATGTTTCTCTTTTGTCTGAAGCATTTAATTGTATCATTCAGTAAAGGGACTTTTGAATCAAGTAGTACAGTAATATGCAAAAGCTTTCCCGATGCAAATATCACTCGTCTCTTCTCTACCTGTCCAGCAATGAAGATAACGTAACAATAATTTCCCATTTCGAAGGTGTGAAGTGCGTCCCCGTCGTCCCAGAACAAGTCGCCCCGGGCCCATCCGCCTGCTGACAGCGCCACGGTCAGGAAGAAAGGGTTTCTGCGTGAGGCTGAGGTTGTCAAAGCAGGCTCCTTCACAAGAAAAGGCAGATCAAAGAAATCACGATGAGATGATACATAATGCAGTCTTCTCTCCAAAGTGTTTCGGCTAGTTTTTCAGCGTCAGTCAGGATGACATGATAGTTATAGTTCAACAAAACCTGATACGTTTGATCACACGCGTCCACGTCTCGGACATTTTAATGATGACTAAGGTTACTGCGTGAATAATGGGGCAACCACTGTGTTTACAAAAATGTAAATGTTCAGGGAAAAATATTTTATTTTATTTTACACCAGCCTCAAACATGATCCAGCTCAATACAAGTAAAAATTATAAGCAGGAATTCTAAGGACTTCAAGTGAGGCATTTCAGGCAGTTCAGGAGCCGTGTTTCTGTGGGGGAGAGTAACTCCCTTTGGCGTGGACTTTGGGCTTTATAAATTTGCAGACCTTTTGCATGCACAAAAAACTATATAACAAACTAAAGGAAAAGGGAAAAGCACAACTGACTCCCTACTGAACCAAAAATGATACAGAAAGTGGTAACATCAGTAAAATGAGCTGCATGTTGGCAGCAGACACCCACCTGCTGGGGGATAATATGTCCTTCCCTCACATGGACGTTGATGGTGTCCAGAGGGGCTGGTAGGAGCAGGTACTGACCCTTACTGTAGAAAGGCTCACCCTAGAGAGAAAAACACAGATGAGAACACACAACCTGGACCCTATCTTCCCATGTTATTGTGTCTAACTTACTAATAAGAACAACAATTTCTGAAACTGGTCCAGTATTGAGGGAGAACGTTTTAGACGGGCTGCAATATGGTGCTATTGGGGCAAGCTGGCACCGTCATTTACATCCACTAAAAGTGCTTGTTTTTATCATGACAGGCTGATTGTTATTTTAAGTGTCTGACAACATTATGGAAAGAGTCTCGCTCAAGGAGAAGCCTCGTTCTGAAATCTGGCGAGGTGATGTGTGGAACAGTGGAATACATCCGTGGTGGAAACACAAGAGCTTGTTGTGTTGGAGTATAGAACGCCTAGCTTAGTGTTATCTAAAAGAATTTTAATGTCATGGCTGAATATGATTTCAACAATGTGGATGAGGTCTTTGACTCTGATGGTCGCCCGTATTTATTCGAGTATACAAATATTCAGATTTCACCACGAGACTTCTCCTTGAGCGGAACTTGGATGCAATAAGATAATAGAAAAGTGTGTTATGTCTCTGTAAGGTCCTTTCCATAATGCAGTCAGACACTTATAATAATAATCTGAGCCTGTCAGTGGCAAAAACAAACACTTTTAGTGGACGTAACGTTACATTGACGCTGCTCACTTGCCCTCGCAACTCGTTGCTCGCTGCCGCTGGTTACAGCGTTATCCCTCAATATTGTTGTCCCCATTATTAATTATATAAGTTATCCTTTAAGAAATGTGTTACCACAGAAAGCCTCAAACATTGTGGCCTTTAACAGTTGAAGTTGGAGCTCACATTGTGCAGGCTGTACCAAGTGCCAGAGGGCAGGTAAGCAGCCAGCTCTACTACCCCTTGCTCTAAGACTGGGCTGATGAGAAGTGAACTCCCCCAGAGGAACTGTCGGTCTATCGTCTGACTGTTAGGGTCAGAGGGAAACCTGATGGATAGACGGGGAGCAGGAACAAAAAGATAATGTTATAGAAAGTGAAGCATGTGGTCGTTTCATTAACATACTGTAGGTCTACAGAGGGCAGAGAGGAGAGGACACATACTCCACGAACAGAGGCCGGGCCACGGTGTCAGCAGAGGTGTGTGCATGATGGAATAGTGTGTAGAGGAAAGGGAGAAGGGAGTAACGAAGGTTCAATGCACTCCGCATGGCCGCCTGGGCCTTCTGCCCAAATACATAGGGCTCCTGAGGCTGAGGGACACAGAAACACACAGACAATGAGAAGATATAGAGTTACCTCTATCCATAATACATGAAACAGATGGACTGCTCTAGACGCAGTGGAAAAACAACATACAGGGCAGATCCAATGTCCTGAAAAACTAATGGAACTTGTAAAAAATGCACTCGAATCAACTAATCACACAAACAGATACAAACATACAGTCGTAGGCAAACACTCACAGCGTTCAGCGCGTCATTGTGGTTTCTCATGAACGGGTAGAAAGCCCCGAGCTGCATCCATCGTACACACAGTTCCTCAGTGGTGTTCCCTCCAAAGCCACAGATGTCTGCCCCAACGAGGGGCACCCCGAACAGGCTGAACTGCAGCACCGCTGGGCGGGGAGAGGGGGGGGGGGGTGCAAAAGGTCAGTTTAAAACCGTCAAATGATCTGTGGTCACTTCAAAATAAGTAAATTCTACCACATGCATTCAAACACCTGTGACAGTGTTTGCACATAATAACAAGGCAGTATTGTGACCCTTCAGAAGCTACATGTCTCCTCACCAGGGATGGAGTATCGAAGCTGCTCCCAGTCGCTCCTGACGTCTCCTGTCCACACTCCAGAGAAGCGTCCGATGCCAGGGAAGGAGGAGCGAGACAGGACGAAGGGTCTCTTCCCTCGTACCTTCACGAGAGCGCTGAAGACGGCAAACCAACCCCGGCATGAATACAGTACGCAGAACAAAGAACAACATGGTCCGTATATTCTCTGTGGTGTCACATTGGCCTCCAGTATTCTCAAAGAAAAGTCTGTCTTTCTATTTTTTCATTTTAAAATACAAGGGCTGTCAAAGTTAATGCGATAATAATGCTTTAACGCAATTAGTTTAAACGGCACTAATTTCTAGTGGGTTGTAGTGGGCTCATTTTAAAGCTAGAGTGAAGATACTGGTATCATATGAAACTAGAAAACCTAAAAAATCCATTGGTACCAACCATGTCATACAAGCTTATCATGAAGGAGGTTAAATGACGCGCCAAACTTACACAACATTTTGGCGAGGAAAAACTGGCATGGGCAATTTCAAAGGGTCTCTTGACCTCTGACCTCAAGATATGTGAATGAAAATGGGTTCTATGGGTACCCACGAGTCCAACCTGGGGATCCCCACTAGGGGTCGCCAAAGCTTCACGGGGGGTCACGAGGCCTTCTTGATTTTAAGGGGTGTATGACAACTTTTTTTTTAAATATACAGCTGGCCTATATCTCAGCATTTCATTAATTTCTATGGAAGAAAAAAAATCTAATTGTTATTTTTAAAGTTTGGACTATTATTTAATCTACAAACTCAAAATTTAGAAAAGTACGCTGTTAAAACAACTGAAGAGCTAATACAGTAGAACAACAGCCAAGTGTAAGGGAGAAGAAAACACAGAATTTGTCCAAAAAAAAGAGGGCTATTAAGTATGTATGGTTGTTAATCATTTAAAAAATACATAATACAGAGAATTGTATTAAAAGTTCCTAAAAATAACTCATCTCTGAGTCAATATTCACAGGAAATAATCAGCTCAAAATTCATCGAAAAGTCTCGTTTTACACAAACTTCCTGCAGTTACTGCGTTCACTATTTGGGTTAATTGTACAGTTTATCAGTTGTTCTGTACTGTTATTGTTATGCCCTGAATATAATATGAAATATCCATAAAATGAAACTTAGTCAGGGGACGTCAGTTTACTCAATGATAAAAAAAAAAAGGTTGGTAACCACTGGTCTAACCTGTGCGTGGCATAAGCTTCTGTCAGTCCGTACATGTTGTGCAGGTTGTAGTGAGTGGACAGCTTCTGCTGAGCCGACATACAAAGAGTTCCCGCGTTCAACCGGCCTCCGACCACTCCTGTTTGTACGACAGCCAGAGAGACACGCAGGCTACAAATAAATGCAACGTGTGTAGCGATGAACAGATCAGTTATGCATCTGTAGTCATTTACTTGCAGAGGTAGGTAGTACCGAGTCACATTTACTCCGTTACGTGTACTGAAGAAACCTTTTGGTCTAATTAATTCCAGTCATATCCACATCAAATAAAAGACTTGCGTACAGTTTTAGGCTCCTCTACCCACCTCTGTTTACATGGTATACTGTACAATATGTGCTTTAATTTACAAATAAATGTAAAACCAATAATGTTTGTACGCCTTTAAATGCTGGTAACATGCAACACTGATCCAATACACTTACTGGGTGTGTAGGGCGGGTTCTCCAGATCACTGTCAGGACAGCCCTCCACTGAGCCCTGCACAAAACTGGCTGGTTCATTCATATCCTGGTGGAGCATGGGAGAAAAACAACAAAGGATACGTTATTCTTTATGTGGTTTTAATGTGCACACAAACCAAACACAACACAGAACAGAAAACCTGACATACCTGATGTCTTTGTGATAGTATCAGTGGCTAAATACTCACAATCCACAGACCGTCCACGGGAACTTTAGAATGAAAGTCTCTGATGCAGTCCTCCCACCAGCGTCTGGTCTCTGGGTTGGTGAAGTCAGGGAAGGCTGTTGGGCCCGGCCAAACCTAGATACACAATATGGAAATGTGCATGACATACACACATCATAATGGGACAGAAAGCATTCATCCCCAGAAGAAAGAAAAAGAAGCCTGACCTTCCCGATCAGGATTTGTCCTGTGGCATTTTTAATGAAGACGTCTCGTTTCAGTCCATCATCAAACGGAGAGTAAGTTCCAGGAGGGCTGGTGCTGCTGATCCCCGGGTCCTTAAAAAGAAACCAGGAGAGCAGGACACAGGTTAAGAAAGCTTTGCTGCCATCTACTGGAGAAACATTGTAATTGATTGATTGATTACTTTACACAACACTAAACGAAAATTAAACAACTGATGCATGTGTTTTTCCTAGGGCTGTCAATTAAAATATTTAATACAAATATTATTTATATGTATTTATTTATATATTAAATATTTAATTGCATGATTGTCCAAGATTAATCACGATTAATCGCAAATTATTGCACATTTTTTATCTGTTCAAAATGTACCTTAAAGGGAGATTTGTCAAGTATTTAATACTCTTATCAACATGGGAGTCGTTAAATATGCTGCTTTATGCAAATGTATGTATATATTTATTATTGGAAATCAGTTAACAACACAAAACAATGACAGATATTGATCCAGAAACCCTCACAGGTACTGCATTTAGCATTAAAAATATGCTCAAATCATAACATGGCAAACTGTAGCCCAACAGGCAACAACAGCTGTCAGTGTGTCAGTGTGCTGACTTGACTATGACTTGCCCCAAAACTGCATGTGATGATCATAAAGTGGGCAAGTCTGTAAAGGGGAGACTCGTGGGTACCCATAGAACCCATTTACATATCTTGAGGTCAGAGGTCAAGGGACCCCTTTGAAAATGGCCATGACAGTTTTTCCTCGCCAAAATTTAGCGTAAGTTTGGAGCGTTATTTAGCCTTTATTTAGTCCGACAATGGGTTCTTTAGGTTTTCTAGTTACATATGATGCCAGTATCTTCACTCCAGCTTTAAGACTGAGCCCGCTACAACCTAAAATCTCAATTTGCGTTAATGCATTAAAGAAATTAGTGGAGTTAAAACTAATTTGCGTTTGACAGCCCTAATTTTTCCTGTTTCAACTAAATGCTAATGTATTTACTGATTACTGTTATATAAACATCATGCGTTGATGAGGAACTTAAAGATGTCACACCAGGATAAGGATGTACTTCATGCCTTCCTTGTGGAACTCCTCCACCATCTCTGGGAGGTCGCCGAATCGCCAGGGGTCAAAGGTGAAGACCCTGCGCTTATTTGCATAGTCCAGATCATTCCACTGCACATCCTGGTGACGAAAAACAAAAAGCAAAACAATAACAATTTGATGTCAGCATTGTATAGTGTTGATGACAACTAGAAGTATCTGAGAATGTCACAGCAAAGTTTCACGTGTTACTACGTGTTGATTGAACAAAACTAGTGTTTGATAGAGTGGTGCAGGAATGAGCCCTAAACCAGGAAATGAGTTAGCATTTTGGCTTATAAAAATACGTCATCCCTGCAGCACTATATTAGTTTAATCTAAATAGAGCTTTGTGATTATTTCACATACCATGGGAAAATGTGCATTGTGCATGCGTTGTGCCACATGTCGGGTTGTAATAGAGGTCGTGTAACCCCAGCGACACAGATGAAAGCCCAGTGACCAATAGGGAGGCATCATAGGATAGCCTGGGGATAGATGAATGACAGCAGGGAAGCAGATAAACACATCCACTCTTTATCAGGTTCTTCCAATATACAGCAGACTTAAAAACTACACATTCCTCTCGCCCGTATGTGTATATACAGCTTTTTCTCTTGCTACCTGAAGATGTGTTAAAACACTGAAAATACATACCAATGAGCTGGAGGTACTGTCGTAGGACACTTTGAGGGTCAGGACCCAAGAAAACGTAGAGGTCCAGGACTCCGCCGATAGCCAGCCAGGTGAGAGCGGGGGTCGGCTGCAACATCACCTCTGCAGAGACATTTGGAAAGATATTCAGCACTCTGTATGGAAAGTGAGGGCAGGAAAATGACCCTGGGATGCTGTTTGCGTGTGTGTGTGTGTGTGTGTGTGTGTGCGTGTGTGTGTGTGTGTGTGTGTCTTATTGGAAACGATAGCACTGTACCGATTGCATTGCTGTTGAGAAGGAAAACTCCATGTGCCAAGCCGTCCTCCTCCTGTACGATGTAGAATGGGTGGGAGCCGTAGAGGTTAGCATCAGCCTGTAGAGAGAGAGACACGTGTCAACGTTTACAACTGGAACGGGAAAGAGGCAGGAAATGACAAAAGCTTGACCGTTCTACAGAGACGGCTGGATATAAAAAGGAAGTCCAAATACTTTGGGATGTTTTAATGTGCTATAAATCAGAAGAAGATAGGACATCACTGGCATGTCATATAGAACAGGGGTTACTCACCTTTTCGGCTTGTGACCCTTTAAAGCAAAGACTACTTGGAACTCTTTATCATACGATTGAGTTGTGAACATAGACTGAATATAGGAAGTGGACATAGTCACCGTGACGTCAGCTATTGGTTTGTGGACGGCCGTTTTGAAGCCTCGAGTTCGCATTTTTGGCCATCGTCATCTTGGTTATTTGCAACCAGAAATTACACCTCTGTATATATACATATATATATATTTATATATATATATATATATATATATATATATATATATATATATATTTATATATATATATATATATATATATATATATATAAATATATATGTATATATATATATATACATATTATTATTCTCTATGCATACTGCATTCCTGTGTACACCTCTGTATATATATTTCTTAGTACTTCCCCTTATTACATACTATGTTCCCGTGTACATATATTACTTCTCATCATGCATATATATACTACATCCTGTTTACATTCAGTTTTCCCATCTGAAATACTGTCATCAACTAAATTACAAATTTATTTACATTACTATTTTACACTTACTTATGTTTATACTTAAACATATATACTTATACATATACTTTACCTGTACTATTTTACACCTTAGATTATCATTTTGCTTTTGCTTGTGTGATTTCCTCTTTTATATTTATATATACATATTTTATGAGCATTGTCGAAGGAACCAAAGATTTTCATTGCCAATGAATTGACATATGACAAATAAATGACCTTGAACCTATCTACTTCACCAATATTAGAGAAGAATAAACAATTTGTGCAGCAAGAATAAGCTTTTTTTCCTGTTTTAGATCTTGTTAATTATCTCTTGACCCGTAAGACCTCTTGAGGGGCCCCGACCCTCAGGTTGGGAGCCACTGCAATAGACTCACATGAGGCGCCATGTCTCTGTTCCAGAGAGTCAGAGAAGTCCAGTTAAGGTCCAGGAGGAGGGAGGTGTAATGCTCCCCGAGGCCAGACACGAGGGAAGAGGCCAGTGAGGTGGACAGCTGCAGGTACTGGTCAGCAAACAGCAGAGGAGCGACGGTGGTGTTCATGCTGGACAAGCAAACAAACACTATATGATGATCATTATTAAGAAAATCATCACACCACCGGCCATTTTTCGCAGTTAAAAATATGACTTTTTGTGCCCAAGATGCTCAATAAAAATGGCTAAATAAATACACTCCCTGGCCACTTCATTAGGTACATCTATAGAGTGCTGCAAACCCTGCAATGAGTTAGCATTTTAGCCCGTCCGGTTCCCTCGTCTGGAAGTCAATGGGTTTTTTGAATGGGTTTTCAGCCTGAAATAAGGTCTGTGGTTAACACAAGCTGAAGAGATTTTAATGTTTTCTTCTACGTTATAAAATACATCAAGAAATACCCGACTCATGAATTTTTAATCTTTTACATGTCTTAAAAAAGGCGGTTGCTAACAAGTGGCTAAATGATCAGCCTTGTTGTGTATACTCGCGCTCATATGATTGTGATGTAGTTCGTTTATAGCCTAACGTTAGCTTTTTTACTTCTTGTGATTGCATTTACACTTCAAAAATCATAAAAGTGATGTTTATTTGTGAAGATTATCTTTGCCACAGATCTTATTTTCTGCAATCATCCAAAAGCCAATGGAAAAATCCCCAAATTAGTGGCGTTAAAAATAACCTGTGTACTACTCACATCACCCTTCCATTGGATTTTCGCCGCACTGTGAAGCCAAATGGGTCCGACTGGTATTCAGTGGTGTAGAGGGCGTCTTGTTGGGTATCAGCTTTGCTCTGAGGAACACCAGCTGGGAGCTTCACTTCATATCGCTGAGAGGACGGGTCCTTTAACTAGACAGAAAACAAACAAACTTCAGTATAGAACAGTAGAGGGTCTAATCTCTTGATATAATACATATGAATGAATAAAGAATGTTTTTTTATTGAGTTATTCAAACAGCTATGCCAAGCCCAGATGGGCTTACAACATACTCACACTACATGACAGTCTATACCAGGGGTCAGCAACCTTTACTATCAAAAGAGCCATTTTAGGCAAAAAAGATAATAATAATAATCTGTCTTGAGCCGCAAAACATTTGAGCATTGTGATGAAGGTAACACAGTTTATAGTCTAAGTATATAGTATATAAGTGTAATGCAGTGAGGGCTAAAGTGCAAATGTACGACGGAGTATTAGGGTCACATTGAGCGGAAAAAATCTGAGATTTGAAGAATAAAGTCATAACTTCACGAGAAAAAAAATTATTTAATATTACGTGAATAAAGTCACAACTTTAAAAGAAAAAAGTCGTAATATTGCAAGAATAAAGTCATAACTTTACGAAAAAAAGTTGGAATATTACGAGAATAAAGTAAGAAGTTATGAGAAAAAAAGAAAATAACAGGTAAAATTACTATTTTATAATATTACGACTTTTTTCTCTTAAACTTCTGACTTTATTCTCATATTATTATTATATTATTTATTTATTTATTTTCCTCAATGTGGCCCTAATACTCCTACCATAGACCTACAATAATGATAAATAAAATTGAAAATGTAAACCACAAAAAAACAGTTATTCATTTCCACTAATTTGATTAAAAATCCACAGGGAGCCACTGGAGAGCCACTATACAGACTATACTTACCTTAACATGCAAATCAACAGGGAACTGCATTGCACTTCCATCATCATGTCTTTAGAGTATATTGGGTACTTACAGTGAGGTGAAAGCAGCCTGCAGCCTCTTCTATGACCTCCAGGTGGAGGGTGGAGATGTCTCTGGGGAGGTATGAGGGGGTGTCTCGACTCAGGGTGGCCTCCTGGCCTCGCATGGTGGGAGTTAAGGGACCCATCTTGTAGCCTGGGTACACACTGGGGTAGAAGCACCAAGGTGGTCCTGCAGAGTCAGCCAGAGGAGCATAGCAGCATCCTCTCTCTGCACACTCCCTCCTGCTGAGCAGCCTGTCTCTGCTGCAGTCAAACCTGCTCTCTGGAGCCATGCTGCATTCAATGTCTCTGGAAATATCAGAGCTTTCTGTGTGGACTCCTGTTTCCACTGAATTGCTCTGTGGTTTTGCTGGATTATTATTATTACCAAGTCTTTCATTGGCTTTGGTTTTACTTAGCTTATCATAGATTGGTTTTGTTTGATGGATAGACGAGGAGCTGATGTACAAACATGTTGACAAAGTGAGGAAGAGGAAGAGCCCAGCTACAGGTGAGTTAGAGAGCAGACCCATAACACTCACCTGAGATGAACTGTTTGTGCTTCTTATGGCATAAATATTCAATAGTAGAGTCAATTTGACCTTCTATCGCCTGCTATTACAAAACGCCGTCATGAACATATAGTTATTGGAGGAGGAGAATCACTTACACGCGTAGTTTTGTTCATTTTGTGGACGTTGAACCGTTATACTCGTAACTTCCTCTGCAGCTGCATTCTCGCGGTGTTAGATCTCGCGAGATTTCCGTCTGGTCAGGATGACCGTTTCTCATTGGCTCAGAGACCAGCTGGGATTTGTTATAGCTGTGAGCTATAGTGATGGGAATTCCGGATCTTTTTAGTGAGCCAGATCATTTGACTCAGCTCACCAAGAAAGATCCGGCTCTTTCGGCTCCCAAACGGCTCTTCATTTTACCACTTATGTCTTTTATAGTTCAGCCAAATTTAGCTTCAGCAAATTTTGTTTTGACCTATGATTAGTATGGGTGCAGGCAGATATATCACTTAAATTATTCAATATAATTATACTAAACCTTATAATTTCCGGAATACCATACTTTTACATGCTGCTTCGTTTCCGACTGTCAATCATCTTGTCTGCTATTCTCGCACCGCACTCCTCTCTTTCTTTCTCTCCTCCTCTCCCTCCTGCTCTGTACCTGTAGACCAGGGGTCGGCAACCTTCACTATCAAAAGAGCCATTTTAGGCAAAATAATTTTAAAAAATCTGTTTGGAGCTGCAAAACATTTGAACATTGTGATGAAGGTAACACAGTTTATAGTCTAAGTATATAGTATATAAGTCTAATGCAGTGAGGGCCAAAGAGCAAATGCACTACGGAGTATTAGGGCCACATTGAGGGAAACAAATTTGAGATTTCCAGAATAAAGTCATAACTTTACGAGAAAAAAGTTGTAATATTATGAGAATAAAGTCATAATTTTACGAGAAAAGAAATTGTAATATTACGAGAAAAGTCATAACTTTACGAGAAAAAATCGTAATATTATGAGAATTAAGTCATAACTTTAGGAGAAAAAAAATAAATAACACGTAAAATTACTACTTTATAATATTAGGATTTTATTCTCATAACATTACAACTTTTTGTCTCATAAACTTGTGACTTTATTCTCGTAATATTATGACTATTCTCAAAATCTGAGATTTTTTTTTTTTCCTCAATGTGGGCATTATACTCCGACGTATCGTCGTACATTAGACCTACAACAACGATAAATGAAAATGAAAACAGTTATTCATTTCCATTTTTAAAAATCCACAGGGAGCCACTGGAGAGGAGCTAAAGAGGTGACTCCGGAGCCGCAGTTTGCTGACCCCTGCTGTAGACTGTCACCCCCGCCCCTCCCTGCTTGATGGTATGATCCTTGTCTGTCATCACCTGATTGGTCGTCATTAACACAACATTCAGTCACAGTAAGTGCATGGAACAAGTTTCAATTAAGGAAAGAAAATATATTGGCTACAAAAATAAACGCTATCAAAGTTATTTAAATCAAGATGTTTGGTTTCCTAATAAACTAGTGACCACCATCATTTTAGACTTAAATATTTATGAAATATTAATATATATATATATATTAATATATAAATATATATATATATATATATATATATATTAATATATAAATATATAAATATTAATATATAAAAATAAATATGCATATATTGCATAAATATTATATGTGTCATTAGCCAATAAAAACTATTTGATAAGCCAAAAACACTAATGGGAACCCCTGTAAATCTGATGAGGTACATACGCTGAAATTTTTTGAGAGCGCTGAAATATCTAATAATTAGATTTGTTTTTATAGTAATCTGCATTGCAAATGTTAATAATCCTGTATTGAGTGACCTGACTACCTTGTCTCAGTCACAACTACTACTACTAGTCCAGAATGATTAAACTATTAACACCACAAAGTTGTAATGAATTTTTTTTCTTTCTGAAGTTTGCACACACTTTATAGCCTAACTGATGAAAAACAATATTCAAGTTCTTTGGAGTGTTAAAATGCTTGATGTTAAGTGTCAATTTGTGTTAATTTTTCAAGTATAGGTCTAACAAGTATGTCTTATATAGTCTGCCAGTTGTTGCACGATAAAATCTTCTGAAAAGACTATCACTAGAACATGAAAGTTTATTCAAGGAATGACAACATAAAACTGAAATTGAAGAGAAAAAAAAACAGTTTATTGTATTCTGTGATATATTTTACATACAGAACACCAATGTTTACAGAGTCAAATAATTCATGTTACTATCAAAAACATCATCAAATATATAATAAGTAAAAAAAATTAAAAATGTATAGCAATAAAAGTACAGGTACTGGCATCATTTGTAGTTTCATTTTAAGGCCACGTGTGTTTTCATCATTTGTGTAAAGTGTATTCAATATCTATACAAGCACTTTATTACACATGTTTCTATTGCATATCAATATGTATACACGTTCTTCTCCAACTGTACATACTGTTGCTGTTTATCTCTTTATACATTTACTGTTAAAACACTGATACAAATCCCATGAAGATAGTTGCATTTAATTCCATTGCTTTCTACATTGTATCCTGTAAATATAGAAGAGTGAGTATAAGCTATCATAATCTACTATAAAGCCCAGATGTTTAAGAACAGTTGACACCAAAATTCATCTTCTGTGACATGCTGTTTTCTGTCCAACAGCAGTCTAGTTCAGTTTCCAAACACCAAATGTGAGCCCGTTAGCAAAATCCAGGCACTAACGCTCACTTGAGATACATTTGAAATGCATTTTCATGCCAGGTGTGAACTGCAATACATCTGAACTGGATCGACAAACAATCAGCAAATAACAGGATACTAGATACAGGTTGAAACAGGGACTCTGAGTTCCTATTTAAGAAGCATTGAGCTTTAGAGTAGCACATTCAGTTTACATTGTTTTTACTCTGGGAATCCAGAGTCAATCATGTCATAGTCCATGTTCATATATACACAAAAACTGGTGAGTCATTTTTATGACACTTTTTCAGTACACTTACATGTGCATCTATATACAAGTACAAGAGGGGAAACATCAAACAATCTTAAATCTTACAAAACAAAACCATGTGCTTCAACATTTTTGTTTCGTCTTTCACAAAGATTACCTACTTGACAAACTGTCGTAAGAAGTTTTGTGTGTTTTGAATTGATCTTTTCTCTTTTTAATTTGTTCTAGCTCTTAGGTAATGAGGTGGATACTAGGCCCATGCCTCAGCAAGATGACATACAGCCATGTATCAGGATCATTGTTCAAAGACAAACTATTGTTTCGCAATGATGTTGCAGGCAACAGGGCCTTTGAATGTAAACCCCAGGTAGAATGTGATGTTTTCATTACTATGAGGCACTGAAGGTACATGAATAGGCTGGATTTTGAACTTCTTGTTCTGAGGGCCTTCAAGGTACACCACTCCATCTTCAGTCCAACCAGACACACATTTCAGCATCGTGGCAATCTCAGGCTTTTTCCATGCATCACCCCCAAACCACTTCATGCGTTTCTCTGAGACGGAGAACACCTTTGTGACTGTTTCAAACTTTCTCTTGTGGACAAATTTATCCAATCCGTTTCCATTGCCCAGAAAGAAATGGGTGTAAATCCTTCTTTTCTGCTGAGGAATGTCCTTCATCTTGGTCCAGTAGTTTTTGTTCAGGTGTTCAACAGCTGCTTGCACAGTTTCATATTTGGTCTCTTTCTCTTGATCTGTGTCATGATCCTCTGGCCAGAACAGCAAGGTAAGCAAGAACAGGGCACCTGGCAAACATTTCCTTTTATCAGTTGGAAACTGACGACTAAGTGTCTGCAGATCTTTCAGAGGAGCTACCTTTTGATTCTGTGGTGACAGGCAGTTCAGAGTTAGGTGGGTCATTATGTAATTGACAATGTCCTTTTGTCCAAATTTGGCCGTTATTGGATTGCTGGGGTAGAGAGAAAGGATGGTCTCGAGATGACGTACTTCATTCCTCTGGTCAGTTAGCTTGGAGAGGATGGATGTTACGTTACCCCCGCCAAGATCATAGATGATCATGCGTTTTTGGAAAGGAGTTAGATTGGCTGGGATTGACTTCCCATGTTGTAGAAGTGCAGTAGAATAAGCTTCACTGAAGTACTTCCCATACTCTGAAGATCTTTTTGCCAGCCATGTCAGTGGATGGCTTATCTTCTCTTCAGGACGTTCAGCTGTCTCTCCTTCATCTGCACCGATGTCTGTCTGGAAGTAACTGAGGTCTTCTGAAATCCATTCCAAGGCATCTTGCATTGTCTTGTTGAGTTTTTTCAAACGGCCATGAAATGGTTCCCAGACATCTTCAATTTCCTCTGGAATGTAATCTGTTAATAGGTACTTCATACACTCTGAATGGCCATTGGCTCTGTTTGCAAAAACTTGCGATGAAGAGATCAGTTTGAGCAGGCTGCAGCCAACATCAACTTCAGAAAAAAAACCTGAACTGTTTACGTTTTCCATATCTGCTGCAGCTGCTTTCTCACATTCTAGAAAACACTCCTGGGCTTTCAGTGCAGTCTCCACAGCATCTGCTATATTTTGAGCTGTCTTTGGGACTTTGTCATTGTCAATAGCTTTGCATTTAGCTTGGAACCATTTCTTGTACACCTGCCCCTTTGTGTCGAGTATGTATGAGTTGTTGGGCTTTCGTTTGGCTGCTGTCTCTGCCCAGTATTTTGCCTCTTCGAACTTTTCATGAGTATAATGAAGACGAGCAAGTTGTTGTGCAAAGAATGCATCTTTATGGAAACACTGGAACGCTTCCTTGAGTAACTCAATTGCTTTGTCTGGGCTTTTCTCCTTTTCACACACATGTTCAATCAGAGGAGAGAAAAGGCTGTCATATTTGTCCCCTTTGCTTATTCTGGATCGCCTTATGAAAAGTGCTCTCAAAAATTTCTGATATTCCTCCCTTCCAAATCTGTGCTCAAAAAGCATGTTGTTACAGAGCAATTCCATTGCCAAACTGCTCTGGGTCTGATGGTTCCCCAAAAGTTGTTGGAGAATTTCCTTTGCAACAAGTGGGTGGATGATCCTGATTGATTTGATGTGTGTCTTTTTATCTCTGAGGTGCAAGAAGACTAGCTTCGCCTGATCACTGAGTGATTTCTCAAACTCATGCTGGCGAAACCTTTCCCACTTAACGTCTAAACCAAGCAAAGCTTCACAATGGGACTGAGAGATGAAAGAGTTTTGAACATAAGTGTTCAGCAGTGCTACATAGAGAATGAGGTGAGTGACAACAGATTGACGGTCAATGCCTTGGAGCAAATGTTCCACAAACTGTTGAACGTAATTCGCATTGAATTCTTCACTCATCAAAAAAAATGTCAGGATGAATTCAGGCTCATAGTCTTCCTCAAGCTCCTGTCGTTTTCCAGCAAACTTTCTCTTCTCTTCAGCAGACAGTTTGTGAGTGACTGACACATTCTGCAATGGAGACTCCTTGCATTTCTTCTCTGGATCATGGGATCGTCTGCAGCTCAACAAAATGAAACATGGAGTTCCATACTGGATTCTTTTGACGTTAATGGCAACCTCTAGTTCACTCCTGAGATCATCTAGGTATTCTTTGTCTGAGTCTTCAATGAGGAGCAGCACAGGAAGACACGTCTGTGAATCTTTTTCTTCATATTCTCTTAGTTTAACTGCATGTTGCGCAACAAGACCAGCTGAGTATGAAGGCTTCACAACTGCACACCTAAGATCTTTCCTGTTGTTCCACAGCACCTGTCTTGCGACAGTACTTCCACCACTTCCTGGATGATGGTAGATGTTTATGCTGTTCACCGGAGATTGATCTGCAGTCCACTTCAAAGCATTATTGAGAAGTTTGGAAACCTCATGATAAGCATCTCTTTCAATTACCTCTCCAACATGCTTGTGCTCAGCAAGCCAGAAATTCAACCAGTTCACTCTCCCACCACGGTAGAATTGCTGATCAATGTTTACTTTCTCCTCATTGATGAAGTCTTTGCTTGTTTCATCACAATGGTCGACCGTCAGAATTTCCAGAGAATACATCTGTTCCTCTTCATGTGTTTCAAGAAGGCAAGTCCCCCTCACAAAGACTGGCAAGTGTTTGCTGGCACATGCTTTAACGGGTTGTATTTGCTGCAGAGTTGCATTAATGTGACTCATTTTCATCCCAACAACACTGGAATTGTTCACAGTTTTCCTCTGTCCACATAAGTCCTCTGCAAAGCTTTGCCACTTCTGGAAGTTTTCTTGTGATTCACAGATGCAGATGATGTCTTCATGGCCTTCCATATCTGTGAGAAACTCATAAAATGTGAACAAGAGAGGCTTCTCAACTGGTGATGTGAGAAGAAAAATGACCTGGAACGTCCCCTTTGGCAAGATGTGTTTACAGATCAAAGACAAAGATTCCCGCAGTAAAGTCGCTTTTGTCGTGATCCAAGTCGTTTCATCACGTTTCACTTCCTTTGTAGTCAGTGCGGCCATTACAAAAGATCCAGCTAGTTTGATCAAACAGATGCAAGCGGCTTGTGAATTCTTCGATGCTCATGTCACCAGATATCCTGAAGCTCTTCAGAGAATGCATGTTTGCAGCGTGATGCTGAAGGTATTTACTGCAAAGACCTGAAATCTTTGAGTCTGGATCAAAGTCAAACACAGAGAATATGTTCATGTTAAGCAACCAGTCAATGTTGCGGAGGTCATCGGGGTTGAATTTGTTTGTGACGAGTATGAACCATTTCTCCGTTTCAATGAATTTCTTCCCACTCGTCATTAGCTTTGTGAGTTTCCTTCCGAGGTCTTGGCAGAAGTCTGGAGCACTGGGGAACTGGCTTTTCTCTGCTTCTTCTCTTTGAGCATCCCGATCTTTGACTCGCTGGTAAAAATCACCTAGGTCTTTTTCGCTCACTGGCTCCGTTTTCGCACCCACCCTCCGCAGAATCGCTTCTATCTCTAATTCTACTTTGTTGGTTGACTCTTTGAAGTTCGGCAGACGAACTGCATACACCTTGCCCTTAACGACACCTATTGAAGGCACAATATCAACCTCTACCACATACCTCTTTTCTGTACTTTCTCGATCGATAACCTCAATGAACCTTGGTGGCCGCACACACTGGCGCACATGCTCCGTGTTAGAGGAGAAACTCTTTTCAGTTTTGTCCAAAGCATCTACATAAATGTCTTTCTCTTTTACAGGGATGCCAATTATCTCACCATGTACGTTTCCTACATCCTCCTTGCTGTCCATCACACCAAAGTGTATTGTACCATTTGTTCTGATATTCATACAGCCAGTTGCAAATTTAAGGACCTCATTGGCAAACTTAGCTTGGAGTCTTGTACGATCCAATGCAGCAGCTACAGAAAGAGACTTAAATTCATGGCATGGAGATATCAGATTAAAAGCACCTGATTCAGGCTGCAGGACACTGTGCTTTACATATATGAAATCAATCCCCTCTTGATCAAATGGTCGTGGTCTACAGTCTTCCTTTGATGTCAACACACATTGTTCTTGAGCAGTTTGTCTATCCTTCAAGACATCTTGATCTCTCTCAGGAGTCTGTGCTGAAGAACCTTCACTTGTTGGGGGAAGACATTGAACTGATTTCTGTTCCAGTGTTTTGCCACTGGTGGTCTTTTTCTTATCTTGAGACTTTTGTTTGGATTTGATGAGCTCATCTCTCTTTTGAATAATAAAAAAAGCAGGCCCTGATTTCATGCAAAACTCTGACTTCAAAACTTTCTCATTCAATACAAGAAGGGATTTTCCATCTACTTCTGCTTCATAGAGCTTCTCTATGTACTGCTCATTCACTCCAATGGATCTTAGCCAGGTGCTTACTTGAGATTCAGTCCAACTCTTTGGTGACTGCTCAACTTCGTCAGCTGTATAGTGAGAAAAGATACAAATAACAGAATCAGAGAAGTGATCGTGTTCTCTGCCGCACATCTGGCATATTTGCGGTTTGCAAATTGATATTAACCAAATCTCTAAATTTGGTGTTTAGCATTTGAGCTAATATTCTCCATATATCTGCGTTTCTCCATAATATATATCAAATCTCACAATAACAAATTATAATACAGTGTTGCTAGAGCCAAACTTGAGGTGCACAAGGGAATATTTTAGGTAATATATTAACACTTTAAAAGCAGAGAAGACAAATCACAAGATACATGTCACTGCAAACAGCTCAAACTACTACACCCCTTTGAAGTGCTGAAAAAAGGACTTGTCACTCCACTCACCCATGATGATTTTCTTTCTCCTTCCACTAAATGATCATCTTTGGTGTTAACTTATTATCACCTTCCATCTGCAAGAGAAAACGTTATACAGTTACATTCAGTCCATTATCATCTTGCATACAGATGAACATGTGCTAAATGAAACTGGCTCACAGGCAAGTGTATCTTGTTTATGGTGAAACTGGAATCACAGATAGCTTTAGTTCACTTCATATAGCTCCTGGTACAGTCATTACAGAGAGACAGTCATGCCAAACTCCATGCAAAATACTGTTAAATTATTGTCTTCTATTTTTGCAAATTTTACACTCCTCATCGGAATTACTGAAGATTATAACTCCACTGTTAGTGGATTAATGAGGCCAAAATATTTGATAAATATTTAAAAATTATGTTAAAATAGATCAACTGATATTCTTTTCTTACATGAACACAGGACGTTAACATTTCACAGTTGGAAAATAAACTTGTCAGTCCTCTCTGGTGGTCAAACCATGTAATGGTGACAGTTTCTAAATTGCCTCAAACATATCCTCTATACAGCAATTTCCTTATTTATTGGTCTACATTGATGTTGATGATGATATAAGCTGTTAAATATCAGTCGATTTATCAGACCGGCCGAAGATCTTTTCAAAAAGTGTGTGTGTATATTCCCTGATATGCAGTAATTGTCCTCTAGAATGATGTAATTAATGTAATTGTAATTTGATTGTATTAATTATTGTTTTAATGTTAATGTAGTAGTCTACAGAAATAAACTGCTATAGCATTGAAAGATTCCCTAAAGACCAATGAAAACACAATAAACTCATGAGTAAGTTTTAAGTAAAACTTCTTGCATGTTACAAAAACGTATTAGATTGTCTAGATAAGGGTTCTCCAACCAGTAGCTCGTTACCTGTTTCTGAGTGGCTCGCTAACGGTTCAAAGAATATGTACATAAATTTGATAATAATACAAAGTGACTTTGTAAAACTGTTTAAATTACTACCCAATCCAATTCACAGACATCCCGTCCCCTTCTGAGACCAAATGATTATACAGTATGTCTATTGGCTGTCAATTAAACTAGTTAGGCTGCTGTCAGCTTTGTAACGCCATAACATACAGCGATGTTAGCAGACTAGCAAGTGCACATCAGATTTGACAATGACAGAAAAGAGAGGTCTGAGAGACTGGCGGAAAATAGCCAGGCCAATAAAAGGCAAAAAATATACTATTTCATGAGGAATCGTTTTTTGTCACATTTGCGGTGTGAGCGTGTCAGTCAGTAAAAGATGTAACACGTCTCATCTGAACGTGTGTCGGACACATTGAGAGCGCCGTAACATGGACGAGGAACGGCTGATTAGTTTAGATAAAATGAGCCAAGAAAACCGGGTCAGTCGTCCTGGATGTAAATGAAAATAATAACTTGATTATTGACACTTTTAGCACAAGTATTGACGCTCGCAGTTATATGCGTAGCGTTCACTAGTGAAACTTTATTACGAGCTACCTGTCAAAAAATATAACAGCCACCTCACTAATGGTTAAAATAAAACACAAACACACAGCACAAAGAGACAACTATGGAAACTGTGTTAAATATGAGCCGTCATTACAATATTTCAGTAAGAAGCCTCGTTTTGATCCGCTCCATTTGTCATTTGTGTGGTTTTTTTAAATCTACCAGCTAAAACAATGAGAGAAAGTAGACCTACAAACCAGGTGCATTAAAGGACCAAGAGAGTAAAAAGCACCCTGTGCTCCTCTCACATCTTACATACCTGTTTGGATTATTCTGTTCTGTATAGTGGAATAAAACAATGGACTAATGTTACACTACAGCAGGCTGAGCAGGGACAACAACTGGTGAGAGAAACACCCACATTTAATATCTTTATTAACTTAAATTGTAGTTATGAAGAAATCAGTCAGACTGTTAGATTAATGTGTTGTTAACTCCCTGTTTATCTTGGCCCCTGTCTGTGTGCACATTTTGACCCTGGCACGAGCAAGACGCAGAGCGTGCCTGAGGAGTTATCTGTAGCCTACAGTACCTCCTCTTTCACTACAGAAACCATTTAAGGTGGCAGCTGGCTGGAGAAGATCGCTAGATAACAACCTACTTGCTCTTGGCTATATCATATGTTATTTCCAGTAAAAATCACAATATAAAACGTGTATTTTCTGTTTAAAAAGTAGGCTACAAACATAGGAAGATAACAACTAACCCATCTTTTAAGTGGTTACGTCTCCAGCTCCAGTCTGATGTGAAGCTCACAGCTGATATGTTCGTGGTTTGTTTACATGACGTAACAAAAGTGCAGATTTAATGTATTCAGTGTGGACAGAGAGCGTCTAATGTGCGATGTGACGCTCACATCCAGTGAGGACACGGTGTTAGTTTATACCCTGTTTTTGTGGACATAACAGCATGTGTGTGTATGCGTCCGTGCGAGCCTGTGCGCATAAAGTGACAGTATGTATACACCTCTGTCAGCTTATTTCTTTCATGAAACATGATAATGTTAAATATACACTTAATAAATGCTATATGAGGTGAAAAAAATGCCCCCTACGTCAAAGCTGATTGCCCGTTGGCCCTCTGGCGCCGACCCTGCAACAGTCTCTGTTTACCAAACTGACGAAGAAGGCCAATGAAACAAAGAGGCTTCGTTTAGTGGTGCACATCCTAATGAAACACAAAAAGCCCTTCGCCTGTGGAAGGATTGTAATAGAGACGATGACTGCGATGGCTGAAACCTTATTAAAGGACCATAAAAGTAAGACAGAAATTATGTTTGCTATTGGTGATGTACAACTTGGTGCGTTGAGTAGCTCTCAGCCACTTTCATTTTATCAAATTAGCTCTCAGAGGGAAAAAGGTTGGAGACCCCTGGTCTAGATTGAGATCACTATCTCCTCACTTCAATCCAATCAGACCACATTCCACATTCTTTTGTTCCTGCTTTTTTTCAGGGTCTGTGCCCAGCCCCCGTCTCTCCACAGAAAATGGTGAGCCATGTAGGGAAGAGATCATTTCTTTAGTGTGTCACCATCATACTATGGGCATGGATGTTATATAAAAGATCTAACTTACATCCATAACTCTGAGTAAGGTAAAAAAACATTAACACAAGCTAACAACTAAATAAGTATATAAAAAGGTGACTATTGTTCTTACCTTGGATAAACACTGGAAAAATGCTGTGTCACTCCACCATGATTTTCTTTCCCTTCCTTCGTCACATTATCAACTTTGGTGTTAATCACCCTCCATCTGCAAAAGAAAACGTCATACTGTTACTTTCAACCCATGTGAGGAAGACATCTCTCTGTGGAAGAAACTTCACTCAGGTTTAATGTGAAGAACAAATATGTTCAGAGACATCACAGAATCCTATTACTGGGTAGCATTCATGTGAGCATGGAGAAAGGGACAAAACACAGGGATCACTTCCTCTGTCCTGCTTCCTGAGACCAGGAGCCACATATGGGGGACAGAGATAATTTCTCTTTTTGAACGTCAGCAGGCAAAAAACATTTACACAAGTAAATAAATAAAAATGATAAATAAATAAAAAGGAGACCGTTGTTCTTACCTTGGATAAATACAGACAGAAATCAGCTTTTCTTCTTCTCCTGTTGTGGATTTTCCCCCGACGTTGTTCTCAGACTAACGTCCAACACAGAACTGATGTAACTTCACGCCATCTCTATTTATAAGGGGTACGTTCCAAAGCTCTTAATTTTCGTTTCCTCGCTCCTCGCTCCTCGCTTGAACCGGAAGTTGTTCTGGTGCGCCATTTTGAAGACTGTTCCAAAGCCCTTATTTGTGCATCGAGGATCGAGGATCGAGGAGCGAGGATACACCAGTGTATCCTGCACGGAAGTCTTTTGCCGACCGACACGCCCCCTTATTGGAGATCAGTTACTGATTGGACGCTGCTGCCGATCAGACTGATCTGATAACTTTACCTCTCAACATCACTGAGTTTCATACCGGAGTGAAAACAGATCACAGATTAAACGTTTTATAGTTTCGTTGTCTTCTGATTCACCATCTAGTTATAATGTGTGTTAACTGAAGCTCTGAGCAGCAGAAGGACCTGCAGTAGCTCTGCTTCACACACCGTCAGTGAAGCAGCCTGACAGTCAGAGGGGTTTATATAACCTGACAAACTGACTGAATATAACTTTCTGCATTTATTAGAATGATTTGTCTTTTCATGATCTGTTATTTCCCCCGTTAACTTTTATTAATGATACTATTAAAGTCAGAGAGAAAAGGAGAGTCTGTCTGTCAGCAACAAACACCTTTTACATCATTTATCCTCATTTCCATTCAGTCACATGAGGCTGATGATTCCTGAAAGTCGGGTTTGATATGAGTTACATCATTTACATTTTCCCTTTAGCCTAATAAATAATGTCCAGTGTTCAAAAAACACCATAGTCATATTCTGGGTTATGAAATAATGAGCTCACAATCAGAATATCAATAACTACAGACGCTAATAATGAATAAATAATATAAAGTTATTGATCCAGTAGAGATGTTTCCTGAGCCTCTAAGCAGTCCACAGTAGAAATACAGGCTGCAGCTTGCACTTGTCTTTATTAGTATTAGTACAGTTCAGACACAAACAGCTGTTAAAGTTGACTGACAGCTGATCCAGATGTGATCAGCTGCTGCTGTCATCAGAAACGGACGTCGCTTGTGAATTAAACACATGCATTATCAGGACTACAGGATAGTTACACTTAATGTCAATGGGTTGCATAATCCGATTAAAAGGAGTAAAATCATTGCTAAAATGAAACGAGAAAGGATGCAGGTAATATATTGGCAGGAAACCCACCTCTCTCCACCAGAACATGATAAACTGAAAAAACTTGGATTCCAAAATACTTACTACTCATCACATAAATCTGGAAGGAGGAGGGGTGTGGCTATTCTGATCCCAAACTCAGTCAATTTTGAATTTATGTCTGAAATCAAGGATAAGGAGGGGAGATATGTCCTAGTCAGGGGAAAACTATATAATAAAGAGGTAACACTATTTAATGTATATGCTCCGCCAGGGAGTAACAAATCCTTTTTTAAGAAGATATTTAACTTGATAGCCACAGAATCATATGGTACTCTAATATGTGGTGGAGATTTGAACGTTCAAATTAATCCTAAACTGGATACAACTAACCCATCCCAAAAGAAACATCCAAATGCCACAGTGGTCCAGCGGATGCTCAAGGAACTGGGTATGATTGATGTGTGGAGAGATTTTCATCCATCGGAGAGACAATATACTTACTACTCCTCATGCCACTCTATGTACTCAAGAATTGACTATTTATTTATGTATAAATCAGACAGACATAGAATTAAAAATTGTAATATAGGGATTAGGGATGTATCTGACCATTCAGGAGTATACTTATCTTTACATCTAGTTAATCAACAAAAAAATACACTCTGGAGACTCAACACGAGTATTTTAAATGACAAAACAGTCCAGAAACAGATTCAGAATGAATTTGAAATGTATCTTCAAAATAATGACAATGGAGAAGTTTCCCCAAATACTCTATGGGACGCAGCAAAGGCTGTGATTCGAGGTAAAATTATCGCTGTCACAGCTTTCCGGAAAAAGGAAAAACAGAAAAGATTAACCGATTTACAAGAAGAAATGAAGTCCTTAGAGATCAGACATACAAAACAAAGAGACCCACAAATATTGACCAGATTGAACAAAGTTAAACAAGAAATAAATGGGATATATGATGAGGAAATAGAAAAGCAACTCAAGTTTGTCAAACAAAAATACTACGAGACAGGACCTAAAGCAATGAAACTCCTCTCCTGGAGAATACGAAAACAACAGGCAAAGAATACAATCTACAAAATCAGGAATCCTAGAACACAAAATGACTGCAGTGACATAGAAAACATTCAACAATCCTTTGAACTATACTACAAAGATCTTTATACCCAACCGGCAAGGGCAGATACACTAGCAATGGAGAGATTTCTAAACTCATTGGATTTACCATCTATAGGAGAACAACAGAATGAAGCAATGATGGCTGACATAACAGCAGAAGAATTGGACAGAGCTATCTCAAGGTTGAAATCAAGTAAGGCCCCGGGCACAGACGGATACCCGTCTGAATGGTATAAAGCATTTAGACCACAAATAATACCTATACTGCTTAACTGTTTAAATCATACATTGAGAACAGGAGAAGCCCCGCAATCATGGAGAGAAGCAGTCATCTCAATAATTCCAAAAGAGGGAAAAGATAAAAAGGAATGCAGTTCATATAGACCAATATCAGTCCTAAATGTAGACTATAAATTATTTGCTTCAATCCTATCTAAGAGGCTAGAGGTCATCTTACCTGAGTTGGTAGATCTAGACCAAACAGGTTTCATACAAAACAGACAGACACAGGATAATTTAAGGAGAACATTACAAGTTATGAGCCATATTACAACAGAAAATATAAATGCAATGCTGGTCAGCCTTGATGCCGAAAAGGCATTTGACTCAGTGGGTTGGGAATATCTGTACAGGGTGCTTGCCAGGTTTGGCTTTAAGGATGGTTTTATTAAGTGTATTAAAGCGCTATATTCCTGTCCAATAGCCAAGATTAAGGTTAACGGACACCTGTCGCAAACAATCCAACTAGAAAGAGGGACGCGCCAGGGGTGTCCCTTGAGCCCTGCTCTGTTTGCATTGTATATTGAACCCCTTGCCCAAGCAGTTAGAGAGGACTTGGAGATAAAAGGGATTACAATCAGAGGGGAAGAACATAAGATCTGTATGTTTGCTGATGATGTCCTGCTGTTCCTTGCGAGCCCTGAATCTAGTATTCCTAAATTGATGAGCCTTCTAAAAACATATAATTCATACTCTGGATATAAATTAAATATCCAAAAAACTCAAGCTCTCACTTTCAATTTTATACCCCCTCAAGATATGAGAAGGAAATATCACTTTAAATGGAATTCCCCCTCAATAAAATATTTGGGAATAAATTTAACAAAAGACATGTCAAAACTCTTTGAAAGCAATTACGGTCCTATCAATAAAGAGATAAAATCAGATATTTCTAGATGGACGTTGCTCCCATTAGACATGAGTAGTAGAATAGAAATAATTAAAATGAACATGTTACCGCGGTTACTCTATCTTTTCCAGTCATTGCCTTTGGAAGTACCCCAAAAACAATTTAACGAATGGGATGGGATGATTTCGAGGTTCATCTGGAACAGCAGGAGACCTCGGGTAAAGTTCAAGACACTACAATTGTCAAAGGGGAAGGGAGGGAGAGCCCTACCATGCCTGCAGGATTATTATTACGCTGCCCAATTGAAACCTTTAGTGTGTTGGTGTGCACCAAACTATGAATCCAAATGGAAGACATTGGAAATAAAACAGATAGATACTCCAATACAGTCAATACTAGGTAACAGAAGTCAGGCTGAAAGGAGCTATAACAGATTAAACCAGTGGACCCTATTTTCAGTTAAGCTGTGGTTTAGGCTGCTGAAGAAATTACAACTGGAGAAACATGCGGGGGTCTTGGGTTGGGTAGCGTATGATCCAGGATTTGAGCCTGCAATGTTGGATGGGAGATTTAAACTGTGGGTTGGGAGAGGTATCACGTCTTTCTGTTCAGTCACCTCAAAAGGTCAACTACAGAGCTATCAGGATTTAGCAGATACATTTGGACTGGAAAAGCAGGACTTTTTCAGGCACCTGCAAGTTAGAGATTACTTTAAGAAAAAAATACAAAGCACAAAAACAAACGATTACAATTTGATTACTATATTCTCTGATGCATATACAAAAGAGAGAAGTAAAAAGTTGGTTTCCAAACTTTATGGAAGTATACAAGACTCTAAGAAGCACTCTACAAACTACATTAAACAAAAATGGGAGAAAGAGTCAGACTCACAAATAACAGAGGAGGACTGGACAGAAATATGTGAGACTCAGGCAACTACTACAAACTCGGGATCCTGGAGGGAGTTTGGATGGAAGAACGTAGTGCGATTTTTCATTACTCCTAAATTAACAGCACTGCAAACAGACACGCAGAGCAGGGGCTTCTGTTGGAGGCAATGTGGAACCTCAATGGCTGATCATTTCCATATTTTTTGGGCATGCCCTAAAATACAGCCATATTGGCAAGAGGTGGCAACTGAGATTCATAAAATAATTGGAATAAAGTTAAAATACTCATTCATTATACTATACTTGGGAAAAATGCCAGAAATTGTTTTTCACAAAGATAAATATTTAATAAAGATTCTCTTGGCAAGTAGTAAGAAAGCCATAACGCGAAAGTGGTTGCAGACTGATCCTCCAACATTAGAACAATGGCGGGGTATTGTAAATCAAGTGTATTGTAATGAAAGACTCACATTTATTTTAAGGCTGGAATTGGAAAAAAGTATTGAGTACTGGGAAAAATGGATTGTGTATTTACACCGTTGATTGAAGTGTGACATTTTATATTAAGATGTATTTACAAAAATGTACTGTGATTTGATATTGTAACACCCATGATGACCTCATGTTCTTTGTTCTCAAATAAAAAAAGAGTTTAAAAAAAAAAAAAGTAGCTTCTCTTAGGCACTGACTGTAGTTACATATTCCATATTTTCCAAATCTCCATCTTGAGCTGCAGCAACATCAATCAACAAGCAAAATCTCAGTATAAAAAAAATAGAATTTAATGTGCAAGTCATCAACTTCACTTTGACACCCTTGAAAAGTTATTATACGCGAGTTCTGCAGCCTGACCTCTAAAACTCATATCTGACTACTTAATCACATGAGAATAAAATTACCCACTGTATTCAGATGCCACCCTGAACACCCTTTGGAACAGTCCGCTCTTGCCGAGTCAGCACAATAGTCTTGATTGACAAAAGAGAAGCAGTCTAGCAGCATTAACTGGAATCAAGCACATTTAGCATAGTCAAATTTAAAGATCTGTACCCATACAGCACAGTGATGGTCATACTTGCCAACCTCGAGACATAAAAAAACAACAACAGAGAGGATTACAAAACCAAAAATGTGTGTTTGTTTCCTGCATTCTGGTGACTTTTAAACAACGAAAACTGCAAAATATTTATAATTATAAAGTACGCTGCAACAGCAGTTTTATGTTAAATACCTTTAAAGGTGCAGTGTGTAGGATTTGGTGACATCTAGTGGTGTGGTTGCAGATTGCAACCAACTGTGTACCCCTCCAATCACTCCTCCGAGCGCCGAGTGCAAAACCGTGGTAACGCCGTTCGCCTCACTCAGAGGCCATCCATACCATAATAACACTACTGTAGGAGCAACGGAAGTCAGACGGCGGCTGGCGGTACGGCGGTTTTACACTCTGCAGCTCACGTTACCGCAGTTTCACCAGCGTGTCGTAGAACTACGGTGGCCTTCAGGTGACGTAAAAAACACATTCATTATTTAATTTTACACTCATGAAAACATACTTATAAATATCATATTCCATATCAGCTAATAGATCCCCGAAAAGCTACACACTGTTCCTTTAATTTTACTTTTAATTCTCAGGAATAAGAGTAATCTGCTCCTCTGGTGTGAACAGTTTTCCTACTCCATTTCTCTCTTCGTCTCTCACTCACCGAAGGTCCTTTCAGACACAACGCGACAACGACACCACTGCGCTCTGAATCCCGTAATTTCCGATGGCGTGTTACACGCCACGACGGCTTTTTCGCTGCATAGAGCAACGCCCAACTTTGGGCAGTGCACACTGACAATGTGCGCTGAACCTGCAGGTCAAACCGCGAGCAGCTCTTTCCCCATCGAGAAAACAACATTTGGTGTAGCTGTATTGTCGTCCGGGTGGAAACAGTAGGGCTTTTACACGCTGTACAGCGCCAGAAACAGGTTGAGATAACGAAAAAGAAAAAAGAAAAAAAAGGTTTGAACATTTGTCACAAACCGGGAGAGGGAAATGAAAAACGTGAATCTTCTGGGAAAATCGTGAAGGTTGGCAAATATGTAATGATATTTTTAAAAAAAGGCACATTGGCCATATTAAATGATTCATCATCAATGATCCAGATTCTGAATCAAGTCTATACAAAAATATACATACAGTATCTGTGCAGTGAACAGGCTCACTCAGAAATACAACATTGCACTATAAAACTACCCAACAACAACAACATCCAGACATGTTTCCCACAAGAGAGGCCAGATAGTTTTGGGTGGGACAAACACTTTTTTTTTGGACATGCCGTTATAAAATAAAAAAATTCTTTGCTCAGTCCAGCTACAAGATAACACCCTGTTGGTTATCCGACTTCCTCGAGGCAGAGACAGACTTGTGGACGGTTCTGTTTGGGAAACATTTTAACCCCGGTGAACAGAAGGCACTTAAATAAGGGTGCAGCTGCGGCACCCAGCAGTGGATCCCAGGCACTGCAGGCCTGGTCCTCACCAGCTCACGGTGCAGCAGCTGAGTCCCGCTTGGTGTCCGCTCTTGAAGGCAACGCTCCCGTCTGACCTACAACAATAGGATACGATAAATACAAAATGAAAATGTAAACAAAAAACAGTTATTCATTTCCATTTTTAAAAATCCACAGGGAGCCACTGGAGAGGAGCTAAAGAGACGCCCGCCCCTCCCTGCTTGATGGTATGATCCTTGTCTGTCATCACCTGATTGGTCGTCATTAACACAACACTCAGTCACAGTAAGTGCATGGAACAAGTTTCAATTAAGGAAAGAAAATATATTGGCTACAAAAATAAATGCAAAGTTATTTAAATCAAGATGTTTGGTTTCCTAATAGACTAGTGACCACCATCATTTTAGACTTAAATATTTATCAAATATTAATATATATATATATATATAAATATATAAATATATAAATATTAATATATAAAAATAAATATGCATATATTGCATAAATATTATATGTGTCATTAGCCAATAAAAACTATTTGATAAGTCAAAAACACTAATGGGAACCCCTGTAAATCTGATGAGGTACATACGCTGACATTTTTTGAGATCGCTGAAATATCAAAAAATTAGACTTGTTTTTATAGTAATCTGCATTGCAAATGTTAATAATCCTGTATTGAGTGACCTGATTACCTTGTCTCAGTCAGAACTACTACTACTAGTCCAGAATGATTAAACTATTAACACCACAAAGTTGTAATGTTTTTTTTTCGTTTCTGAAGTTTGCACAAACTTTATAGCCTAACTGATGAAAAACAATATTCAAGTTCTTTGGACAGTGTTAAAATGCTTGATGTTAAGTGTCAATTTGTGTTCATTTTTCAAGTATAAGTCTAACAAGTATGTCTTATATAGTCAGCCAGTTGTTGCACAATAAAATCTTCTGAACAGACTATCACTATCACTTGAACATGAAAGTTTATTCAAGGAATGACAACATAAAACTGAAATTGAAGAGAGAAAAAAACAGTTTATTGTATTCTGTGATATATTTTACATACAGAACACCAATGTTTACAGAGTCAAATATTTCATGTTACTATCAAAAACATCATCAAATATATAATAAGTAAAACAAATTAAAAATGTATAGCAATAAAACTACAGGTACTGACATCATTTTTAGTTTAATTTTAAGGACAAGTGTGTTTTCATAATTTGTGTAAAGTGTATTCAATATCTATACAAGCACTTTATTACACATGTTTCTATTGCATATCAATATGTATACACATTCTTCTCCAACTGTGCATACTGTTGCTGTTTATCTCCTAATACATTGTTAAAACACTGATACAAATCCCATGAAGGTAGTTGCATTTAATTCCATTGCTTTCTACATTGTATCCTGGTAAATATAGAAGAGTGAGTATAAGCCATCATGATCTACTATAAAGCCCAGATGTTTAAGAACAGTTGACACCAAAATTCATCTTCTGTGACATGCTGTTTTCTGTCCAACAGCAGTCTAGTTCAGTTTCCAAACACCAAATGTGAGCCCGTTAGCAAAATCCAGGCACTAACGCTCACTTGAGATACATTTGAAAGGCATTTTCATGCCAGGTGTGAACTGCAATACATCTGAACTGGATCGACAAACAATCAGAAAATAACAGGATACTAGATACAGGTTGAAACAGGCACTCTGAGTTCCTATTTAAGAAGCATCGAGCTTTAGAGTAGCACATTCAGTTTACATTGTTTTTACTCTGGGAATCCAGAGTCAATCATGTCATAGTCCATGTTCATATATACACAAAAACTGGTGAGTCATTTTTATGAAACTTTTTCAGTACACTTACATGTGCATCTATATACAAGTACAAGAGGGGAAACATCAAACAATCTTTCATCTTACAAAACAATACCATGTGCTTCAACATTTTTGTTTCGTCTTTCACAAATATTGCCTACTTGACAAACTGCCGTAAGAAGTTTTGTGTGTTTTGAATTGATCTTTTCTCTTTTTAATTTGTTCTAGCTCTTAGGTAATGAGGTGGATACTAGGCCCATGCTTCAGCAATATGACATACAGCCATGTATCAGGATCATTGTTCAAAGACAAACTATTGTTTCACAATGATGTTGTAGGCAACAGGGCCTTTGAATGTGAACCCCAGGTAGAATGTGATGTTTTCATTACTATGAGGCACTGAAGGTAAATGAATAGGCTGGATTTTGAACTTCTTGTTCTGAGGGCCTTCAAGGTACACCACTCCATCTTCAGTCCAACCA
Source organism: Sebastes fasciatus (assembly GCF_043250625.1). Taxonomy (NCBI): domain Eukaryota; kingdom Metazoa; phylum Chordata; class Actinopteri; order Perciformes; family Sebastidae; genus Sebastes; species Sebastes fasciatus. Next base: position 29,697,775 of record NC_133807.1, on the reverse strand, counting down.
GACACACATTTCAGCATCGTGGCAATCTCAGGCTTTTTCCATGCCTCACCCCTGAACCACTCCATGCGTTTCTCGGAGACAGAGAACCCCTTTGTGACTGTTTCAACCTTTGTCTTGTGGACAAATTTATCCAATCCTTTCCCATTGCCGAGAAAAAATTGGGTGTAAATCCTTCTTTTCCGCTGAGGAATATCCTTCATCTTGGTCCAGTAGTCTTTTTCTAGGTCTTCAACAGCTGATTGCACAATTTCATATTTGGTTTCTTTCTCTTGATCTGTGTCATGATCCTCTGGCCAGAACAGCAAGGTAAGCAAGAACAGGGCACATGGTGAACATTTATTTTCATCAGAAGGGAACTGACGACTAAGTGCCTGTAGATCTTTCAGAGGAGCTACCTTTTGAGTCTGTGGTGACAGGCATTTCAGAGAAATGTGGGCCATTATGTAATTGACAATATCCTTTTGGCCAAATTTGGCCTTTATTGGATTGCTGGGGTAGAGAGAAAGGATGCTCAATAGAAGGTTTACTGCATTCCTCTGGTCAGTTAGCTTGGAGAGGATGGATGTTACGTTACCTCCGCCAAGCTGATAGATGACCATGCGTTTTTGGAAAGGAGTTAGATCGGCTGGGATTGACTGCCCATGTTGTAGAAGTTCAGTAGAATTAGCTTCACTGAAGTACTCCCCATACTCTGAAGATCTTTTTGCCAACCATGTCAGTGGATGGCTTATCTTCTCTTCAGGACTTTCAGGGGTCTCTTCTTCATCTGCACCGATGTCTGTCTGGAAGTAACTGAGGTCTTCTGAAATCCATTCCAAGGCATCTTGCATTGTCTTGTTGAGTTTTTTCAAACGACCATGAAATGGTTCCCAGGCCTCTTCAACTTCCTCTGGAATGTAATCTGTTAACAGGTACTTCATAGACTCTGAATGGCCATTGTCTCTGTTTGCAAACACTTGCAATGAAGAGATCAGTTTGAGCAGGCTGAGGCCAACATCAACTTCAGAAAAAAAACCTGAACTGTTAACGTTTTCCATATCTGCATCAGCTGCTTTCTCACATTCTTGAAAACACTCCTGGGCTTTCAGTGCAGTCTCCACAGCATCTGCTATATTTTGAGCTGTCTTTGGGACTTTGTCATTGTCAATAGCTTTGCATTTAGCTTGGAACCATTTCTTGTACACCTGCCCCTTTGTGTCAAGTATGTATGAGTTGTTGGGCTGTCGTTTGGCTGCTGTCTCTGCCCAGTATTTTGCCTTTTCAAACTTTTCATAAGTATAGTGAAGACGAGCAAGTTGTTGTGCAAAGAATGGATCTTTATGGAAACACTGGAACGCTTCCTTGAGTAACTCAATTGCTTTGTCTGGGCTTTTCTCCTTTTCACACACATGCTCAATCAGAGGAGCGAAAGAACTATCATATTTGTCCCCTTTGCTTATTCTGGATCGTCTCATAAAAAGTGCTCTCAAAAATGACAGATATTCGTCCCTTCCAAATCTGTGCTCAAAAAGCATCTTGTTACAGAGCAAATCCATTGCCAAACTGCTCTGGGTCTGATGGTTCCCCAAAAGTTGTTGGAGAATTTCCTTTGCAACGAGTGGGTGGATGATCCTGATTGATTTGATGTGTGTCTTTTTATCTCTGAGGTGCAAGAAGACTAGCTTCGCCTGATCACCGAGTGATTTCTCAAACTCATGCTGGCGAAACCTTTCCCACTTAACGTCTAAACCAAGCAAAGCTTCACAATGGGACTGAGAGATGAAAGAGTTTTGAACATAAGTGTTCAGCAGTGCTACATAGAGAATGAGGTGAGTGACAACAGATTGACGGTCAATGCCTTGGAGCAAATGTTCCACAAACTGTTGAACGTAATTCGCATTGAATTCTTCACTCATCAAAAAAAATGTCAGGATGAATTCAGGCTCATAGTCTTCCTCAAGCTCCTGTCGTTTTCCAGCAAACTTTCTCTTCTCTTCAGCAGACAGTTTGTGAGTGACAGACACATTCTGCAATGGAGACTCCTTGCATTTCTTCTCTGGATCATGGGATCGTCTGCAGCTCAACAAAATGAAACATGGAGTTCCATACTGGATTCTTTTGACGTTAATGGCACCCTCTAGTTCATTCCTGAGATCATATAGGTATTCTTTGTCTGAGTCTTCAATGAGGAGCAGCACAGGAAGACACGTTTGTGAATCTTTTTCTTCATATTCTCTTAGTTCAACTGCATGTTGCGCAACAAGACCAGCTGAGTATGAAGGCTTCACAACTGCACACCTAAGATCTTTCCTGTTGTTCCACAGCACCTGTCTTGCGACAGTGCTTCCACCACTTCCTGGATGATGGTAGATGTTTATGCTGTTCACCGGAGATTGATCTGCAGTCCACTTCAAAGCATTATTGAGAAGTTTGGAAACCTCATGATAAGCATCTCTTTCAATTACCTCTCCAACATGCTTGTGCTCAGCAAGCCAGAAATTCAACCAGTTCACTCTCCCACCATGGTAGAATTGCTGATCAATGTTTACTTTCTCCTCATCGATGAAGTCTTTGCTTGTTTCATCACAATGGTCGACCGTCAGAATTTCCAGAGAATACATCTGTTCCTCTTCATGTGTTTCAAGAAGGCAAGTCCCCCTCACAAAGACTGGCAAGTGTTTGCTGGCACATGCATTAACTGGTTGTACCTGCTGCAGAGTTGCGTTAATGTGACTCATTTTCATCCCAACAACACTGGAATTGTTCAGAGTTTCTTTTCCACATGAGACCTCTGCAAAGCTTTGCCACTTTTGGAAGTTTTTCTGTGATTCACAGATGCAGATGATGTCTTTATGGCTTTCCATGTCTGATAAAAACTCATAAAATGTGAGCAACAGAGGCTTCTCAACTGGTGATGTGAGAAGAAAAAGGACCTGGAACGTCCCCTTTGGCAAGATGTGTTTACAGATCAAAGACACAGATTCCCGCAGTGAAGTCACTTTTGTCTCGATCCAAGTCGTTTCATCACATGTTTCACTTCCTTTGTAGTCAGTGCGGCCATTACAAAAGATCCAGCTAGTTTGATCAAACAGATGCAAGCGGCTTGTGAATTCTTCGATGCTCATGTCACCAGATATCCTGTAGCTCTGCAGAGAATGCTTGTTTGCAGCGTGATGCTGAAGGTATTTACTGCAAAGACCTGAAATCTTTGAGTCTGGATCAAAGTCAAACACAGAGAATATGTTCATGTTAAGCAACCAGTCAATGTTGCGGAGGTCATCGGGGTTGAATTTGTTTGTGACGAGTATGAACCATTTCTCTGTATCAATGAATTTCTTCCCACTCGTCATTAGCTTTGTGAGTTTCCTTCCGAGGTCTTGGCAGAAGTCTGGAGCACTGGGGAACTGGCTTTTCTCTGCTTCTTCTCTTTGAGCATCCCGATCTTTGACTCGCTGGTAAAAATCACCTAGGTCTTTTTCGCTCACTGGCTCCGTTTTCGCACCCACCCTCCGCAGAATCGCTTCTATCTCTAATTCTACTTTGTTGGTTGACTCTTTGAAGTTCGGCAGACGAACTGCATACACCTTGCCCTTAACGACACCTATTGAAGGCACAATATCAACCTCTACCACATACCTCTTTTCTGTACTTTCTCGATCGATAACCTCAATGAACCTTGGTGGCCGCACACACTGGCGCACATGCTCCGTGTTAGAGAAACTCTTTTCAGTTTTGTCCAAAGCATCTACATAAATGTCTTTCTCTTTTACAGGGATGCCAATTATCTCACCATGTACGTTTCCTACATCCTCATTGCTGTCCATCACACCAAAGTGTATTGTACCATTTGTTCTGATATTCATACAGCCAGTTGCAAATTTAAGGACCTCATTGGCAAACTTAGCTTGGAGTCTTGTACGATCCAATGCAGCAGCTACAGAAAGAGACTTAAATTCATGGCATGGAGATATCAGATTAAAAGCACCTGATTCAGGCTGCAGGACACTGTGCTTTACATATATGAAATCAATCCCCTCTTGATCAAATGGTCGTGGTCTACAGTCTTCCTTTGATGTCAACACACATTGTTCTTGAGCAGTTTGTCTATCCTTCAAGACATCTTGATCTCTCTCAGGAGTCTGTGCTGAAGAACCTTCACTTGTTGGGGGAAGACATTGAACTGATTTCTGTTCCAGTGTTTTGCCACTGGTGGTCTTTTTCTTATCTTGAGACTTTTGTTTGGCGTTGATGAGCTCATCTCTCTTTTGAATAATAAAAAAAGCAGGCCCTGATTTCATGCAAAACTCTGACTTCAAAACTTTCTCATTCAATACAAGAAGGGATTTTCCATCTACTGCTGCTTCATAGAGCTTCTCTATGTACTGCTCAGTCACTTCAATGGATCTTAGCCAGGTGCTTACTTGAGATTCAGTCCAACTCTTTGGTGACTGCTCAACTTCGTCAGCTGTATAGTGAGAAAAGATAAAAATAACAGAATCAGAGAAGTGATCGTGTTCTCTGCCGCACATCTGGCATATTTGCGGTTTGCAAATTGATATTAACCAAATCTCTAAATTTGGTGTTTAGCATTTGAGCTAATATTCTCCATATATCTGCGTTTCTCCACAATATATATCAAATCTCACAATAACAAATTATAATTTATAATACAGTGTTGCTAGAGCCAAACTTGAGGTGCACAAGGGAATATTTTAGGTAATATATTAACACTTTAAAAGCAGAGAAGACAAATCACAAGATACATGTCACTGCAAACAGCTCAAACTACTACACCCCTTTGAAGTGCTGAAAAAAGGACTTGTCACTCCACTCACCCATGATGATTTTCTTTCTCCTTCCACTAAATGATCATCTTTGGTGTTAACTTATTATCACCTTCCATCTGCAAGAGAAAACGTTATACAGTTACATTCAGTCCATTATCATCTTGCATACAGATGAACATGTGCTAAATGAAACTGGCTCACAGGCAAGTGTATCTTGTTTATGGTGAAACTGGAATCACAGATAGCTTTAGTTCACTTCATATAGCTCCTGGTACAGTCATTACAGAGAGACAGTCATGCCAAACTCCATGCAAAATACTGTTAAATTATTGTCTTCTATTTTTGCAAATTTTACACTCCTCATCGGAATTACTGAAGATTATAACTCCACTGTTAGTGGATTAATGAGGCCAAAATATTTGATAAATATTTAAAAATTATGTTAAAATAGATCAACTGATATTCTTTTCTTACATGAACACAGGACGTTAACATTTCACAGTTGGAAAATAAACTTGCCAGTCCTCTCTGGTGGTCAAACCATGTAATGGTGACAGTTTCTAAATTGCCTCAAACAAATCCCCTATACAGCAATTTCCTTATTTATTGGTCTACATTGATGCTGATGATGATATAAGCTGTTAAATATCAGTCGATTTATCAGACCGGCCGAAGATCTTTTCAAAAAGTGTGTGTGTATATTCCCTGATATGCTGTAATTGTCCTCTAGAATGATGTAATTAATGTAATTGTAATTTGATTGTATTAATTGTTTTAATGTTAATGTAGTAGTCTACAGAAATAAACTGCTATAAGAAATTGAAAGATTCCCTAAAGACCAATGAAAACACATTAAACTCATGAGTAAGTTTTAAGTAAAATTTCTTGCATGTTACAAAAACGTATTAGATTGTCTAGATAAGGGTTCTCCAACCAGTAGCTCGCTACCTGTTTCTGAGTGGCTCGCTAACGGTTCAAAGAATATGTACATAAATTTGATAATAACACAAAGTCACTTTGTAAAACTGTTTAAATTACTACCCAATCCAATTCACAGACATCCCGTCCCCTTCTGAGACCAAATGATTATACAGTATGTCTATTGGCTGTCAATTAAACTAGTTAGGCTGCTGTCAGCTTTGTAACGCCATAACATACAGCGATGTTAGCAGACTAGCAAGTGCACACCAGATTTGACAATGACAGAAAAGAGAGGTCTGAGAGACTGGCAGAAAATAGCCAGGCCAATAAAAGGCAAAAAATATACTATTTCATGAGGAATTGTTTTTTGTCACATTTGCGGTGTGAGCGTGTCAGTCAGTAAAAGATGTAACACGTCTCATCTGAACATGTGTCGGACACATTGAGAGCGCCGTAACATGGACGAGGAACGGCTGATTAGTTTAGATAAAATGAGCCAAGAAAACCGGGTCAGTTGTCCTGGATGTAAATGAAAATAATAACTTGATTATTGACACTTTTAGCACAAGTATTGACGCTCGCAGTTATATGTGTAGCGTTCACTAGTGAAACTTTATTACGAGCTACCTGTCAAAAAATATAACAGCCACCTCACTAATGGTTAAAATAAAACACGAACACACAGCACAAAGAGACAACTATGGAAACTGTGTTAAATATGAGCCGTCATTACAATATTTCAGTAAGAAGCCTCGTTTTGATCCGCTCCATTTGTCATTTGTGTTTTTTTTTTTAAATCTACCAGCTAAAACAATGAGAGAAAGTAGACCTACAAACCAGGTGCATTAAAGGACCAAGAGAGTAAAAAGCACCCTGTGCTCCTCTCACATCTTACATACCTGTTTGGATTATTCTGTTCTGTATAGTGGAATAAAACAATGGACTAATGTTACACTACAGCAGGCTGAGCAGGGACAACAACTGGTGAGAGAAACACCCACATTTAATATCTTTATTAACTTAAATTGTAGTTATGAAGAAATCAGTCAGACTGTTAGATTAATGTGTTGTTAACTCCCTGTTTATCTTGGCCCCTGTCTGTGTGCACATTTTGACCCTGGCACGAGCAAGACGCAGAGCGTGCCTGAGGAGTTATCTGTAGCCTACAGTACCTCCTCTTTCACTACAGAAACCATTTAAGGTGGCAGCTGGCTGGAGAAGATCGCTAGATAACAACCTACTTGCTCTTGGCTATATCATGTTATTTCCAGTAAATATCACAATATAAAACGTGTATTTTCTGTTTAAAAAGTAGGCTACAAACATAGGAAGATAACAACTAACCCATCTTTTAAGTGGTTACGTCTCCAGCTCCAGTCTGATGTGAAGCTCACAGCTGATATGTTCGTGGTTTGTTTACATGACGTAACAAAAGTGCAGATTTAATGTATTCAGTGTGGACAGAGAGCGTCTAATGCACGATGTGACGCTCACATCCAGTGAGGACACGGTGTTAGTTTATAACATGTTTTTGTGGACATAACAGCATGTGTGTGTATGCGTCCGTGCGAGCCTGTGCGCATAAAGTGACAGTATGTATACACCTCTGTCAGCTTATTTCTTTCATGAAACATGATAATGTTAAATATACACTTAATAAAGGCTATATGAGGTGAAAAAAATGCCCCCCATGTCAAAGCTGATTGCCCGTCGGCCCCTAATACTCTGGCGCCGACCCTGCAACAGTCTCTGTTTACCAAACTGACGAAGAAGGCCAATGAAGCGAAGAGGCTTCGTTTAGTGGTGCACATCCTAATGAAACACAAAAAGCCCTTCGCCTGTGGAAGGATTGTAATAGAGACGATGACTGCGATGGCTGAAACCTTATTAAAGGACCATAAAAGTAAGACAGAAATTATGTTTGCTATCGGTGATGTACAACTTGGTGCGTTGAGTGGCTCTCAGTCATTTTCATTTTATCAAATTAGCTCTCAGAGGGAAAAAGGTTGGAGACCCCTGGTCTAGATTGAGATCACTATCTCCTCACTTCAATCCAATCAGACCACATTCCACATTCTTTTGTTCCTGCTTTTTTTCAGGGTCTGTGCCCAGCCCCTGTCTCTCCACAGAAAATGGTGAGCCATGTAGGGAAGAGATCATTTCTTTTAGTGTGTCACCATCACACTATGGGCATGGATGTTATATAAAAGATCTAACTTACATCCATAACTCTGAGTAAGGTAAAAAAAAACACAAGCTAATAATAAATAAATATATAAAAAGGTGACTATTGTTCTTACCTTGGATAAACACTGGAAAAATGCTGTGTCACTCCAAGATGATTTTCTTTCCCTTCCTTCGTCACATTATCAACTTTGGTGTTAATCACCCTCCATCTGCAAAAGAAAACGTCATACTGTTACTTTCAACCCATGTGAGGAAGACATCTCTCTGTTGAAGAAACTTCACTCAGGTTTAATGTGAAGAACAAATATGTTCAGAGACATCACAGAATCCTATTACTGGGTAGCATTCATGTGAGCATGGAGAAAGGGACAAAACACAGGGATCACTTCCTCTGTCCTGCTTCCTGAGACCAGGAGCCACATATGGGGGACAGAGATCATTTATCTTTTTGAACTTCAGCAGGCAAAAAACATTTACACAAGTAAATAAATAAAAATGATAAATAAATAAAAAGGAGACCGTTGTTCTTGCCTTGGATAAATACAGACAGAAATCCGCTTTTCTTCTTCTCCTGTTGTGGATTTTCCCCCGACGTTGTTCTCAGACTAACGTCCAACACAGAACTGATGTGACTTCACGCCATCTCTATTTATAAGGGGTACGTTCCAAAGCTCTTAATTTTCGTTTCCTCGCTCCTCGCTCCTCGCTCCTCGCTTGAACCGGAAGTTGTTCTGGTGCGCCATTTTGAAGACCGTTCCAAAGCCCTTATTTGTGCATCGAGGATCGAGGAGCTATGAGCGAGGATACACCAGTGTATCCTCCCCGGAAGTCTTTTGCCGACCGACACGCCCCCTTATTGGAGATCAGTTACTGATTGGACGCTGCTGCCGATCAGACTGATCTGATAACTTTACCTCTCAACATCACTGAGTTTTATACCGGAGTGAAAACAGATCACAGATTAAACGTTTTATAGTTTCGTTGTCTTCTGATTCACCATCTAGTTATAATGTGTGTTAACTGAAGCTCTGAGCAGCAGAAGGACCTGCAGTATCTCTGCTTCACACACCGTCAGTGAAGCAGCCTGACAGTCAGAGGGGTTTATAACACCTGACAAACTGACTGAAAATAACTTCCTGCATTTATTAGAATGATTTGTCTTTTCATGATCTGTTATTTCCCCCGTTAACTTTTATTAATGATACTATTAAAGTCAGAGAGAAAAGGAGAGTCTGTCTGTCAGCAACAAACACCTTTTACATCATTTATCCTCATTTCCATTCAGTCACATGAGGCTGATGATTCCTGAACGTCGGGTTTGATATACATCATTTACATTTTCCCTTTAGCCTAATAAATAATGTCCAGTGTTTAAAAAAACACCGTAGTTATATTCTGGGTTATTAAATAATGAGCTCACAATCAGAATATCAATAACTACAGACGCTAATAATGAATAAATAATATAAAGTTATTGTTCCAGTAGAGATGTTTCCTGAGCCTCTAAGCAGTCCACAGTAGAAATACAGGCTGCAGCTTGCACTTGTCTTTATTAGTATTAGTACAGTTCAGACACAAACAGCTGTTAAAGTTGACTGACAGCTGATCCAGATGTGATCAGCTGCTGCTGTCATCAGAAACGGACGTCGCTTCACGTGAAGCTTCAGAGGAAACGACCGTCCCATGTCGCTTAAATCGTATTTCCTCGTTTCCTCTCTCCTCGCATGGTTTCCTTGCGTCTCTCCATGCTTCCCTGGTGGGAGGGACTAAGACGCAAGGATGAGACGCAAGTGAGGGAAACAGGGATGCAATTAAGAGCTTTGGCATGCACCCAATGTCCTGAGGGGCTGCTCTACTGCGCCTGCACAGCTCACCAAGTTTCATTTTTGAGGAAATTCCACACCCTTCTCAAAAAGACATCATACTAACAAAGATTGAGATATTACCCACTTCTAACAAGCCAAAGAGCGCGTGTATATATATATATTATATATATATATATATATATATAATATAATATATATAGTATATATAATAAAGTATATATAATATATTATATATATTATATATATAATATAGTATATATTTAATATAAATATAATATAGTATATATAATATATATATTATATATAATATAGTATATATATGTATTATATATAATATAGTATATATATATATTATATATAATATATGTATTATATATACTATTATATTACTATATATACTATTACTGTTATATATACTATATTATATATATAATATATATACTATATTATATATCATATATATCATATATAATATATATTTTATATTTTATATCATATATAATATATATTTTATATATAATAATATATATATATACATATACATATATATGTATATGTATATATATATTATAATATATACTATAAACTCTTTGGCTGAAACACCTCCAATGGATACCAGTGAGCCGAGCATTACCGAATGTAATATTTATAAACATATAAAAATTTGTGTATGTAAAACTAGCTGCACCACCATAAAGTTAATAATTCTCTATTTAAAAGCCCTGCATTCAAAATAAGCACCAAAAATGTACTTCTACACTTGTTACCATGTTACAGTTTAATAGAGAAGCTACTTATAAAAACTGTGGTTGAACAAAGGAACATCTATGGTTATTATGGGCTAATGTTGAAGAAAGCCATAATAATAAAAGCAGTTATGCAACAGGTTGGAACAATCACAGAGTTTTTGATGTGAAGTAAAGGAGGAAGACAAAAGAGGAACTTGTTTTGAAATAGCTACAAGCCAGTTCTGTTCTGGTTTAGGGCCGTATTTATTGGATACATTTATTTCTGCATTTAAATTTAGGATAATTAAAGTTGAACAGAAAGCCAGAGGACTCAGGCCTAATGAGTCTGACAGCTGAATTCACCATCTAGGCTGGAAGACAGAGAGTTAATACAGTCCAAACAAGAAGAAAAAAAGGGAGGGCTTACCTCTGACCAGACCAGTATCATTTATCAAAACGTTATGTAACTTGTTGAGCCACACCTGTAGGTTCTATCATTGGGCGTTAAAAGTTTCAGTGATACATAAGAATTGTTTTATAAACCTGCTCTAGATACCACATGAAGGGAGCTGTGGGGCACCCTTACCAGGTACATGTGGGGCATCCTTACCAGGTACCTGGACCACTTCTGCTGGTCTTTGAGTAAAAGTTGTGTTAACACATCCAAAACCTCTCTGTACTGAATGCACAGAGAGGAAACTGATCTTATCTTCTCATCTGATAGTGAACAAGCATATTTCCAATGTTCGAGCGTTCCTTTCTGGCTAAACTGCATTACAGTTCATTTGTATTCATCGGTTTACATCTTGATATTTGAGTCTGGTGGTTTAAGATGTATTAGTGTAGAGGAAAACAGTCACACACCAACGTTTTACCCTTAAAAAGACTGTCGTAGCAGCGTTGCTAAATTATTAAATCACTTTTGCATCGAGTTTGCAGCTATTTTCCTTGTATTTCCACTGAGGTTAGCACCTCTCCAACACTGGTTTGTGTTCCTCCTCTCTCTTATCCTGTAGGTTTTAGATATATTAACATGTGTGTCAGTGTGTGACTTGAAGAGCGTGCAGAGATTCACACAGATTACACTGTACTGTAGGCTAGTCTAACTAATTTTAACTGTGGCAATATTGAACCCAGACAATTCAGTGCATACCAAAAGCTTGGTACACCTGTAAAAAAAAAAATATGTTAAAGTAGCTTCTCTTAGGCACTGACTGTAGTTACATATTCCATATTTTCCAAATCTCCATCTTGAGCTTCAGCAACATCAATCAACAAGCAAAATCTCAGTATAAAAAAAATAGAATTTAATGTGCAAGTCATCAACTTCACTTTGACACCCTTGAAAAGTTATTATACGCGAGTTCTGCAGCCTGACCTCTAAAACTCATATCTGACTACTTAATCACATGAGAATAAAATTACCCACTGTATTCAGATGCCACCCTGAACACCCTTTGGAACAGTCCGCTCTTGCCAAGTCAGCACAATAGTCTTGATTGACAAAAGAGAAGCAGTCTAGCAGCATTAACTGGAATCAAGCACATTTAGCATAGTCAAATTTAAAGATCTGTACCCATACAGCACAGTGATGGTCATACTTGCCAACCTCAAGACATAAAAAACAACAGAGAGGATTACAAAACCAAAAATGTGTGTTTGGTTCCTGCATTCTTTTAAACAACGAAAACTGAAAAATATTTATAATTATAAAGTACGCTGCAACAGCAGTTTTATGTTAAATACTTTTAAAAGGTGCAGTGTGTAGGATTTGGTGACATCTAGTGGTGTGGTTGCAGATTGCAACCAACTGTGTACCCCTCCAATCACTCCTCCGAGCGCCGAGTGCAAAACCGTGGTAACGCCGTTTGACTCACTCAGAGGCCATCCATACCATAATAACACTACTGTAGGAGCAACGGAAGTCAGACGGCGGCTGGCGGTACGGCGGTTTTACACTCTGCAGCTCACGTTACCACAGTTTCACCAGCGTGTCGTAGAACTACGGTGGCCTTCAGGTGACGTAAAAAACGCATTCATTATTTCATTTTACACTCATGAAAACATACTTATTAATATCATATTCCATATCAGCTAATAGATCCCCAAAAAGCTACACACTGTTCCTTTAATTTTATTTTGAATTCTCAGGAATAAGAGTAATCTGCTCCTCTGGTGTGAACAGTTTTCCTACTCCATTTCTCTCTCCGTCTCTCACTCACCGAAGGTCCTTTCAGACACAACGCGACAACGACACCACTGCGCTCTGAAGTCCGTAATTTCCAATGGCGTGTTACACGCCACGACGGCTTTTTCGCTGCGTATAGCAACGCCCAACTTTGGGCAGTGCCTACTGACAATGTGCGCTGAACCTGCAGGTCAAACCGCGAGCAGCTCTTTCCCCCCCGAGAAAACAACATTTGGTGTAGCTGTATTGTCGTCCGGGTGGAAACAGTAGGGCTTTTACACGCTGTACAGCGCCAGAAACAGGTTGAGATAACTAAAAAGAAAAAAGAAAAAAAAGGTTTGAACATTTGTCACAAACCGGGAGAGGGAAATGAAAAACGTGAATCTTCCGGGAAAATCGTGAAGGTTGGCAAATATGTAATGATATTTAAAAAAGAAGGCACATTGGCCATATTAAATGATTCATCATCAATGATCCAAATTCTGAATCAAGTCTATACAAAAATATACAGTATCTGTGCAGTGAACAGGCTCACTCAGAAATACAACATTGCAGTATAAAACTACCCAACAACATCCAGACATGTTTCCCACAAGAGAGGCCAGATAGTTTTGGGTGGGACAAACACTTTTTTTGGACATGCTGTTATAAAATAAAAAAATTCTTTGCTCAGTCCAGCTACAAGATAACACCCTGTTGGTTATCCGACTTCCTCGAGGCAGAGACAGACTTGTGGACGGTTCTTTTTGGGAAACATTTTAACCCCGGTGAGCAGAAGGCACTTAAATAAGGGTGCAGCTGCGGCACCCAGCAGTGGATCCCAGGCACTGCAGGCCTGGTCCTCACCAGCTCACGGTGCAGCAGCTGAGTCCCGCTTGGTGTCCGCTCTTGAAGGCAACGCTCCCGTCTGACCTACAACAATAGGATACGATAAATACAAAATGAAAATGTAAACAAAAAACAGTTATTCATTTCCATTTTTTAAAAATCCACAGGGAGCCACTGGAGAGGAGCAAAAGAGACGCAGGTGGCTCCGGAGCCGCAGTTTGCTGACCCCTGCTGTAGACCGTCACCCCCGCCCCTCCCTGCTTGATGGTATGATCCTTGTCTGTCATCACCTGATTGGTCGTCATTAACACAACATTCAGTCACAGTAAGTGCATGGAACAAGTTTCAATTAAGGAAAGAAAATATATTGGCTACAAAAATAAATGCAAAGTTATTTAAATCAAGATGTTTGGTTTCCTAATAAACTAGTGACCACCATCATTTTAGACTTAAATATTTATCAAATATTAATATATATATATATATATATACAAAATAAATAAAATAATACATTTTCATATATTGCATAAATATATGCGTCATTAGCCAATAAAAAGAATTTGATAAGCCAAAAACACTAATGGGAACACCTGTAAATCTGATGAGGTACATACGCTGACATTTTTTGAGAGCACTGAAATATCTAAAAATTAGATTTGTTTTTTATACTAATCTGCATTGAAAATGTTATTAATCCTGTATTGAGTGACCTGACTACCTTGTCTCAGTCACAACTACTACTACTGGTCCAGAATGATTAAACTATTAACACCAGAAAGTTGTAATGTGTTTTTTTTTCTTCTGAAGTTTTCCATATGTGAACACACTTTATAGCCCAAATGATGAAAACAATATGCAAGTTCTTTGGACAGTGTTAAAATGCTTGATGTTAATTGTCAATGTGCATTCATTTTTCAAGTTTAGGTCTAACAATTATGTCTTATATAGTCTGCCAGTTGTTGCATGATAAAATCTTCTGAAAAGACTATCACTATCACTTGAACATGACATTTTATTCAAGGAATGACAACATAAAACTGAAATTGAAGAGAAAAAAAAGTTTATCGTATTCTGTGATATATTTTACATACAGAACACCAATGTTTACAGAGTCAAATATTTCATGTTACTATCAAAAACATCATCAAATACAATACAAGTACAACATTTTAAAAATGTATAGCAACAAAAGTACAGGTACTGACATCATTTGTAGCTTAATTTTAAGGCCAAGTGTGTTTTCATAATTTGTGTAAAGTGTATTCAATATCTATACAAGCACTTTATTACACATGTTTCTATTGCATATCAATATGTATACACATTATTCTCCAACTGTACATACTGTTGCTGTTTATCTCTTTATACATTTATTGTTAAAACACTGATACAAATCCCATGAAGATAGTTGCATTTAATTCCATTGCTTTCTACATTGTATCTTGGTAAATATAGAAGAGTGAGTATAAGCTATCATGATCTACTATAAAGCCCAGATGTTTAAGAACAGTTGACACCAAAATTCATCTTCTGTGACATGTTTTTTTTCTTCCTAACAGCAGTCTATTTCAGTTTCCAAAAGATAACACCAAATGTGAGCCCGTTAGCAAAATACAGGCACTAACGCTCACTTGAGATACATTTGAAATGCATTTTCATGCCAGGTGTGAACTGCAATACATATGAACTGGATCAACAAACAATCAGAAAATAACAGGATACTAGATACAGGTTGAAACAGGCCCTTTGAGTTCCTATTTAAGAAGCATTGAGCTTTAGAGTAGCAATTTCAGTTTACATTGTTTTTACTCTGGGAATCCAGAGTCAATCATATCATAGTCCATGTTCATACTGTATATACACAAAAACTGGTGAGTCATTTTTATAACACTTTTTCAGTACACTTACATGTGCATCTATATACAAGTACAAGAGGGGGAAACGTCAAACAATCTTACATCTTACAAAACAATAACACCAAATGTGAGCCAGTTAGCAAAATCCAGGCACTAACGCTCACTTGAGATACATTTGAAAGGCATTTTCATGCCAGGTGTGAACTGCAATACATCTGAACTGGATCGACAAACAATCAGCAAATAACAGGATACTAGATACAAGTTGAAACAGGGACTCTGAGTTCCTGTTTGAGAAGCATTGAGCTATAGTGTAGCACATTCAGTTTACATTGTTTTTACTCTGGGAATCCAGAGTCAATCATGTCATAGTCCATGTTCATATGTACACAAAAACTGGTGAGTCATTTTTATGACACTTTTTCAGTACACTTACATGTGCTTCTATATACAAGTACAAGAGGGGAAACATCAAACAATCTTATATCTTACAAAACAAAACCATGTGCTTCAACATTTTTGTTTCGTCTTTCACAAAGATTACCTACTTGACAAACTGTCGTAAGAAGTTTTGTGTGTTTTGAATTGATCTTTTCTCTTTTTATTTTGTTCTTGCTCTTAGGTAATGAGGTGGATACTAGGCCCATGCTTCAGCAAGATGACATACAGCCATGTATCAGGATCATTGTTCAAAGACAAACTATTTTTTCACAATGATGTTGCAGGCAACAAGGCCTCTGAATGTGAACCCCAGGTAGAATGTGATGTTTTCATTACTATGAGGCACTGAAGGTACATGAATAGGCAGGATTTTGAACTTCTTTTTCCGAGGGCCTTCAAGGTACACAACTCCATCTTCAGTCCAACCAGACACACATTTCAGCATCGTGGCAATCTCAGGCTTTTTCCATGCATCACCCCCGAACCACTTCATGCGTTTCTCGGAGACAGAGAACACCTTTGTGACTGTTTCAACCTTTCTCTTGTGGACAAATTTATCCAATCCGTTTCCATTGCCCAGAAAAAAATGGGTGTGAATCCTTCTTTTCCGCTGAGGAATGTCCTTCATCTTGGTCCAGTAGTCTTTTTCTAGGTGTTCAACAGCTGCTTGCACAATTTCATATTTGGTTTCTTTATCTTGATCTGTGTCATGATCCTCTGGCCAGAGCAGCAAGGTAAGCAAGAACAGGGCACATGGCAAACATTTCCTTTTATCTTTTGGAAAATGACGACTAAGTGTCTGCAGATCTTTCAGAGGAGCTACCTTTTGATTCTGTGGTGACAGGCAGTTCAGAGTTAGGTGGGTCATTATGTAATTGACAATGTCGTTTTGTCCCAATTTGGCCTTTTTTGGATTTCTGGGGTAGAGAGCAAGGATGCTCTCGAGAAGACGTACTCCATCCGTCCGGTCAGTTAGCTTGTAGAGGATGGATGTTACGTTACCCCCGCCAAGACGGTAGATGATCATACGGTTTTGGGAAAGAGTTAGATTGGCTGGCATTGATTTCCCGTAAAGTGTATTATCACTGAAGTACTTCCCAAACTCTGTAGATCTTTTTGCCAACCATGTCAGTGGCTTCTCTTCAGGACTTTCATGGGTCTCTTCTTCATCTGCACCGATGTCTGTCTGGAAGTAACTGAGGTCTTCTGAAATCCCTTCCAAGGCATCTTGCAATGTCTTGTTGAGTTTTTTCAAACGGCCATGAAATGGTTCCCAGGCATCTTCAACTTCCTCTGGAATGTAATCTGTTAACAGGTACTTCATACACTCTGAACGACCATTGGCTCCGTTTGCAAACACTTGCGATGAAAAGATCAGTTTGAGCAGGCTGAGGCCAACCTCAACTTCAGAAGAAAACCCTGAACTGTTAAGGTTTTCCATATCTGCATCAGCTGCTTTCTCACATTCTTGAAAACACTCCTGGGCTTTCAGTGCAGTCTCCACAGCATCTGCTATATTTTGAGCTGTCTTTGGGACATTGCCAATAGCTTTGCATTTAGCTTGGAACCATTTCTTGTACACCTGCCCTTTTGTGTTGAGTATGTATGAGTTGTTGGGCTGTTGTTTGGCTGCTGTCTCTGCCCAGCATTTTGCCTCATCAAACTTCTCATAAGTATAATGAAGACGAGCAAGTTGTTGTGCAAAGAATGGATCTTCATGGAAACACTGGAATGCTTTCTTGAGTAACACAATGGCTTCTTCTGGGCTTTTCTCCTTTGTACGCACATGCTCAATCAGAGGAGCGAAAGAACTATCATATTCGTCACCTTTGCTTATTCTGGATCGTCTCATAAAAAGTGCTCTCAAAAATGACTGATATTCCTCCTTTCCAAATCTCTGCTCAAAAAGCATCTTGTCACAGAGCAAATCCATTGCCAAACTGCTCTGGGTCTGTTGGTTCCCCAAAAGTTGTTGGAGAATTTCTTTTGCAACGAGTGGGTGGATGATTCTGATTGCATTGATGTGTGTCTTGTCATCTCTGAGGTGCAAGAAGACTAGTTTAGCCTGATCACTGAGTGAACCCTCAAAGTCATGTTGGCGAAACCTTTCCCACTTAACGTTTAAACCAAGCAAAGCTTCACAATGGGACTGAGAGATGAAAGAGTTTTGAACATAAGTGTTCAGCAGTGCTACATAGAGAATGAGGCGAGTGACAACAGATTGACGGTCAATGTCTTGGAGCAAATGTTCCACAAACTGTTGAATGTAATACACACTGAATCCTTCACTCATCAAAACAAATGTCAGGATGAATTTAGGCGCATATTGTTTCTCAAGCACCTGTCGTTTTCCAGCAAACTTTCTCTTCTCTTGAGCAGACAGTTCGTGAGTGACTGACACATTCTGCAATGGAGACTCCTTGCATTTCTTCTCTGGATCATGGGATCGTCTGCAGCTCAACAAAATGAAACATGGAGTTCCATACTGGATTCTTTTGACGTTAATGGCAACCTCTAGTTCATTCCTGAGATCATCAAGGTATTCTTTGTCTGATTCTTCAATGAGGAGCAGCACAGGAAGACACTTTTGTGAATCTTTTTCTTCATATTCTCTTAGTTCAACTGCATGTTGCGCAACAAGAGCAGCTGAGTATGAAGGCTTCACAACTGCACACCTCAGATCTTTCCTTTTGTTCCACAGCACCTGTCTCGCGACAGTGCTCCCACCACTTCCTGGATGATGGTAGATATTTATGCTGTTCACCGGAGATTGATCTGCATTCCACTTCAAAGCATCATGGAGAAGGTTGGAAACCTCATGATAAGCATCTCTTTCAATTACCTCTCCAACATAGTTGTGCTCAGCAAGCCAGAAATTCAACCACTTCACTCTCCCACCATGGTAGAACTGCTGTTCAATGTTTGCTTTTTCCTCACCGATAAAGTCTTCGCTTGTTTCATCACAATGGTCGACCGTCAGAATTTCCAGAGAATACATCTGTTCCTCTTCATGTGTTTCAAGAAGGCAAGTCCCTTTCACAAAGACTGGCAAGTGTTTGCTGGCACATGCTTTAGCAGGCTGTATTTGCTGCAGAGTTGCGTTAATGTGACTCATTTTCATCCCAACAACACTGGAATTGTTCACAGTTTCCCTCTGTCCACATGAGACCTCTGCAAAGCTTTGCCACTTCTGGAAGTTTTCTTGTGATTCACAAATGCAGATGATGTCTTCATGGCCTTCCATGTCTGTGAAAAACTCATAAAATGTGAGCAAGAGAGGCTTCTCAACTGGTGATGTGAGAAGAAAAATGACCTGGAACGTCCCCTTCGGCAAGATTTGTTTACAGATCAAAGACACAGATTCCCGCAGTAAAGTCACTTTTGTCTCGATCCAAGTCGTTTCATCACATGGATTTTCACTTCCTTTGTAGTCAGTGCGGCCATTACAAAAGATCCAGCTAGTTTGATCAAACAGATGCAAGCGGCTTGTGAATTCTTTGATACTCTTGTCACCAGATATCCTGTAGCTCTGCAGAGAATGCATGTTTGCAGCGTGATGCTGAAGGTATTTACTGCAAAGACCTGAAATCTTTGAGTTTGGATCAAAGTCAAACACAGAGAATATGTTCATGTTAAGCAACCAGTCAATGTTGCAGAGGTCATCAGGGTTGAATTTGTTTGTGACGAGTATGAACCATTTCTCCGTTTCAATGAATTTCTTCCCACTTGTCATTAGCATTTTGAGCTTTCTTCCGAGGTCTTGGCAGAAGTCTGGAGCACTGAGGAACTGGCTTTTCTCTGCTTCTTCTCTTTGAGCATCCCGATCTTTGACCCGGTCATGAAAGTCACTGAAGTCTTTGTCGTTCACTGGCTCCGTTTTTGAACCCACCCTCCGCAGAATCGCTTCTTTCTCAAATTCTACTTTGTTGGCTGACTCTTTGAAGTTTGGCAGACGAACTGCATACACCTTGCCCTTAACGATACCTATTGAAGGCACAATGTCAACCTCTACCACATACCTCTTTTCTGTATTTTCTCGATCTATAACCTCAATGAACCTTGGTGGCCGCACACACTGGCGGACATGCTCCGTGTTAGAGGAGAAACTCCTTTCAATGTAGTCCAAAGCATCTACATAAATGTCTTTCTCTTTTACAGGGATTCCAATTATCTCACCATGTACGTATCCAACATCCTCCTTGCTGTCCATCACACCAAAGTGTATTGTACCATTTGTTCTGATATTCATACAGCCAGTCGCAAATTTAAGGACCTCTTTGGCAAACTTAGCTTGGAGTCTTGTACGATCCAATGCAGCAGCTACAGAAAGAGACTTAAATTCATGGCATGGAGATGTCAGATTAAAAGCACCTGATTCAGGCTGCAGGACACTGTGCTTTACATATATGAAATCAATCCCCTCTTGATCGAATGGTCGTGGTCTACAGTCTTCCTTTGAAGTCAACACACATTGTGCTTGAGCAGTTTGTTTCTCTTTCGAGACATCTTGATCTCTCTCAGGAATCTGTGCTGAAGGACCTTCACTTGTTATGGGAAGACATTGAACTGATTTCTGCTCCAGTGTTTTGCCACTGGTGGTCTTTTTCTTCCCTTGAGACTTTTGTTTGGAGTTGATGAGCTCATCTCTCTTTTGAATAATCAAATGAGCAGGCCCTGATTTCATGCAAATCTTTAACTTCAAAAAGTCCTCATTCAGTACAAGAAGGGTTTGTCCATCTACTTCTTCTTCATAGAGCTTTTCTATGTACTGCTCCTTCACTCCAATGGATTTTAGCCAGGTGCTTACTTGAGATTCAGTCCAACTCTTTGGTGACTGCTCAAGTTCGTCAGCTGTATAGTGAGAAAAGACAAAAATTACAGAATCAGAGAAGTGATCGTGTTCTCTACCGCACTTCAGGCATATTTGTGGTTTGCATATTTAGAGATGTTTGGTAGTAGCACATACTTTAAATATGAGAATTCAAATTTTCCATTTTGTCAAATCCAACGAAAAGTCCAAAACCGTATCCGTATCTCAGAACTTTACAACTTCCCTTAACTGTCTGTGATACTTGGCCCCAAGCCCATTCATTCCTATTGAATTTTTAAAGCAGTAATTATATTTTTTGGCCTGTTGGGGGCAGCAGAACAAACTGTAAACATACCATTGACATATTATCACCTTAGCTTTTTGACTTAGCCATAGAACATCTGGCGATTGCACATAGGTGGCTACCAGGGCATATCAGGTATTTGCAGGGGGGCATTGAGAATAGTATTGCTCTACGCCGATGACCTGTTACTATATGTTTTGGATACATCCGTTTCCCCTCACGCCATGCTCTCACTTCTACTACATCGAAGTTTTGCTCTATTGAATTTCCGTCCAGCCACAACTTTTCATAAATAAGTACTGAGGTGGCAGCTGGGATGGCTGTATTAGAAAAAATGTTCTAGGCCTCTCCATCTCAAAGTCCTGGGCTGAATTTCAGTTGCAGTCCCCCCCTCCCAGCAAACATTTCCTCGACCTGCGTCAAGGCCAACGAGTCCAATAGACGTCGTGTCACAACGTGACTTTATTTCGACCATTTGCCGACATGAAAACATAATCTTATAGGAATGGTGATTTTGAGGGAAATTTGTCTGACAATGGTGCTACATTGTCAAATGGTGCACCATTTTCAATGGTGCTACATTGTCAAACAACATATAACATTGTAACATTATATGTTGTAACAGTGTGAACAGTAGTTTTTACACATGAATTGTGTTATTGAAAAGTATTATTCTAAACGCAATATGATATCATGTACAGTATATGGCCAATAGAGGGGCTAAACAGTATGTTTTGTTCCAGCATTCCCCCGAGTTCGAAGTAGGATTATTTTTCCTTGCGCACCAACACTAATACCTTTGGCCTCCGACACATGTGCAACAGGTGATGCAGTTCTACATCGAGTTTGACACGTCTATGGTTCGACAGGGAGGGGATGCGAGTTGCAGGTGAGTTCCGAAAAGACACTAAAATTTAAAATGCAAATGTATTTGTAAAGATGCTTCTACCATTCTCATACTAAGTGTTGAGTTTGAGGCTACATGGCGTATTCTCATAGATAGCGTGTTTACATATGAACTGAGCCCGGGGAAGCTAGCACGCTAGCTGTGTGTTTTTGAAAATGAAACATATGCATAGTCGGGTGGCAAAGCAGTTTTCCTGCGCATTAGTCCTGTGAAATTTTGGTTATTTTTAAGACCCATTTTCTCTATTTTTTTACTCTGTATTCATAGCGAGAGGGGTGGTAGCTTCTGATGTTGCTACCTTGGACTTGAGCCGCCAGTTAGCTGCATTCACGTGCTCCTCGGATGGTCCCATTTCCCGAGCTGGGAACTTTGGTGTATTTACGTTGTAATGTGAAAACAAGAGCATTTAAACAACACGTTGATAGCTGTTTATATTGTTTATGTTCGTGATTTATATAGTGTTTTCACGCACAAGATTATAATTGGCAGGATGTCTTTGTTTTGAGTGTTGACAGATAAAAAGTGCTCCAGCATCAGAAGAGGCGCTCTATAAAGATGAATATTATTTTTTTGTTGTGCTTTTTTTCCAGCTGCTGTGAACAGACGGGATTCAAAGGCCACAGAGAGCATAATCGAAGCAGCCATGGGTGTCCACCTTAAGCATGCACCTGCGAGGACTGTGATTTGGGTCTAATTAAATATGATTTTCATATATTTTTGTTGTTCTAGTTTAAAGATGTTGTACTTTGGGTAACATTAAAACAGGATAATGCACTTTACACCCTGAATGCTTTATTTTGTTTAAGACTAGGTTAGGCCATGTATTGATTCGTTTGAGTATTCATAACTAAACAAAATATTATTGATACATGCATCTAGCCCAATATTCTTATCTTTTTGATATTAACCAAATCCTTAAATTTGGTGTTTAGCATTTGAGCTAATATGCTCCATATATCCGCGTTTCTCCATAATGTATATAAAATCTCACAATAACAAATTATAATTTATAATACAGTGTTGCTAGAGCCAAACTTGAGGTGCACAAGGGAATATTTTAGGTAATATATTAACACTTTAAAAGCAGAGAAGACAAAGATACATGTCACTGCAAACAGCTCAAACTACTACACCCCTTTGAAGTGCTGAAAAAAGGACTTGTCACTCCACTCACCCATGATGATTTTCTTTCTCCTTCCTCTAAATGATCTTTGGTGTTAACTTATTATCACCTTCCATCTGCAAGAGAAAATGTTATACAGTTACATTCAGTCCATTATAATCTTGCATACAGATGAACATGTGCTAAATGAAACTGGCTCACAGGCAAATTTATCTTGTCAAACTTCATGTTGAAACTGGAATCAGAGATAAAATTGAGCTTTAGTTCACTGTATAGCTCCTGGTACACTCATTTAAGAGAGACAGACATGCGAAACTCCATGCAAAATACTGTTCAATTATTGTCTTCTTTATTTGCAAATTTTACACTCCTCATCGGAATTACTGAAGATTATAACTCCACTGTTAGTGGATTAATGAGGCCAAAATATTTGATAAATATTTAAAAATGATGTTAAAATAGATCAACTGATATTCTTTTCTTACATGAACACATAACGTTAACATTTCAGTTGGAAAACAGTCCATTCTGGTGGTCAAACTATGTAATGGTGACAGTTTCTAAATTACCTCAAACATATACAGCAATATACGTACAGCAATTTCCTTATTTATTGGTCTACATTGATGCTGATGATGATATAGGCTGTTAAATATCAGTCGATTTATCAGCATGGCCGAAGATCTTTTCAAAAAGTGTGTGTGTATATTCCCTGATATGCTGTAATTGTCCTCTAGAATGATGTAATTAATGTAATTGTAATTTGAATGTATTAATTATTGTTTTAATGTTAATGTAATTGTCTATAGAAATAAACTGCTATAGCAATTTAAAGTTTCCCTAAAGACCAATGAAAACTAGGGATGCTAATTTTGAAAAATGTTCTTAACCGATAACTGACCCTCGTTAACCGATTATTAACCGTTAACCGACAAGATTTGTACCTCGCAGGCAGCGGTGCGCCAGTGTATGAGCACAACAGACAACTGAGTCCTCAGTTCACCGTCAGGAGAGTTACTGTAGCAGCCATGATGCTGCGTGTAGTGTCGCGGACATGCAATCCGACAAACAGTGTGTGTGTTTGTGTTACGTTAGCAGCTCTAGCATGGTGGCTTCGTGCTCGCCGCTGCCACAAACATACGCTCCGTCAGCGCAGCGTAACTTTAGCGAGTGTCCGACAGACTGTGTGTGTGCGGTGGCGGTGAATGTGGGGTTGTTGGTTGCGTTATAGCTGTGAACGTAGCTGTAGCAGTGTGTGTACAGTTTATTTGTAGGTGAATAAATGCTACAATTCCTCTGCTCCGCTCAAGCGAGCTTAAGAGACCGGAGCCAACTTCCTGTATCCTGCAAATCCGGCTCAGACTCTCTTAAAGGGACTCTATGTAAGAATCTGAAATTGCTTGTAAACCGCGACACCTGTGGACATGAACGAGCATCGCTCAAAACAGTGAGGCGACAGACGTCAGCTAAAACCACAATATCACTCTATATTTCAGCTGCTTGGCAGTAATGTTAGCTGACCAGACGAAGGTCTCTTCATGAATCAATGCTGATCCTAGTGTTGGCTTTTCCTGCTTCAGCCTCCCGACCGCGGTCGGAGGGAACAGGGGAGAAACCGGAGTTTTGGTCAGAGACGATAACGTTTCTCGCTGCGGAGCCCCGTCACTTCACAAGACACGGAAAACCTCTGTTGGTCTGGAGGAGCTGCAGCAGTTATTTCTGCACAAACATCCACTGTACATTCACTAGATATTCTCAGAGCTAAACTAACTCTTCTGCAGTGTGTAGTGTGCACGCATGCATGTAAGAGTGGAGCGAAAGAGTGAGAACGAGTGTGGTGTGTGAGTGAAGGCAAGCAGGCAGAGGAGCAGAGACTCCGGCCCTGGAGACCAAAGCTACGGTCTCCGACCGCGTCCTCCGACCGCGGCCAACACTGTTTAACAGACGGGCTTCAATAGATAGAACTTTGAGGTTTTGGTGCTTCCGTATAGTTTGTGTTGGAGTCTGAGTCTGAACAGCGTAGCCACACGCGAGCGTGCATGGGACACCGACCCGGATTGATTTATACGTGTAAGAAGTTACAAACAGTCCCTTCAACGCTATCGGTTAAAAGAAATGTTAATAATTAACTTAAAAGCTGAGCGGCTTAGAAGAGCAGTTCGTCACTTTAAGGAGAAAAGCTGGTCCACCTTAACAGCCCACCTTAAGAGGCGGAGCCGGAGTTGAAGGATACAGGAAGTCGGCGCCGGTCTCTCCATGGATGTATTAAAAGAACAGCTCCAGCTCGCTTGAGCGGAGCGGAGGAGTTGTAGTTTCGTAGCATTTATTCACCGAAAAATAAACTGTACACTCACTGCTACACCTACGTTCACAGCTATAACGCCACCAACAACCTCACACTCACCACCAACACACACACACAGTCTGTTGGAAACTCGCTAAAGTTACGCAGACTACGTGTGCGGCGGCGAGCACGAAGCCTCCGGCAATGCTAGAGCTGCTAACGTAGCACAAATACACACACTGTTTATTGGACACTCGCGAAAGTTATGGCGAGCAGACACACAGCTGACAACCTGCTAAACTAAACTAAATGTGTGGTGGAGATTTTTACTGGGAAAGTGGCTGCATGTCCGCGACACTACACGCAGCATCGTAGTTGCTAAGTTAACGCTCCCGGACGGGTGAACTGGAGACTCACGAATATCTGTTGTGCTCCTGCAGCTGGCACGAGGCACTAATCTTGTCGGTTAACGGTTAATAATCGGTTAACGAGGGTCGGTTATCGGTTTAGAACATTTTTCAAAATGAGCATCCCTATCATGAGTACATTTTAAGTAAAAATTCTTGCATGTTACAAAAACCTATCGGATTGTCTAGATTGTGATCCCTATCTCCTCACTTCAAACCAATCAGACCACATTCAACATTCTTTTGTTCCTGCTTTTTTTCAGGGTCTGTGCCCAGCCCTTCCAGCCACAGAAAATGATGAGCCACGTAGGGGAGAGATCATTTCTTTTAGTGCGTCACCATCACACTATGGGCATTGATGTTATATAACAGGCCTAACTTACATCCATAACTCTGAGTAAGGTTAAAAACATTAACACCAGCTAATAAATAAATATATAAAAAGGCGGGCCATTGTTTTTACCTTGGATAAACACTGGGAAAATGTTGTGTCACTCCATCATGATTTTCTTTCTCCTTTCCTCGTCACATTATCAACTTTGGTGTTTATCACCCTCCATCTGCAAAAGAAAATGTCATACTGTTACTTTCAACCCATGTGTGGAAGACATCTCTCTGTTGAAGAAACTTCACTCCGGTTTAACCCTTTCATGCATGAATTATGATGACCTCAGTCAGGATTTTTTTACTAAGTGTTTTTATTCATCTTTAGGCATGAAAATAAAATATTGACTAATTTTTTTTTAAAACGCACATTTTTCAAGGAGTTTTTCACATGTCCACTTTGTTGGACAGCATGCGTTCAGGTTTTCAACTGAAAAAACGTTTTTTTCCAAACCAATGAATAAAATGATAAATTGTATGAAAACTAGAAAATCATATTCATTTTTAATTCTGCTAAACTAATGTTTTTAACATATTTTAACATATTCTAACACTGTTCAATGCAATGCAAAAAGGTAGAACCTCGCTCCTGATTCCTCCCCCTCTCCCTTCTCTTTTTCTGCTCTTTGCTCCTGTCTCCTCCCTCATTCAGCGTCTCACTCTTGACTCTTCAGCCCTTCCCCATCTCCCCCTGCTGAACCATGTCCATGGCTCTCAAAATACTCTCTTTCAGCGTAATTCAGCAGTATAGTCTCTTCAGTTTTACTGACTTTTGCATCATTTCACCAGGTCTATCTATGAAAATTGGCAAAGCACCCAGGGCACAAAGCCACAAGACACTGCATGCAGATGTACTTGGTCTTTTGTGTGCATGCAGCATCATGGCAGGGCATTTGCTATCAAATGAAGACGATGCCCTACCTCTGATGACTAGAACATTCTTGATCTTGGATACCTGAGGTTTGACATGGACATATTAATTCCTAGAAATGTCTTCATTTCATCTTTTGTCGAGGCCAGATTTTCTTTTCCTTTTTGGAGTGCATACAGGTTTGTATTGTGCACTATTTCATTTATCAGCTCTTCAGGAAATAGATGCATAAAGAAATCTA
This sequence comes from Sebastes fasciatus, assembly GCF_043250625.1. Taxonomy (NCBI): domain Eukaryota; kingdom Metazoa; phylum Chordata; class Actinopteri; order Perciformes; family Sebastidae; genus Sebastes; species Sebastes fasciatus. Next base: position 29,670,703 of record NC_133807.1, on the reverse strand, counting down.
TTGGCTCTGTTCCCTCAACATTCACTTTCCACTTTCCTAAAAAAGTAGGCAAGTCTCCCTCAAACTGGTTGTCTTGAGCTCTGTCAGGTGGCACATCCTCAGCATCACTGTCACTACTGCTTCTATTTGCTGATCTTTCTTTTTCTGGCAACCATTCATCCTCACTTCACTCAGATGGTATTTTCTCCATTCTATCACGCACAGCACCTGAGCTCTACAAAATATAACCATGCAAACTGTTACTCATATAATGGGATTAATCTGCACAAAGTATTGTTTTTGTTAAAAAAAACAACTGCAAGTTACATTCTAAAAACATTAATAAATTGATTTTCAGCCAAAAAAGTTACTGCAAAGGGAAGAATTTTCAAGAACAACAAAGTTGCAGTAATAGTATGAATTGTAGTTGAAATCTAACCAGCGATGCATGATGTCCAATTTAGTAGACAGGTGATTAATCGTAATTTCCTCCCAACATAAAATCAATACTTCGAAATGTTAACAATTATATTACTCCTAAGTTGTTACTTGATGTTATACATTTTTTTTACTCCTGCTATAGAAGCATTGGGAAGATATTCCTGAGCTGCTCAGCATTTCTGAGGATTTTTTTGTGTGCAATTACAATGGCAGGCCAATGGGTGGCAGTGTATGGGATGATGCTATAACGTCCACTGAGGTGGCTGATGTGCGACTACACCATCAAAACCCATAGGAATACAAGAAAATGGCTTTTGAATAGCTGTCCACTGTAGTGATCACTATGCTTGAAAGGGTTGAAAAAGAAATATGTTCAGAGACAACACAGAATCCTATTACTGGTTTACACAAGAATCACTTCCTCTGTCCTGCTTCCTGAGAGCAGAGACTTCTAAACAATCTGTTGTCTGTAACACTGAACCTCCATAACGCACAACTAAGTAGCCTATGGGTATATTGTTGGTACAGAAAACCCCTAACCACATATAGACAGAGATCATTTCTTTTTTTGAACGTCAGCAGGCAAAAAACATTTACAGAAGTAAATAAATAAAAGTGATAAATAAATAAAAGGGAGACCACTGTTCTTACCTTGGATAAATACAGACAGAAATCAGCTTTTCTTCTTCTCCTGTTGTGGATTTTCCCCCGACGTTGTTCTCAGAGTAACATCCAACACAGAACTGATGTGACTTCACTAGATCTCTGTTTATATACTGCTCCTACTGCGCCTGCGCAGCTCACCAAGTTTCGTTTTTGAGGAAATTCCCCACCCTGGTGTGTACACTGATACTATCTACCCTGCTAAAGATAATATCTAACATATAAGTTCTTAGCAACTGTTAACAATAGATGCACTTTTTGTTATTGTGAAGGAGAAACTATTGAACGTGTGTTTGTAGATTGTTTTCATGCTAATTAATTTACCGAAGAACTTCTCAAAAAGACAGCATACAAACAAAGATTGAGATAGTACATACTATTTGTTTTTGTTTTTATTCATCTTTTCCTTTCCTTAAATTTTATTTGCTGTATAATTTATTTTACTTTTATATTATTTTTATACTGTAAAACATATTTGCACAATTGTAATGAAAAATCTGAACATGTGTGAACATGTGTGAATCTAATGTATTGAACTTTTGAAATAAAAGAAGAAAAAAAAACTCCTGCATGCAGGACTCACAGAGATGAGCCAAAGAGTGTATAATATACTGTATATATATATATACATATATATGTATATATATATACATATATATGTATATATATGTATATAGATTTATATATAGATTTATATATATATTTATATATATATATTTATATATCATATACATACATATATATACACATATATACACACACACACACACATATATATATATAAATACATATATTCATTTATATACACATATATATATACATATATATACATACATATATACACACATATATATACATATATATGTATATATACGTATATTTATACATATATACACACACACACATATATACATACACATATTCATATATATACATACACACACACATATACACTCACCGGCCACTTTATTAGGTACACCTTGCTAGTACCGGGTGGTCTTCTGCTGCTGTAGCCCATCTGCTTCAAGGTTGGACGTGTTGTGCGTTCAGAGATGGTATTCTGCATACCTTGGTTGTAACGAGTGGTTATTTGAGTTACTGTTGCCTTTCTATCATCTCCAACCACTCTGCCCATTCTCCTCTGACCTCTGACATCAACAAGGCATTTCCGTCCACACAACTGCCGCTCACTGGATATGTTCTCTTGTTGGGACCATTCTCTGTAAACCCTAGAGATGGTTGTGCGCGAAAATCCCAGTAGATCAGCAGTTTTTGAAATACTCAGACCAGCCCGTCTGGCACCAACAACCATGCCACGTTCAAAGTCACTTAAATCCCCTTTCTTCCCCATTCTGATGCTCGGTTTGAACTTCAGCAAGTCGTCTTCACCTCGTCTAGATGACTAAATGCATTGAGTTGCTGCCATGTGATTGGCTGATAAGCTATTTGTGTTAACAAGCAATTGAACAGGTGTGCCTAATAAAGTGGCCGGTGAGTGTATATACATACATATATACACATATATACATACATATATACACATATATACATACATATATACACATATATACATACATATATTCATATATATACATACATATATATACATACATATACATACATACATATTTACACATACATATATGCATACATATATACATATACATACATATATATATACATACATATATATACATATATATATACACACATATATACGTATATATACAAAAATATATATACACATACATATATTCATATATATACAGACGTAGGCAAAGTTGTTGGTAACGTTCCGTTAAAGAGAGAAAAACCCACAATGGTCACTGAAATAACTTGAAACTGACAAAAGTAATAATAAATAAAAATTCACTGAAAATTAACTAATGAAAATCAGATATTGTTTTTGAATTATGGTTCAGCAGAATCATTTAAAAAAACAAACTAATGAAACTGGCCTAGACAAAAATGATGGTAACATTAACTTAATATTTTGTTGCACAACCTTTTGAGGCAATCACTGCAATCAAGTGATTTCTGTAACTCTCAATGAGACTTCTGCACCTGTCGACAGGTATGTTGGCCCACTCCTCGTGAGCAAACTGCTCCAGCTGTCTCAGGTTTGAAGGGTGCCTTCTCCAGACTGCATGTTTCAGCTCCTTCCACAGATGTTCAATAGGATTTAGATCAGGGCTCATAGAAGGCCACTTCAGAATAGTCCAATGTTTTGTTCTTAGCCATTCTTGGGTGTTTTTAGATGTGTTTTGGGTCATTATCCTGTTTGAGGACCCATGACCTGCAACTGAGACCAAGCTTTCTGACACTGGGCAGCACATTTCGCTCCAGAATGCCTTGATAGTCTTGAGATTTCATTGCACCCTGCACAGATTCAAGACACCCTGTGCCAGATGCAACAAAGCAGCCCCATAACATAACCGAGCCTCCTCCATGTTTCACATTAGGTACAGTGTTCTTTTCTTTGGATGCTTCATCTCTTCGTCTGTGAACATAGAGCTGATGTGACTTGCCAAAAAGCTCCAGTTTTGTTTCATCTGTCCAAAGGACATTCTCCCAGAAGCTTTGTGGCTTGTCAATATGCATTTTGGAAAATTCCAGTCTCGCTTTTTTATGATTTGGTGTCCTCCTGGGTCGTCTTCCATTAAGTCCACTTTGGCTCAAACAGTGACGGATGGTGTGATTTGACACTGATGTACCTTGACCTTGGAGTTCACCTCTAATCTCTTTGGAAGTTGTTCTGGGCTCTTTGGTTACCATTCGTATTATCCGTCTCTTCAATATGTCATCAATTTTCCCCTTGCGGCCACGTCCAGGGAGGTAGGCTACAGTCCCATGGACCTTAAACTTCTGAATAATATGTGCAGCTGTAGTCACAGGAACGTCAAGCTGCTTGGAGATGGTCTTATAGCCTTTACCTTTAACATGAAGGTCTATAATGTTCTTTCTAATCTCCTGAGACAACTCTCTCCTTAGCTTTCTGTGGTCTATGTTCAGTGTGGTACACACCATGACACCAAACAGCACAGTGACTACTTTTCACCCTTTAAATAGGCAGACTGACTGATTACAAGTTTGAAGATACCTGTGATGCTAATTACAGGACACACCTTAGTTTAATATGTCCCTATGGTCACATTATTTTACATCTTTTCTAGGGGTACCATCATTTTTGTCCTGGCCAGTTTCATTAGTTTGTTTTTTAAAATGATTCTGTTGAACCACAATTCAAAAACAATATCTGATTTTCATTAGTTCATTTTCAGTAAATTTTTATTTATTATTACTTTTGTCAGTTTCAAGTTATTTCAGTGACCATTGTGGGTTTTTCTCTCTTTAACGGAACGTTACCAACAACTTTGCCTACGTCTGTATACATATATACACATATATATACATATATATATATACATATATATACATACATATATATATATATACATATACATACATATACACATATATACACATATATATTTACATATACATATATACATATACACATATATATATACATACATATATATATACATACATATATATACATATACATACATATATATACATACATATATACACATACATACATACATATATATATGTATATATATATACAGAGCTAGCAGTTAGCTATTAAGCAGTTCATTCAGTGTCGTAGCTATTATTTTGCAGTTATCTCCCACTAAATACCCTGTGAGCAGTGGCAGCAAACACGCTGTATTGAAAGGGAGCGGAACAAGCAGAATTTTACTGAAATAAGTCGTCTACAATGAAATAACATGAATGTAGAAGACCAATCAAAGTGCAGGCTAACATCAAACTATGGCAAGCATACTAGGACAAAAGGGCTAAAAAAACTACCACTGCTGCTAACACTTCTCTAATTTTGGTGAATTAACATCAATGTAATTTCATTCATAAAACAAGTTTCAATCAAGGAAAGAAAATATATTGGCTAGAACAATAAACGCTATCAAAGCTATTTAAGTCAAATGTTATTAATCCTGTATTGAGTGACCTGACTACCTTGTCTCAGTCAGAACTACTACGACTAGTCCAGAATGATTAAACTATTAACACCAGAAAGTGGTAATGTATTTTTTTTCTTCTGAAGTTTGCCATATGTGCACACACTTTATAGCCTAACTGATGAAAACAATAGTCAAGTTCTTTGGACTGTTAAAATGCTTGATGTTAAGTGTCAATGTGCATTAACTTTTCAATTATTGGCCTAACAATTATGTCTTATATAGTCAGCCAGTTGTTGCACGATAAAATCTTCTGAAAAGACTATCACTATCACTTGAACATGACATTTTATTCAAGGAATGACAACATAAAACTGAAATTGAAGAGACAAAAAAACAGTGTATTGTATTCTGTGATATATTTTACATACAGAACACCAATGTTTACAGAGTTAAATATTTCATGTTACTATCAAAAATATCAAATATAAGCACAACATTTTAAAAATGTATAGCAACAAAAGTACAGGTACTGGCATCATTTGTAGTTTCATTTTAAGGCCAAGTGTGTTTTCATAATTTGTGTAAAGTCTATTCAATATCTATACAAGCACTTTATTACACATGTTTCTATTGCATATCAATATGTAAACACATTTTTCTCCAACTGTACATACTGTTGCCGTTTAGCTCTTAATACATTGTTAAAACACTGATACAAATCCCATGAAGGTAGTTGCATTTTATTCCATTGCTTTCTACATTGTATCCTGGTAAATATAGAAGAGTGAGTATAAGCTATCATAATCTACTATAAAGCCCAGATGTTTAAGAACAGTTGACACCAAAATTCATCTTCTGTGACATACTGTTTTTCTGTCCAACAGCAGTCTAGTTCAGTTTCCAAAAAATAACACCAAATGTGAGCCTGTTAGCAAAATCCAGGCACTAATGCTCACTTGAGATACATTTGAAATGCATTTCCATGCCAGGTGTGAACTGCAATACATCTGAACTGGATCAAACAAACAATCAGAAAATAACAGGATACTAGATACAAGTTCAAACAGGCACTTTGAGTTCCTATTTAAGAATCAGAAGAATCAGAATCAGAATCAGAATCAGAAAGGTGTTTATTGCCAGGTGTAAGGGGTATACACGAGGAATTTTCTTTGGCTTATTGGTGCGAGGCAAACAGTATAATAACAAAGAATAGATAAACGTTAGAATAAAATAAGAATAAAAAATGTACAATTTACAAAATAAGCTATAAAATAAACATGGTATAAACAGATAGTGCAAATATTGTCGGTGTGCAAACAAAACAATCAGGTATCAGAGGGAGAGAGAGGGAGAGAGAGGGATACTGTAGGGGGTGGTATTGAGAGTGTATGAGAGAGGGGGAGAGTCAGTGTCGGGGTAGGGGGGTAGGGGGGGGAGGGCGTAGTGTGTGTGTGAGGGAGAGACAGTCACAGGGGGGCGGATGGGTTGTTGGAGAGCCCCACTGCCATGGGGAAAAAACTGTTTTTGTGGCGTGAGGTTTTGGTCCTGATGGACCTTAACCTCCTGCCAGAAGAAGCATTGAGCTGTAGAGTAGCACATTCAGTTTACATTGTTCTTACTCTGGGAATCCAGTCAATCATGTCATAGTCCATGTTCATATATACACAAAAACTGGTGTCATTTTTATGACACTTTTTCAGTACACTTACATGTGCATTTATATACAAGTACAAGAGGGGAAACATCAAACAATCTTACATCTTACAAAACAATAACACCAAATGTGAGCATGTTAGCAAAATCCAGGCACTAACGCTCACTTGAGATACATTTGAAATGCATTTTGATGCCAGGTGTGAACTGCAATACATCTGAACTGGATCAACAAACAATCAGAAAATAACAGGATACTAGATACAGGTTGAAACAGGGACTCTGAGTTCCTATTTAAGAAGCATCGAGCTTTAGAGTAGCACATTCAGTTTACATTGTTTTTACTCTGGGAATCCAGAGTCAATCATGTCATAGTCCATGTTCATATATACACAAAAACTGGCGAGTCATTTTTATGACACTTTTTCAGTACACTTACATGTGCTTCTATATACAAATACAAGAGGCGAAACATCAAACAATCTTTCATCTTACAAAACAATACCATGTGCTTCAACATTTTGGTTTTGTCTTTCACAAAGATTACCTACTTGACAAACTGTCATAAGAAGTTTTGTGTGTTTTGAATTTATCTTTTCTCTTTTTAATTTGTTCTTGCTCTTAGGTAATGAGGTGGATACTAGGCCCATGCTTCAGCAAGATGACATACAGCCATGTATCAGGATCATTGTTCAAAGAACTATTGTTTCACAATGATGTTGTAGGCAACAGGACCTTTGAAGGTAAACCCCAAGTAGAATGTGATGTTTTCATTACTGTGAGGCACTGAAGGTACATGAATAGGCAGGATTTTGAACTTCTTTTTCCGAGGGCCTTCAAGGTACACCACTTTATCTTCAGTCCATCCAGAAACACGTTTCAGCATCGCGGCAATCTCAGGCTTTTTCCATGCCTCACCCCTGAACCACTTCATGCGTTTCTCGGAGACAGAGATCCCCTTTGTGACTGTTTCAAACTTTCTCTTGTGGACAAATTTATCCAATTCATTCCCATTGCCCAGAAAGAAATGGGTGTAAATCCTTCTTTTCCGTGGAGGAATGTCCTTCATCTTGGTCCAGTAGTCTTTTTCCAGGTGTTCAACAGCTGCTTGCACAATTTCATATTTGGTTTCTTTCTCATGATCTGTGTCACGATCCTCTGGCCAGAACAGCAAGGTAAGCAAGAACAGGGCAGTTGGTAAACATTTCCTTTTATCAGTTGGAAACTGACGACTAAGTGCCTGTAGATCTTTCACAGAAGCTACCTTTTGATTCTGTGGTGACAGGCAGTTCAGAGAAATGTGGGCCATTATGTAATTGAAAATGTCCCTTTGGCCAAATTTGGCCTTTATTGGATTGCTGGGGTAGAGAGAAAGGATGCTCTCTAGAAGGCATACTGCATCCCTCTGGTCAGTTAGCTTGGAGAGGATGGATGTTACGTTACCCCCGCCAAGATGATAGATGATCATGCGTTTTTGGAATGAAGTTAAATTGGCTGGGATTGACTTCCCATGTTGTAGAAGTTCAGTAAAATAAGCTTCACTGAAGTACTTCCCAAACTCTGAAGATCTTTTTGCCAACCATTTCAGTGGATGGCTTATCTTCTCTTCATGACTTTCAGGCGTCTCTTCATCTGCACCGATGTCTGTCTGGAAGTAACTGAGGTCTTCTGAAATCCATTCCAAGGCATCTAGCATTGTCTTGTTGAGTTTTTTCAAACGGCCATGAAATGGTTCCCAGACATCTTCAACTTCCTCCGGAATGTAATCTGTTAATAGGTACTTCATACACTCTGAATAGCCGTTGGCTCTGTTTGCAAACACTTGCGATGAAGAGATCAGTTTGAGCAGGCTGCAGCCAACATCAACTTCAGAAAAAAAACCTGAACTGTTTATGTTTTCCATATCTGCTGCAGCTGCTTTCTCACATTCTTGAAAACACTCCAGGGCTTTCAGTGCAGTCTCCACAGCATCTGCTATATTTTGAGCTGTCTTTGGGACTTTGTCATTGTCAATAGCTCTGCATTTTGCTTGGAACCATTTCTTGTACACCTGCCCTTTTGTGTCGAGTATGTATGAGTTGTTGGGCTTTCGTTTGGCTGCTGTCTCTGCCCAGTATTTTGCCTCTTCGAACTTTTCATGAGTATAATGAAGACGAGCAAGTTGTTGTGCAAACAATGGATCTTTATGGAAACACTGGAACGCTTCCTTGAGTAACTCAATTGCTTTGTCTGGGCTTTTCTCCTTTTCACACACATGTTCAATCAGAGGAGAGAAAAAGCTGTCATATTTGTCCCCTTTGCTTATTCTGGATCGCCTTATGAAAAGTGCTCTCAAAAATATCTGATATTCCTCCCTTCCAAATCTGTGCTCAAAAAGCACGTCGTCACAGAGCAAATTCATTGCCAAACTGCTCTGGGTCTGTTGGTTCCCCAAAAGTTGTTGGAGAATTTCCTTTGCAACGAGTGGGTGGATGATTCTGATTGATTCGATGTGTGTCTTGTCATCTCTGAGGTGCAAGAAGACCAGTTTAGCCTGATCACTAAGTGATCCCTCAAAGTCATGTTGGCGAAACCTTTCCCACTTAACGGTTAAACCAAGCAAAGCTTCACAATGGGACTGAGAGATGAAAGAGTTTTGAACATAAGTGTTCAGCAGTGCTACATAGTGAATGAGGGTTGTGACAACAGATTGACGGTCAATGCCTTGGAGCAAATGTTTCACAAACTTTTGAACGTAATCCTCACTGAATCCTTCACTCATCAAAACAAATGTCAGAATGAAATCAAACTCGTAGCATTCCTCAAGCACCTCTCGTTTTCCAGCAAACTTTCTCTTCTCTTCATCAGACAGTTTGTGAGTGACTGACACATTCTTTAATGGAGACTCCTTGCATTTCTTCTCTGGATCATGGGATCGTCTGCAGCTCAACAAAATGAAACATAGAGTTCCATACTGGATTCTTTTGGTGTTAATAGCAACCTCTAGTTCATTCCTGAGATCATCAAGGTATTCTTTGTCTGAGTCTTCAATGAGGAGCAGCACAGGAAGACACGTCTGTGGATCAGTTTCTTCATATTCTCTTAGTTCAACTGCATGTTGCGCAACAAGAGCAGCTGGGTATGAAGGCTTCACAACTGCACACCTCAGATCTTTCCTTTTGTTCCACAGCACCTGTCTTGCCACAGTGCTTCCACCACTTCCTGGATGATGGTAGATGTTTATGCTGTTCACCGGAGTTTGATCTGCATTGTATTTCAAAGTGTCATTGAGAAGGTTGGAAACCTCACGATAAGCATCTCTTTCAATTATCTCTCCAACATAGTTGTGCTCAGCAAGCCAGAAATTCAACCAGTTCACTCTCCCACCATGGTAGAATTGCTGATCAATGTTTGATTTCTCCTCATCGATGAAGTCTTTGCTTGTTTCATGACAATGGTCGACCGTCAGAATTTCCAGAGAATACATCTGTTCCTCTTCATGTGTTTCAAGAAGGCAAGTCCCCCTCACAAAGACTGGCAAGTGTTTGCTGGCACATGCTTTAACGGGCTGTATTTGCTGCAGAGTTGCATTAATGTGACTCATTTTCATCCCAACAACACTGGAATTGTTCACAGTTTCTTTTCCACATGAGCCCTCTGCAAAGCTTTGCCACTTCTGGAAGTTTTTCTGTGATTCACAGATGCATATGATGTCTTCATGGCCTTCCATATCTGTGAAAAACTCATTAAAGGTGTGCAAGAGAGGCTTCTCAACTGGTGAAGTGAGAAGAAAAATGACCTGGAACGTCCCCTTTGGCAAGATTTGTTTACAGATCAAAGATACAGATTCCCGCAGTAAAGTCACTTTTGTCTTGATCCAAGTCATTTCATCACATGGAGTTTCACTTCCTTTGTAGTCAGTACGGCCATTACAAAAGATCCAGCTAGTTTGATCAAACAGATGCAAGTGGCTTGTGAATTCTTCAATGCTCATGTCACTGGATTTCCTGTAGCTCTGCAGAGAATGCATGTTTGCAGCGTGATGCTGAAGGTATTTACTGCAAAGACCCGAAATCTTTGAGTCTGGGTCAAAGTCAAACACACAGAACATGGTCATGTTAAGCAACGACTCAATGTTGCGGAGGTCATCAGGGTTGAATTTGTTTGTGATGAGTATGAACCATTTCTCCTTTTCGATGAGTTTTTTCCCACTTGTCATTAGCATTTTGAGTTTCCTTCCGAGGTCTTGGCAGACTTCTGGGGCACTGAGGAACTGATTTCTCTCTGCTTCTTCTCTTTGAGCATCCCGATCTTTGACTCGCTGGTAAAAATCACTTAGGTCTTTGTCGCTCACTGGTTCCGTTTTTGAACCCACCCTCCGCAGAATAATTTCTTTCTCAAATTCTACCTTGTTAGTTGACTCTTTGAAGTTTGGCAGACGAACTGCATACACCATTCCCTTAACGATACCTATTGAAGGCAGAATGTCAACCTCTACCACATACCTCTTTTCTGTACTTTCTCGATCCATTACCTCAATGAACCGTGGTGGACGAACACACTGGCGCACATGCTCCGTGTTAGAGGAGAAACTCCTTTCAATGTAGTCCAAAGCATCTACATAAATGTCTTTCTCTTTTACAGGGATGCCAATTATCTCACCATGTACGTTTCCTACATCCTCATTGCTGTCCATCACACCAAAGTGTATTGTACCATTTGTTCTGATATTCATACAACCAGTTGCAAATTTAAGGACCTCTTTGGCAAACTTAGCTTGGAGTCTTGTACGATCCAATTCAGCAGCTACAGAAAGAGACTTAAATTCATGGCATGGAGATGTCAGATTAAAAGCACCTGATTCAGGCTGCAGGACTCTGTGCTTTACATATATGAAATCAATCCCCTCTTGATCGAATGGTCGTGGTCTACAGTCTTCCTTTGATGTCAACACACATTGTGCTTGAGCAGTTTGTCTCTCCTTCAAGACATATTGATCTCTCTCAGGAGTCTGTGCTGAAGAACCTTCACTTGTTGTGGGAAGACATTGAACTGATTTCTGTTCCAGTGTTTTGCCTCTGGTGGTCTTTTTCTTATCTTGAGACTTTTGTTTGGAGTTGATGAGCTCATCTCTCTTTTGAATAATCAAATGAGCAGGCCCTGATTTCATGCAAAACTCTGACTTCAAAAAGTTCTCATTCAGTGCAAGAAGAATTTGTCCATCTACTTCTTCTTCATAGAGCTTTTCTATGTACTGCTCCTTCACTCCAATGGATCTTAGCCAGGTGCTTACTTGAGATTCAGTCCAACTCTTGGGTGACTGCTCAACTTCGTCAGCTGTATAGTGAGAAAAAAAACAATATGTTTGATTTTAAATGAGAGAATCAGAGAAGCACTAGGGTTCTCTTCCAAACTTCCGGCATATGATGTTTGCAAATTAGAGATGTTTGGTATATAATATTTCAAATGTTCAATTTTTTCAACAAATCCCATGAAAGGTGAAAAAACAATGTGTTATTCTGTATCTCAACATTTACAAACTTTCCAACTTCCCTACATTGACTGTGGCACTTGGCCCCAAACCCATTAATTCCTATTGAAGACTATAATCTATAAATAATGTTTTTTTGGGCCTTTTTGGGGCAGCGGAACAAAGTGTGAACACATCATTAACATATTATTACCGTAACTTTTCGACTTAGCTATTGAACCTCTGGCGATTGCACTTCATGGCTGATAAGGCATATTGCGCATTGAGCATAAGGTAGCACTCTACGCCAATGACCTGTATGTTCCAGATCAAACTATTTCCCTACCCGCCATGCTCACTACTTAATCCATCTGCTTTCCAGGAGAGGGAGATGCATTATTTACCCAACTATGAGTCACACTCTGAGAATGTGGATCCAGGTCAGGAAGAAATTTGAATTCCAACCTTCTTCTCTTACCAGCCCCATTACCCATAACTAACTTTTCACTAACGAAGACTATGCCATTACTACAGTACAAAAGTAGTTTTATTTGGAATGGCTGGAGGATGCGAGAAAGATTTGGTAAGGGTTTAGTTCGGTGGATAATTGGGGGAGGCTCATTTTCGGCGGGATGTTTGAGTGAGGGTCGTGTTCGGTGGGATGATGGGGGCGGTTGGAAAAGGGGACGTTTACTGGGAGATGAACAGAAGCCGAAGGTTGGTCGTAAGGGTCTAGTTCGTTGGGATAATTGGGTGAGGGTCGTGTTCAGTGGGATGTTGGAGGTCAAAAAGAGGAATGAAAAAGGTTTGAGAAGAGGGATAAAGTGGGGGTCGAGGAGAGGGATGAAAAAGGGGCGGTTACCCGGGGATGAACGGTAGCCGAAGGTTTTTTTTTGTTGTATGCGGTGGGATGGCGGGGGTCAAGGAGAGGGTTGAAAGGGGATCAAGGAGAGAGATGAAAAGGGGGCAATCACATGGGGTTGAACGAGGCCAAACAGGATTGTGGTGTGGCTGGAGCGTCTCAATGAGCTTCATCCCCAAAAGAGACTTTACAGGACTAGGTGAGCGTGGGCTCGGCCCATTGATTTTAAGGTTGAGTCGAAGGACGGTGGATATGTGAGATGGTGACTGAAAACGGAGGGACTGGTGTCGGATGAGGATCCGAGTCTTCTGCTGAGTATTTGAATTACTGAAATGAGTAACGGGAGAGGGAGTCGGCAATGGAATTTTGTAGAGCGGAATGTGAGAGATGCGTGGATGATGAATTGGTGTTGGGCTGAGATTAAGGTCAGTCTGTGGATGAACATAGAACAAAGAAGGGCAGCAATGACTATGTGGTACAGTTTGGTGTATGGTTGGATTTCTTCAGGCTGAGTTATGTGGATGTCATAGGAAAATAAATGCCGTTCCGAGAGGAAAGGAAGTCGTGCCACAGCCTCAGTTTCATTGTACAGGCAACGTCTAAGGCAATGTGATCATGAAGGAATGGGACGGCGGCAGACAAGGACAGTAAGTTGAAGAAGAAGGATCGACCTTGAAGGATGGTGCAGATGGCGAAATTCAGGTGACTGAGCAGGGAGAGAAGCTGGCGCTTGGTACGTGGGATGGCGAGGTAGTTTGAATTGTATGAGGGGATTTAATTTTCCCATCTAACGCTACGGATTAAGAGTTTATTTCAACCATATTGTTGGAACAGTGGAAGAGGCCAGTGGAAAGACAAACCAAGACGGTTTTGGTGAGTTTAATTTTGTTTCTGTTGGGTTTGAATGACGATATGTTCTGATGCTCGAACAGCTGATCTACCTGTTGAAACTACCACCGTTTAGCCACTACGAAAATTGGGAACAATGACCGGCGCTCTTCCTGGGGGCTTGGTTAACGCTGGCTAGCAAGTTTTGTTGGCTTGTTTTTTAACAATGTTAAAAGTTACTCTAACAAAGACTGGTTGACTAGTTAGCTAGTTTGTCTGGAGACTGACAAGCTAGCTAGCTAACGTAACATCTTAATGCTTCATCCACAAACTATTGTAAGTGTCGGAAAGCACAGCGCTATCGTCAGATGTGATAAAAAAGGAGTCCACTCACCCATGATTTTCGTTCTCCTTCTGTCTTCGTCACATCCTCAACTTTGGCGTTTGCTTTTATCACCTTTCATCTGCAAAAGACAACGTTATACAGTTACTTCAACCCATTATCATCTTGACACGTGTGGAAGAAATCTTTTTGTTGAAAAAACTTCACTCAGGTCCAATTTGACTAAAGAGTAGCTTCAGAGACAACGCAGATGATTATGTATAGCATTCACCAATCTTGTTTCCACTAGATCTGCATAGATTGAATTGAGAGTGTATCTATTAAAGCTGCAGTTGGTAACATTTATAAAAGTAACTTTTTATCATATTTGCTCTAACTGTCACTATATCCTGACAGTAGTCCGGAGAGATAATCTGTAAAAAAAACTATCCGGTTCCTCTGCCTCCTCCTAGTGCTCCTAATGGCATTTGCAGGTGTAGCGAATGATGACTGAATGATGAAGAATATGAAATGTGATTTTAATTATTTTATATTGAACTTCTTCCAGAAACTTTACCTGACTTCTCAGGGCACTAAGTGGTGAGACTATTAATTTACAACCAGCCTGGTTAAGCTCACAGAATAGAAAAACAACAACGGCATCATACCGTACTGACCAAGTGAAATATTTATGAGTTAGAGGTCAACAGGTCAAATGCCTGTTTTCCCTAAAGACTGAGAACAGGTGGGAAACAGTCTGAACGAACTAATTCTGCCATTAAAATGCACATTAATTTTGGTGGTATGCTTAGAACATATAGAATTAAGTTCATGATAATCAACTCTGTTTACAAGTTTCCTGTTATGTTGGTAACTTTTATCTCATTGACACCGCATGTCTGCTTCATGAGAACAACCCCTCCTCCTTCTGGATTACTCTCACCCACATTGTGTGACTGTTTGATATCTTATCCCTTCATTTACTGTGTAATAAGCGCATTTATATATTAACATGTATACGCCTGTCTGTGTGATGTTTGTATACCTACATGTTTCGATAACATGGTTTATCCATGTCGTGTGATTTGTGTATCCATTTTAATTCAATTGATCAAGTTTTATTCAGTGGTTCATGTCCTGAGTGTCTGATATCTATTTGTAGCAGATGAACCCAGACATCAAATATGGAAGAATTGATTATGTGAAACAAATTAACTAGTATTAATCCTGCAAAAGAAGTTTAGCTGAAAGAATCAGTATAGTTGTCAGATGGGAGGAGAATGCTGTTTCCCGCCAACTAAATGCCGCACCCCTTTCTCAAATGATAAGGAGACATCAGCTTGTTTGTGTGGTCTTCTGCTCTTGGAGCTGGTCCCACCACTCTCCTTCACCTTTTATGACAATTTATGGGTTTATGATGAATAATTTTGGGTTATTAATTATAGATACATATTTTGATATTAATTAATGATTGATTATTAATCTGCTCTATGCAATAACGCTACATAACGCTACACAGGATTCCACAGCAAATCAGAACGTTTACTCCGGCTGCCATTTTGAAAACAGGCGAGCCAAACCAAGCTAACCAGAGCAAACTTTCTCATTTTACAGCTAAACAGTACACTAAAATATGTTTCTGAAAACATTTGAAGAGAGAAATAGGCATTACAGTAACAGAATATTTATTCCTATTTGATCAGCGCAATGGGGGACAGTTGATTACCAGATCAACACTGTTTCAAATAAAATATCAATCAATTTATCACTCTGTATTTCAATTCACAAACATTTGCATCACTTCCCTTGTTACTTCTTAAGCATTTTCATCACTTCCCTTTTCTTCAATTATTTGTTAGTTCCACCCCTGAGGCCACTTTCCTTAAATGATAAATGGCAATTTTGTCCTGTGAATTATGAATGTAACATGGTGAAAATGATGAAACGTGGCTGTTTTCA
Source organism: Sebastes fasciatus (assembly GCF_043250625.1). Classification (NCBI taxonomy): domain Eukaryota; kingdom Metazoa; phylum Chordata; class Actinopteri; order Perciformes; family Sebastidae; genus Sebastes; species Sebastes fasciatus. The sequence goes on along the minus strand of NC_133807.1, from coordinate 29,654,561 downwards.
TCATATCACGACTGTTTTAGTCAAATCAGCTTTAAATTAATCAAATCACTCGATCATTTATCACTCCATTTCTCAATTCACATCCATTTTCATCACCTCCATTTTTATCAATTAATTTCTGTTACTTCCACCCCTCATAAAAAACATTAAGACAAGCAAATTAATAAATAAAAAGGTGACCATTGTTCTTACCTTGGATAAATCCTGAGAAGAAGGCTATCTAATAAAACAGGACGTGTCACTCCATGATTTTCTTTCTCCTTTCTTTGTCATTATCAACTTTGATGTTTATCACCTTCCATCTGCAAAAGAAAACGTCATACTGTTACTTTCAACACATGTGTGGAAGATATCTCTCTGTTGAAGAAACATTACAGGCCGACCAAAAGTAAAAAAATCATACATGTTAAGTAAAACTTACTTGTTTTATTTGATGTCTATATTTTGATCATTATTTCCTCACTTCAAACCAATCAAATTAAAACTACATTTACATTATTTTTGTTTTCTCTAGGGTCCAAGCCCCACCCATCTACACTGAACCTCCACAACAACAAACTCCTACTGCTGTAAGTAGCCTACACATACACTCACCGGACACTTTATTAGGTACAAGGTGTACCTAATAAAGTGTCCGGTGCTAGTACCGGGTGGTCTTCTGCTGCTGTAGCCCATCTGCTTCAAGGTTCGACGTGTTGTGCGTTCAGAGATGGTATTCTGCATACGTTGGTTGTTACGAGTGGTTATTTGAGTTACTGTTGCCTTTCTATCATCTCGAACCACTCTGCCCATTCTCCTCTGACCTCTGACATCAACAGGGCATTTCCGTCCACACAACTGCCGCTCACTGGATATGTTCTCTTGTTGGGACCATTCTCTGTAAACCCTAGAGATGGTTGTGCGTGAAAATCCCAGTAGATCAGCAGTTTTTGAAATACTCAGACCAGCCCGTCTGGCACCAACAACCATGCCACGTTCAAAGTCACTTAAATCCCCTTTCTTCCCCGTTCTGATGCTCGGTTTGAACTTCAGCAAGTCGTCTTCACCTCGTCTAGATGCCTAAATGCATTGAGTTGCTGCCATGTAACTGGCTGATTAGCTATTTGTGTTAACAAGCAATTGAACAGGTGTGCCTAATAAAGTGGCCGGTGAGTGTATATAGATGATTAGCCACAGAGCCACATGAGGAGAGATCACTTCTTTTAGTGTCAGCATCTTTCTAGGAGCATGGATGTTCTATAACAGGCCTAACTTACATCCATGACTCTGAGTAAGGCAAAAACTATTACCACAAGCTAATAAATAAATATGCTATAGACTGATGAATATATAAAAAGTAGACCATAGTTCTTACCTTGGATAAATACAGACAGAAATCAGCCTTTCTTCCTTTCCTGTTGTGGATTTCCCCCCCGACGTTGTTCTCAGAGTAACATTCAACCCTGAACTGATGTAACTTCACTCCATCTCTATTTATAATATCCTGAGGGCTGCTCTACTGCGCCTGCGCAGATCACCAAGTTTTGTTTTTGAGGAAATTCCACACCCTTCTCAAAAAGACATCATACTAACAAAGATTGAGATATTACCCACTTCTAACAAGCCAAAGAGCGCGTGTATATATATATATATATATTTATTTTGAATGCAGGGCTTTTAAATAGAGTATTATTAACTTTATGGTGGTGCAGCTAGTTTTACATACACAAATTTATATATGTTTATAAATATTACTTCCGGTAATGTTCGGCTCTCTGGTATCCATAGGAGGTGTTTCAGCCAAAGAGCTTATAGTGTGTGTAGTATAATATATATACAAATATATATATATATATATACAAATATATATAATATATATATATATAATATAATATATATATTATAAGCCATAATATATATAATATAATATAATATATATAATATATTTATATTATATATATATAAAATATATATATAATATAATATATATATACAAATATATATAATATATATATAAATATATATACAAATATATACATATAAAAAAAAATATATATATATATACACACACAGACACACACTATAAGCTCTTTGGCTGAAACACCTCCTATGGATACCAGAGAGCCGAACATTACCGGAAGTAATATTTATAAACATATATAAATTTGTGTATGTAAAACTAGCTGCACCACCATAAAGTTAATAATACTCTATTTAAAAGCCCTGCATTCAAAATAAGTACCAAAATGTACTTTTACACTTCTGTATATTAGTTTAGTAGAGTAGCTACTTATTAAAACAATAGTTGAACAAAGGTACACCTATGGTCCATAGTCCATCTATGGTTATTATGGGCTAATGTTGAAGAAAGCCATAATAATAAAAGCAGTTATGCAACAGGTTGGGACAATCACAGAGTTTTTGATGTGAAGTAAAGGAGGAAGACAAAAGAGGAACTTGTTTTGAAATAGCTACAAGCCAGTTCTGTTCTGGTTTAGGGCCGTATTTATTGGATACATTTATTTCTGCATTTAAATTTAGGATAATTGAAGTTGAACAGAAAGCCAGAGGACTCAGGCCTAATGAGTCTGACAGCTGAATTTACCATCTAGGCTGGAAGACAGAGAGTTAATACAGTCCAAACAAGAAGAAAAAAAGGCAGGGCTTACCTCTGACCAGACCAGTACCATTTATCAAAACGTTATGTAACTTGTTGAGCCACACCTGTAGGTTCTATCATTGGGCGTTAAAAGTTTCAGTGATACATAAGAATTGTTTTATAAACCTGCTCTAGATACCACATGAAGGGAACTGTGGGGCACCCTTACCAGGTACATGTGGGGCACCCTTACCAGGTACATGTGGGGCACCCTTACCAGGTACCTGTGGGGCACCCTTACCAGGTACCTGTGGGGCACCCTTACCAGGTACCTGTGGGGCATCCTTACCAGGTACCTGGACCACTTCTGCTGGTCTTTGAGTAAAAGTTGTGTTAACACATCCAAAACCTCTCTGTACTGAATGCACAGAGAGGAAACTGATCTTATCTTCTCATCTGATCGTGAACAAGCATATTTCCAATGTTCGAGCGTTCCTTTCTGGCTAAACTGCATTACAGTTCATTTGTATTCATCGGTTTATATCTTGATATGAGAGTCTGGTGTTTTAGATGTATTAGTGTAGAGGAAAACAGTCACACACCAACGTTTTACCCTTAAAAAGACTGTCGTAGAAGCGTTGCTAAATTATTAAATCACTTTTTGCATCGAGTTTGCAGCTATTTTCCTTGTATTTCCACTGAGGTTAGCACCTCTCCAACACTGGTTTGTGTTCCTCCTCTCTCTTATCCTGTAGGTTTTAGATATACAATGATTCACACACTGGCTCTGTACAGCGGTTACTGTCCTGCTTCATTTGCATGCAGTCAAATTTCTGCTGTTGCTTGGCAATGCTACAAAACTGAGACAGAGAAAGGTAACACCGTAGGCTAACCAGCAATTCAGTGCACACCAACAGCTTGGAGCAAAATGTGTTAAGTGTAAGTAGCTTCTTTTAGGCACTGACTGTAGTTACATATTCCATATTTCCCAAATCCCCATCTTGAGCTTCAGCAACATCAATCAACAAGCAAAATCTCAGTATAAAAAAAATAGAATTTAATGTGCAAGTCATCAACTTCACTTTGACACCCTTGAAAAGTTATTATACGCGAGTTCTGCAGCCTGACCTCTAAAACTCATATCTGACTACTTAATCACATGAGAATAAAATGACCCACTGTATTCAGATGCCACCCTGAACACCCTTTGGAACAGTCCGCTCTTGCCGAGTCAGCACAATAGTCTTGATTGACAAAAGAGAAGCAGTCTAGCAGCATTAACTGGAATCAAGCACATTTAGCATAGTCAAATTTAAAGATCTGTACCCATACAGCACAGTGATGGTCATACTTGCCAACCTCGAGACATAAAAAAACAACAACAGAGAGGATTACAAAACCAAAAAATGTGTGTTTGTTTCCTGCATTCTGGTGACTTTTAAACAACGAAAACTGCAAAATATTTATAATTATAAAGTACGCTGCAACAGCAGTTTTATGTTAAATACCTTTAAAGGTGCAGTGTGTAGGATTTGGTGACATCTAGTGGTGTGGTTGCAGATTGCAACCAACTGTGTACCCCTCCAATCACTCCTCCGAGCGCCGAGTGCAAAACCGTGGTAACGCCGTTCGCCTCACTCAGAGGCCATCCATACCATAATAACACTACTGTAGGAGCAACGGAAGTCAGACGGCGGCTGGCGGTACGGCGGTTTTACACTCTGCAGCTCACGTTACCGCAGTTTCACCAGCGTGTCGTAGAACTACGGTGGCCTTCAGGTGACGTAAAAAACGCATTCATTATTTAATTTTACACTCATGAAAACATACTTATTAATATCATATTCCATATCAGCTAATACATCCCCGAAAAGCTACACACTGTTCCTTTAATTTTACTTTTAATTCTCAGGAATAAGAGTAATCTGCTCCTCTGGTGTGAACAGTTTTCCTACTCCATTTCTCTCTCCGTCTCTCACTCACCGAAGGTCCTTTCAGACACAACGCGACAACGACACCACTGCGCTCTGAAGCCCGTAATTTCCGATGGCGGGTTACACGCCACGACGGCTTTTTCACTGCGTAAAGCAACGCCCAACTTTGGGCAGTGCACACTGACAACGTGCGCTGAACCTGCAGGTCAAACCGCGAGCAGCTCTTTCCCCCCCGACAAAACAACATTTGGTGTAGCTGTATTGTCGTCCGGGTGGAAACAGTAAGGCTTTTACACGCTGTACAGCGCCAGAAACAGGTTGAGATAACTAAAAAGAAAAAAAAGGAGTGAACATTTGTCATAAACCGGGAGAGGGAAAAGAAAAACGGGAATCTTCCGGGAAAATTGTGAAGGTTGGCAAATATGTAATAATATTTAAAAAAAGAAAAAAAGGCACATTGGCCATATTAAATGATTCATCATCAATGATCCAGATTCTGAATCAAGTCTATACAAAAATATACATACAGTATCTGTGCAGTGAACAGGCTCACTCAGAAATACAACATTGCACTATAAAACTACCCAACAACAACAACATCCAGACATGTTGCCCACAAGAGAGGCCAGATAGTTTTGGGTGGGACAAACACTTTTTTTTGGACATGCCGTTATAAAATACAAAAATTCTTTGCTCAGCCCAGCTACAAGATAACACCCTGTTGGTTATCCGACTTCCTCGAGGCAGAGACAGACTTGTGGACGGTTCTGTTTGGGAAACATTTTAACCCCGGTGAGCAGAAGGCACTTAAATAAGGGTGCAGCTGCGGCACCCAGCAGTGGATCCCAGGCACTGCAGGCCTGGTCCTCACCAGCTCACGGTGCAGCAGCCGAGTCCCGCTTGGTGTCCGCTCTTGAAGGCAATGCTCCCGTCTGTGCTGGGTCCACCTGACTCTGGTTCAGTTCACACTGGCTCATGCTCCAGTGTAGGAGGATCTGGCGGAGTCTCAGACTGACTGGATTCTCTTTGCCCGAGAGGATCCGTAGGGGATTCTGAGGCAAACGTGGGGTTCACTGTTTGACTGTGCGAGTCGGTCTGTGAGGACGGCGCCGGCTGCACAGTCTGAACTGGCAAATGTGGAGATGCAGGCTCATCTGGTGATGTGGAGGGCACCGATTCAGCAGGTGATGTGTGAGGGACCTGTGAAGAAGGTGTGTGTTCCTGGGGTTGTGATGTGTGTGTTTGAGCGCATGGCTTGTTCTGTCTTTGTGGCCCGGGGTGCGTGCACTGGGCCTGTGTTTTTGCAAGCTGCTCTGCAGTGGAGTAGTAAGGCAGGAATGGCCTCTCCGATGCGCAGGTCCGCATGGCCAGGTATGTGTGCATTAGCAGGTGGGGGAAGCGGGAGGTGAAGTAGGAGACAAAGTCATCGGGGATGGAGCCCAGAGTCTCCTGGACCTCGGCAGGCAACTCTCGGTAATGATGTTTCTGTTGAAGGAAGGTCAAGCGTTCAGTCGAACAGTAGAGAGCAGTTTCTTTTAGGGTGTTTTCACATATTGTCCCTTTTTAAACGAACCAAACTCAGTCCTCTTAAAGTGGATCAACAGAAAGAGGACTCAGTTCTGTTTCTGGTCCACTTCAGCTCTAATGGCCTCAGTCCTCTCTCTGTTCACACTATAGTTCCTACCTTCATCACTGCTGGTCAATGCTTTCCCCTTTCAAAGACATTTTTAGGGCTGGCACAGGCGCTTCCACACAGAATACTGTCGTAAAAGGGGCATGTGTCTTATGTCAGTGGATTCCCCGCTTTTTCTCATTTTATCGCGTGTGGTAAAGTACTTTTGACATAGTTTTTTTAAGCCCTCGCTTTCATATGAACTGAAAATTGGAGGAAAGCGTTTCTGTGCGTTGTAGACAATTGCCATTTGATGTGTTCTTCGCTCCACATCTGGAGAAGTACAGTAGTTTCTTCTTCGGGTCCAAACTACTCCCCGTCCACTAGCTGTCATGGTTCTGTGTTGTTTATCTGAGAGTCACAGTGCAAGAGAGCTAAAATACTACGGCAAAAGGCAAAGCGAACCTGGAGCGCTTTGTGTTCACGATGCACAGATTAAACGAACCGTACTCGGACCACCTCCCAAGGAGGTCTGGGTTCACATATACGCAAACAAATGCTGACTAATCTCTCTGAGTTGGTTTGGAGGGCTGAAAGGGACCAAGTGTGAAAACACCCTTAAACACAAAGCCGTGAGAGCACATTCCTACCTTGTTTCTCATTGCACGCATCAGGTCTCTGACCGACCCGCCCTTATAGGAGCGGAATTTCCGCAGATCTGCCAAAGAAGAAGAGAAAAACAAAACCCCATGATCACCTGATGACATCAACCACAGAATGAATCATTCACTTAATGAATCACTATCCGACAAGGAACCAGTAAACAGGAAGTCCTGAGAGGATACGGCTGTCTTTTTATTTCATCCTGAAGCATCCAAACTGGGACTGATCAGAGCAAGTTTGGAAATATAAGAACAGAGAGTTGAGATGCAGATGAGTTCTCCATTTATCATCAAACAAACAATATGTACGCACAAAAACTATACATGCGCCATACCCAAACACAAACTGGTATTTAAAAAAGAAGAATGTGTACACCTCACGCATACTTCAGACCAGGCATACGCGGTTATCTAAAGATGGTTGCGGGTGATATGATAAGATGGACATGTAATGTAAATTGAGAGACTTAAAAGGACTAGTGTGTCCAGAAATGGAATATAATATAAATAAGTATGTTTTCCTTAGTGTATATTCACCCGATAATAAAAATCGTGTTTTTGTTACCTTAGAATGAGCCGTTTATATCTACATAGGGAGCGGGTCCTCTTCACGGAGCCGGCCGTCATGCTTCTACAGTAGCCCAGAACGGACAAACTAAACTCTTAACCTTTCCCGCTTGGGTCGGAGTCAATAACGTTACTAGCTCTCGTCACCGCCGCTCTCTCTCTCTTGCTTCACCACTCACTTCCCACGTACACACATACTCTAAGCACTGGCTCGGCTCTAAATGGCTTTAGAGAGGGACATTCACGTTTTTTGCGTCGGCCACCGTAGCGCTCCAACACGCTTGGCACACAGGAGACTTCAATCTCCTCACCTCACCGCTAGATACCATTGTAATGGCAATTTTCATATCTGCAGTTTAACACTGTACCTTTAGATAATCTCAGGGCCTCACATGTTCATCTTTGTCACCATAGGACAGTGACCTGACATTTTAGTTCTCTGTAACTGCAAACAGATTGCTGAAATACTTATGTCTTGTGATGCTCTGTTGTCTGCTGTGTGCTGACGCATTGATACACTTTCTATCCTTCTCTTCTTTTCTTCTTTGCACTTATCTTCATGTTATGCTTTAAATGTATAAATACTGACTACTCTTTGTATTCGGGGCTCACTTGCCACAGTCCACAACAGGTGGCTGTGCTCGTGAGTCCATCTGCAGATGCTTTAGTTATTAATGTATGCGTAAGTTGTTACGTTGGTTTGTGTCTTGTTTTAACAGAAACTGCCACCACACCGTCTGCCAGATCCTACACACTGGACCTTTAAACCTTATAGAACTGGCAAGTTTCACTGATTGTGTTGTTTTTTTGCAGTCCACTTGGTGTTTTGTAAATTGTCAATCAAAGGCACATTTATAAACTTAAATTATTTATGAGTGATGAATAATTTTTAGCCCCTCCCTAGAACAGCCATAGTCCAATCCTACGTTAGCAACCGTAACTAGGCGCCGGAAGCTTTCAGCGGTATGTATGGAACCAGCATATCCGACAGCAGATATCCCTCAAAGTTTAGAGGGGAGTGTCGTATTTTTTTGCTTTTCCGAAGCCAAAAACGCAAGAGGAGAGATGTCGGATATGGATTACACAGTGTTGAAGACTTCACTCACAGATGAAGATAATATGCACATAATGATCTTACATAAGTCTGTATTTCCCAAACAAACAATGTGCCCGGTTAATTCATGACTAGATCCATGCCATTTGCTTTACTGCTCAATAAAACTGTGCAAAGTCCAAAGTTGACGTTGTGACGATGCTGACAGGAAGCAGCTTACTTAACCACCCACGGAAATATTTTAGTGGTGACAGGATCCAGCATTCAGTGCAACTGAACGTACGTCATGCATGTCAAAGCATTTCTCCAACCAGCTCTAACTTTATGGAGTGTTATACTATAACGTTAAGTTTGAAGCGAAACAACAAAACTATTTTTACAACCGGAGTTTATAATTGACGTGTGTACATTTCAGCCAGTTTCATACCCGTCTGCAGTGGCACTGTGATTTGCTCTCTCCAGTCACCCTTGACAACAGCCCTCCCTCCTCTCTCCAGCTGTCTCACGATTGGTCCGTCCAGCGCTTCCTTTTCTATTCTGTCGCTCACATCCTGCAAACAACCACAAAAACACTGTCAGTAATTTCAACTAGTATGTCAGGCAGCCTTGTTCTCATTCAGAACATTAACATAAGCAACAAAACAAACTTATTTGAGTGAATGGGTCCCATTTGAACGAATGAGGGTGCAAACAGTCCATTTGGATATGACAAAGCTATCATTATAGCACATTAATGAAGTTCTGCAGGTTGATATGTGGCTGTGAGGACTTAAGTCAACTGAAAAGGTTGTTTTTCATACATCCTACAAGCATGTGGAGTAGATATTATGGAGAATCAGCTCTTTATGCAGTCCAATACAGACAACCTGGCACAATCGCATTAAAGGTCTTATTGATAACATTTTTATGTAGACGAATATCTGCTAAAAAAAATATATATATATACACATCCACAGAGCTTTTACAAAGGTGCTGAATAAAAGTATATTCTTTTTCTGAAAAGAATTGTGTATTAATCATTTAAAAAAAATTTGCGGGTCCAAAATGAATGTTTTGTTTATCTCTGTTGAGATATCTGATGTTTGGTTCCCACTTCCAACGAGGCTTGTGAGCCGATAGTGTAACGACGTTGGTATCGCGTGGTAATTCTGATAAACGGCCGAGACTGATGGTAAGTGCCTGGCAACGAGGTGTTGTGAAGTGAATGCAATGGAACGGAGGAGGGGGAATGCGACATCTAGTGGCTGAATGTTATCAATAGCACCTTTAAAATAGCCTGCATGTGCGCACATATGCCTGCATTTGTGAAGAGAAGTTTATTAATGAGAAATCCAAACACAACATACATGAGGATTTATACAATTTCAAAGACGCCCGAGTGTGCGTGTGCACAGACTAGTCTGTGATAGCACAGCACACACAGTAAACAGCCTAATACATGTGATCGATACCAGATAAAGTAAAGAGCTGACCTGAAAGAACTGCAGCTCCTTCTCCAGGCTCCAGAAGAACGGGTGTTTGAGAACGCTCTCAGCTGAAGGCCTCCTGTGGGGCTCCATGCTCATCATCTGCTCTATAAGATCTCTGGCTACAATGTCCTCTGATAAATGACACAAACATGCTGGTTTTGAATATCATTTTAAAATATTTGCCAACAAATAATCCCCACAGCTGACCCCAAACACTTACAACAACCAATCATCCACGCCACCCTCTCTACTTGCCCTTACTAACCAACATTAACTACATTACTACTCGTGATCTAATGAAAATAATAGCAACAGTTTTAGTCCTCACCATGTTTGTCAGTTAGCAGATGGTCCAGGCTGTATGTGCCCAGTAGGATGTTTGCCTGCCTCTGCAGAGATTTGCCAAAAGGGTGGCTTCCCTGAGACACCACGTAGTAAAACACGCAGCCAGCAGAGAAGATATCCACAGAGCAGGTCTGCAAGGGACAAGAGAGGGAAATGATGGAGGAGGTCACAGTGTGGCATGAGGTTCATTAATGGTCTTTTGGGTCCCGCCTTTACTCTTTTGACAGTTTTTAAGTGTTTGGTTTTATCCAAATTGGAGAACTTTTGGGTGATGCTCCTACTGTTTTGTCAACTGTATCATGTTTTTTTTTTTAGATATATATAGTTTTATCAACAGAACCAGATGCGGTTCTGTTGTCATTAGACCGCGACCTTCAGCACGCACCGGGGCGGTTTGCAGCCGAGTGTGAAGCGGGCGGGATGAGTGTCAGTACCTCCAAGTCTGTTGCTGTGGTTCTCTGCAGAAAAACAGTGGATTGTGGGAGTGAATCTTTGCCCCAAGCGAGGGAGTTTAAGTATCTTGTTCATGAGTGAGGGTAAAATGAAGAGGGAGCTGAGCCGGAAGGCAAAGCTCTTGATTTACTAGTCCATCTACATCCCTCACTATGGTCATGAGCTTTGGGTAGTGACCGAAAGAATGAGATCACGGATACGAGCGGCCGAAATGAGCTTCCTCCGTAGGGTGGCTGGGCTCAGCCTTAGAGATAGGGTGAGGAGCTCAGACATCCGAAGGGAGCTCGGGGTAGAGCTGCTGCTCCTTCGCATTGAAAGGGGCCCGCTGAGGTGGTTCGGGCATCTGATCAGGATGCCTCCTGGACGCCTCGCTTTGGAGGTTTTCCAGGCAGAGCCAACTGGTAAGAGGCCCCGGGGCTGGACCCAAAACATGCTGGAGAGATTATATATCTCATCCGGCCTGGGTCCCCCATGAAGAGCTGGAAAACGTTGCTGGGGAGAGGAACATCTGGAATTCCCTGCTAAGCCTGCTGACCCCGCAACCCGGCCTCGGATAAGCGGAATAAAATGGATGGATGGATCGTTTTATCAGAATTCTAAATGAGGCGATTGCCACACCTTGCCACCTGAATTCTGACAACCGACAATACTTCTCTCCACCATGAGAGAGCTGCTGCTCTACCACTGACTCACCGGGTTGTCTTTGCAGTCCTCACTGAGGATCTCGGGGGCGATCCAGCCCTCAGTGCCCGGCACCCCAGACCTTCTACTGAAACTGTGGCGGCCCACTGCCAGCTTCTTACACAAGCCAAAGTCTGAGATCATGGCCCGGACCCGACCGTGGGCGTTGGGCATGGACACCAGGATGTTGTGGGGCTTCAGGTCTCTGTGGACTGAAGGAGAAGTATGGTGAGGCGTGAGAGGAGAGAAGTGTTGTTTGGTAATACAAAGCAGCCAATAATAATAATAATAATAATAATAATGAGAAAGTGCTTGTTTATTCAGTGATGGGTACCTATGTTGAGAGAGTGCAGATGGGCCAGTCCTGACATGGTCTGCTGGAGAAGCACAACTGGCTCGAGTCCACGACGGTAAAAATCCTTCCTCTCCACATACTAGAGAGATGAAAGTCCACAGTCAGTGTAGTCCAGGGGTTCTCAGACTTGACAGCATTTATTTAAAAGTAGCAAGACTGACACAGTCCTAATAAATCCAGATGTTTAAACTCACCAGTCTAAAGCTGACTTTCAGTTTGTGCTTCAGCTTAAAAAATAATGATCTTATAGCTGCGTGTCACATGACATCATAACAGAGACTCTATTGGCCCAAAGCTAACGTGGTTGGGAGTAACGGACACGATATGCTCGTTTTATTGGCGCAAATGGTCCCCATCTGTAGAAATGTACTTTTTAATGATACAGCACAATTTTATAATTTATTGCAAATTATTTCAAGGACCCCCTGACAGAGGGCCACGCGCCCCACTTTGAAAATCACTGGTGTAGTCCAACAATTATAATATGGCGTCTCATTTTCACATAGTTAGAAGATGTGTAAAGCACCAATTTAATTTTAGCATGGGGAGTCCTTTCTTGTAGTTTTAGTACTCTATGAATTCTGGCTTTTTTGGGCTTCGAAGCTTCAGTGAGAAATATTCGAAGCTTTGCGGCGCAGCAGGCTGACATGTTCTTCTGTCTGTCTGTCTCCATCTCCCCTGTTTCAGTGCCCGGGACAGTGCCGCTGCTACACTACTGTTCACACACGTAACATAAACTAATAATGAATAATGTTGTGCAATTGTTCCTTATATCATGGGCTATTTTGGGATTTATACTTATATAAAATATTTTTAAAAAATGAAGCATTGGAATACTGATTTGGAGATGGATTACTATGGTAAGCATTCGGGTCAGCCCTACTATCAATAATGACATGAAGACAAAGAATCCTGGCTGTTTCCTCCACTTATTGCCAAGCTTTCAAAATCATACAGTACACTTAAGACTCGCAGTACAACTGCATGCTACTGACACAATAAAAGGTAATGCATCATTAAATCATCAGTTAAAAACTGGGCTGCTATTAGCAAAATACTTGTTTTGCTGAAGAAAAACATCTCGTCTATTAAGCCATTCGTTACCTCCTGAAGTGAGGCGGCACACAGCTCGATGGCGATGTACTGGAACTGACGGTCCCTCTCGGTGCAGAAGTAGCGGATGACGTTCGGGTGCTCGTCCGACTCCCTCAGCAGCTGGACTTCCCGGTCTGCGAAGCTGAAGCACTCTGGGAGAATTCTCTTCACTGCCACTGCGCGGTTGTCAAACTGACCCCTTGTGGAGAAACGATGGATGTGTGATATTTTCGCTATGTGTGATGTTTCTTCAGTACTTTACAAATTAAACAAAAAGGTTATCATGGAGAATTGCTGACTGGTTGCTCAGACTTACTTGTACACGATGGTGCCCTCAGCACCGTGACCCAAGACCTCTTTGGGGCGGAAAGTTATGTTGCCCACTCTGACAATATTGGAGTCCTCCTCTGAAAAGACAAATGCATCATTTGGGAGAGTGAAAACAGGGTTAAAAATTGTAGTACAAAGTGTGTGCATGTATTCTCAATTTCTCAATCTTTACCTCCATCTTCGTGCTCATTGGCCGAGCTCCCCAGCTCAGACACAGACAGGTTGGAGTGGTTGGAGGCGCGGGGGGTGACGTTGGGGCTGCTGTGGTCGGAGCATTCGGAGCGAGTGCGAGCCACCTCCAGATAGTCGCTGTCCGGAGCCAAACCCAGGCCCACGTCTGCAGGGGGGAACGGCTGCTGTCTCTGGAGCAGCTCCAACTTCTCCTCCATCTGTCTCTGGAACTCCTGGTGCTGCAGCTGCTGCTGCTTGTGAACACTCTGTGGTGAGAGAGGACACAATGTCTGAGGCTCTAAACCCCGGAAAATGTCCCCGAACTTAAACCCCAGTCCCTGCTGTCGAAATGCAATGAGTTCCTGAAAAGGTTCTTAGTTCTGGAGGGAAAGTTCCTGTGGTGGAAAGGGGGCTTAAGAATAACAAAAGTGTATTCAGCACTTTTGTCCACTGGCGGATTTGAGACTTATATTTCTCTTTCTACATGTGAAAGATCTTCTGTCATCACTAGGTAGGTGCAGGTACTAGAACAGTCCACTAGGTGGTGTTGTGTGACTTACTTTGGGGTAGGTAATCACAAAGGCCACCCAGCCAGCCAGGAGGAAAGTGGAGAAGATGATGGTGGCCATGTCTTTGAGCATAGAGTCCACCGGGGCCTCTGGACGCACACTACGACCACTGGTCCCAGGTTCCTGGATGGATGTTTCAGGCGGAGGAGAAGGGGGCCCATCATCCATACCACTATCATTCACCTTCTACAACATGGTGGGAGGTGAGGACAGGGAGGAAGAGAGTGAGAACATCTTGTGTTAACATTAGAAACAAATCTTCAAAACAAAATATCTCATGGGTCACACACACACCTCCTCAACCTTCTTGTCAGTAGTTGGTGGGATGACGTTGCCTTGATTGCGAGGGAAGCTGTCAGGGAACTTCTCCAGGATCTTGGTGTGAGCTTCAGGGGGCGTCTCATGATGACCTGAAATGCAAGGGTTGACCTTTTAATCATCAGTTTCACAGACATTCACCAAAACCAAACACTGATTTCAGTTGTGATACCAAAAGTATTTATAGTTTTCTGAAACCCGCAGCGACTTTAGCAACATTACTGTTTTTAAGAGGCTGAAGCTGGTTCAGTCTTAAAGGAAGGGAGGAGGCTAAATAACGCTACAAAGTTACGCTAAATTTTGGCGAGGAAAAAACAGCATGGCCATTTTCAACGGGGTCCCTTGACCTCTGACCTCAAGATATGTGAATGAAAATGGGTTCTACGGGTACCCACGAGTCTCCCCTTTACAGACATGCCCACTTTATGATAATCACATGTAGTTTCGTCGATTCTAAAAAGGTGTATTTGAATATTTCTGCATACTGGGGTCCCTAAACAGTCTTGGAATTACATAAATTGGGTATCACTGTAAAGCTGAGACTCTTGTGGATCCAATGAGCCCAACTGTATTCATGTGTGATGATGTTAGTCTCCATAGGAGACATTTCATTGTAGCGAGACCATTTTTTTTTTAAAAACGTGACCTCACTGTATAAAATGACCTGTAGTGACCTCTAGGATAATCACAGCCTCATGAAACTTTACAGCCACAAACTAAAGACCTAGAGCATTCAGAGGATGGATGGTTTTCCTATAACTAGATTGACAATAAGGGAGTTTCTGAGCAGTTCACACAACAGAAGTGCTCGCCATCCAATCGCCAAAAAAAATGCAATTCTTGCAAAAATCTCCAAAAATGTCAATTTTTTTATACCAAATAAACACGTGGCTTTTTCTATGGTGTTCCTCAAGGTCTTGGTGTCTTAATGTGGTATTTTGGAGGGATTATTGATCATTATTATCACTTCTCGAGAGGTAAAAAAAAGGTTACATTTAGCACCAAATCTGTGTAATAAATGGTATCAACCCCAAAATTGCTGCAACAACTTATGAGACATAATAGAGCATGGGGATGACCATCATATACTTCTATAATAATAATATTCTAAATCCTTATACACTTTATTTTAATTAAGTCATTTATTCATGTTTATTTCTGATTAATGACTAGAACAACTTGACACTCAGTGCTGAGCAGCATCTCAAATTAATCTTCAGGTTCCCAGCTTTCAGATGATGTACATCACTTCTATGAGACATCTACTGTTGACCGGCTATCTCCCCCTAAAGACCTCCTGTACCACCCTAAAAAAGACGTGTCTATGGTGGGTGTCTTTGGGTTAAATGGTAAGGAAACGCTATATAATGTTATTCATTTTATCATCCAGCAGAGGGCGGTCTCAGTGCAACACAGTCACTCAAGGCCCTGAGCTTCAAAATGTGTTGACTAGTACTGCGAGTGAAACCTCTCAACATACAGTAATTAGCGCTTTATAGAAGTCTTTCCTGATGTCAAACCCCAGCGAATGAATTGTTAGTGAAACTAAGACTTCTCTCTTTTAAGGTGGTGTGCCTGAAACCCTCTCCAGCATTGCACCAGGAGGGTAGTTCAGACCGAATGATTTGTGTACTGATGTAGTACCTATGAGGAGCAGGTAGTTCCTCATGAAGAGGATGCGGTTTCGCTCCCGGAGCGCAGCGTTGAACTTGACGCTGGTGCTGGGTGTGATGACGCACTCCTTGTCCTCTTCAGTCTCCTGGCTGTCGGGACCCTCCAGCATGGGGAAGGTGCTGCCACGAGGCTGAGCGTACACACACAAACATTTCAGGGATTCAGACGAATCAGATGCTTCACAGGATTACATAAGAAAAAAAAAAAACTCGAGTGTTTCTTGTATCAGTAAACTACTATTCTATGGAGCCGGGCCAGTGAGGCAAAGTGACGCAAGTTAAGTAACACAAGCTAAGACACAACTGGAACAGGATGTGTTCATACAAACCCACTAGCATAACTGGAAACCACTAACCAAAACTGAAGACTGATTATGAAAACAATAAAACTCAGTTTATGTTCATGTCTTACTGATAAGGATTGTGTTTTGCCTAAAAGAAGATAAAACATGTTAACGGTCACTCACCACCACAGTGACTCCATCGTGCACCAGGGAGGGAGAGGCATACAGACTGGTGGAGTATTTAC